>NC_067401.1:85754033-86061533 GCF_016432865.1 Antechinus flavipes | reverse complement strand
TAGAATGAAAGCAAAAACATGAAATATAGGTAGTTTACTATCTCCCTCAATTAATAATTTTTTTTGGTACTAGTCTTCTGATTTCATTGTTTTATAGAACTTTTTCCATGAGGAAACTCAACCTCCCAATGAAGTCTGGCACCAGATCTGCAAGTTAGTATTAAGAGAATTAACTAGAACACTAAGAGATGAAATCACTAGATCAGCGTTTAATTTCTAGATATTTTGTGGATTTGTGTATATATTATATATAAAACATTTGACTCATCCCTAGTAATAAAGAAAAATGTAAGCTAAACTCTAAGCACAAGGAAACTATCTCTGACAAAATATGCATAATACTATACCCATTATCTCTCCCTTCCTCATATATTAACAGGGGAAAAGCATGTTTCTTCCTCTTTTCTCTGGTACCAAGATTGGTCATTGCAATTGATTTGATTCTAACAGCATTTTTATTTTCATTCCATTACATCAGAATCAAGAATTTTTCATAAACACAATAACTTCTTTTATGACCAGATGACAAGGAGAGATTAAATTATGATACAGAAGTTTTGAGGAATAAAAGAAATAGTCTCAAAGAGAACACATTGTAGGGCTTCAATCCCTTCTATGATGGAAGCTCTTATAGTAATAACAGTTATCATTTACATGGTTCTTTATAGTTTGAAAAGTACTTTACACATACAACCTCTTTGACTCTCTAACCGTTAGCTATGTCCTGCACAAAAAAAAGAAAGAAAGAAAATGATAAGGCAGAGCAATGACAAAACCTAAACCAGATTAACAAAAGAAAAAATTTCTATTGTGATTATCTATTAAGGAAAAGTCTCTCAAGAAGCCCATGTACTTAGAAATCAGTTTGTTTCTTCTATTGCACAAATGAAGAAAGTAGCTTTTTTTTTTTTAGCCCTGGCAGCTTGAAAAGGTAAAACATTTTCTTTGAAAAGAATACTGCCTCAACCTTATGATTTTTTGGCATGGATGTGACTGTAGTCAGGACAGATTATAAAGTACAAAGAGCTGCTAAATTAATTGAAAATGTCCCATTTTACAAATGAAGAACCTAAAGTTGAGATAAGCTAACCAAAGCATCAAACAGGATCAAAGGCAGAATTTGATCATAGTTCTTCATATCCAAAGTTCTTCCCAATATACCACAGAGCCATTCCAACATTTAGATTTGGGCAGGGATGTGATTTGGGTGTATAAGGAGATGTTTTGGAAAAAGGATTCCAATGCTTACTCTGGGGAATAAGAAAAGGGAACAATAAAATTCAATGGAAATGTAAAGCAGTAACGAAGTTCTGCTTAAGGTTATCCACCACAACTTTTTGTGAGTAAAATAAAATCTTGTATTGTGACTTTCTTCAGGAACAGTTGGCTGTAACCAAAAGAGACAATGGAGAGGAAGGGACTATCTGGAGAGGAGGATTAGCAGCTCAGGACCACCCTTCTAGTTACCCAGGTTCACACACTGGGAGTCATTTTTCATTAATCTTTCTTTCTCTCTATAAATCTTATCAGATGCCCAAAACGTGGTAATTTTACCTCCACATCTCTCATATATCTCTTATCACTTCTTTATCTACAATCACAGCCTCATAATTAGTCTTCGGCTATAGTCTTTGCCCTCTCCAACCCATCTTGACATCAGGTTATCCTTATACACCTCACTTTATTATTGGCAAATCAAGAAGCTTCAGTAGTAGATACTTCTCAAATGTAGCACAAACTCCACTTATCAAGTCTCTCCATTCATCAAATTGATCCTAAAACACATGCCACCATGCTACCCCACTCTTCACTAATGTTTCTCTATCACTTCCAAGATCAAATATAAAATGCTCTGTTAGCATTCAAAGACCTTTATAACTTGACCTTCGACTCTCCAGTCTTTTTACATTTTATCCCATCGCACTCTATTCTCCACTGATAATAGCTTCCCAACACTGGCCACAAGACAGTGAATGAATTATTTATCATAATTTTACTCTAATCTTCTTTATAGTTTATTCTGATCCTTTTTTTGTGTGTTCAAAGCCCTTCATAACCTGGGCTCTCTCCTAAGCTTCCAGTTTTCTCATACTTTATGCACTGCACCCCAATTCCTCCATATACTTCAATACAATAGCACTACCGCCCTCGACTATTTCAAGAAAAAATAAGGCATTCCATGTTTCAGTTCTGTGCATTTTCCCTGGGTAGAATGTCCTTTCTCTTCATTTCTACCTCTTGGATTCCTTTAACCCTATCGTCCAGAAGAAGTCTTTTCCATTCCCCTTTAATGCTAGAGCCTTCTCTCTATTGATTATCTTCAATTTATTCTTTAGATATTTTGTTTATACAGTTGTTTGACCTTTATCTTTCTCAAACTGAGAGCTCTTTGAAAGAATGACAATTTTTTGTCTTTTTTTGTAACCTCATCATTTAGCATAGTACCTGGTACTAAATGCTTGTTGACTGCTCCCTTTTTTGGCCTTTAAGTCACAGAACTAGATCTAAAAGTGACCTCAGACAACCATCTAGCCCAACGGCCTTATATTGCAATGAGGTAACTGAAGTCCAGAGAGCTTACATGACCTATGTAAAGTCACATAGGTAGCAGTATCTGAAGCCAAGTTCCCATGACTGCAGAACTAGTAGAAACCAGGTTTCTTCCTTCAGAATGACTCCAAGCTCTCTTTTCAGACTTTTACATTACTTTCCTTCACATAAAAGCCAAAGTAGCCTACTTCTGTTTCCAGTTAACATTTTCTCTCTTATTTTAACCTTTGTATCTTCTCTCATCCTCATCTCCATGTCTTGGAAATTCCTAGTCTTCTTTCAAAGACTGGTTCAAGTGTCACCTGCTATAAGATTTTCCAAGATGTTAATGCTCTTTTCATTCCCTTAATATTTATTAACATTTGTATTTATTTTATAGGGTTTTGGTTTTTCTTTTTGGTATTTAATTATCTGTGAACATAGTGTTTCACTTCCAAGTAGACTGTCAGGTCCTAGAGAGCAGGGGTTGTTTGTTATTTTTTTTTATTCTGTTTTTCTTTTTTCTCTCGGTCTTTTCTTTTTTTCCCATTCTTTTTCTTTCTTTCCTTTTGTCTTTGTTTCCAAAGTGCCTGGCATAGTACCTGTAGCAATTATTAAATGGTTTATATGTTCAAGTGAGGTGGTGAAAAGAATTTTATCTAAATTCCAGTAGAGGATTATAATACTTAGGTATATTAGAAACTATATATCTCAATTCTCATTTTCAAGATGATAAGCAACTTGCCTAACATCATATAACTAGGACAGAATGGGATTCAAACCAAAGCTTTCTGATCCCAAAACTAATATTCTTTCCACTACAATCTAATACCAGTTACAAATCTTTAAAAAACAATCTGTATTTCAGACTTAATCTTAATCCCTAGTAGCCTAAAATAAATGAATTTTTTATTATACAAATTAAAACACAGCTAAACAGCAAAGTTCCAGAGGCATTCTTTAGACTACAAATAAATAAATGCCATATTTTCTTGCTATATACAACCATACATTTTCTAATAATTTTTAAAATAATTTTTTTAAAGTAACGCTGAAGAATTGGTCTCATATCTCTTTTAAGAATTCTCTTTTCCTCAAAAGAATAGTACAGGGTATTAAAAAAAATTTTCCTGACCCAGAATTTATATGCTAGTTTACATTCTATTTAAATTCTTGAAAATCTGGGGAGGTCATCAAAAACTATCCCTTGATTTTAAAGACAAGGAAATTAAGAGAAGTATAATGCCAGAATATGAACCAAGGTCTTATGATTCCAAATCCAGTGCTCTTTCCCTTCAACAGGATAATAATCTTGTGAAATAGGTAGTAGTAGGTAGAATTTCCATTTTGCAAATAAGGAAACTACTTAATAAAGTGTAATATCATATCCTAAGGACTCACAGCAAATTAATAGTGAATCAATACCTTCTGATTCTCTGTAATAATGATTATCAAGTATGCTGAATTATTTTTCACACAAAAGATCCTTACCAATCCAAGAGGAGCTAGTATTTTTAATATTAATAAAATTAATATTTTAATATAATCATTGAGTCCACAAATTTTGATTTTAAAAATGCTTAAATCCTCAATATGCCTTAATTCTTTAGCTAGAGACCCCAAAGCAATTAGCATAATTATTTTGGTGTTATGGGAAATAAAAAACAAACAACTGTCAAGAATTGCTATAATTCAACTATAGGTGCATTTACTGATATTAAAACTATAGCAAGAAAAGTGTTCTCTAGAATATAACCGTAAATTTGGATAAAAACATAAAGGTGTTTTTAGCTCCACAATAAGAAAAAGTTGAGAACACAGTCTTGATTAATCACATAAAAAACTGTATCAAACACAGAAAACAATTGTGAAAAATATTTGATTAATCCTTCTTATCTCTACAATATAATCAAAATAAATCCAATTTTTAAAAAAACCTGCTATAGTTCTACCCATCATTGAATTTTTCAGGCTGCATCAACAACAAAAATGTCTATGGGCAGGTTAAATGGTTGGAAAGGAAAAGTTACCTCAAGTACACAATTCATTTCCCAAAGGCATTTTTAAACACTTTGAAATTAGATATATCTGTCATTACAAATAATTTTTTCTTCTTTCTCATCTCATTTTTTTGGTTTAGTTTTAATCATGTGAATGAAATAAGAAAGAAACTTTATCCTGATTTCTATCTGTCTTTTACTGCATTTCAAGATCATCTAGTTCCCCTGAACAACCAACCAAACAAAATTGATGGACATCAGCTGATCCACTAGACTCCTGATGTATACAACTATTTAGTTCATTGTTCAGTTCAACACAACCAATTTAAAAATGGTCAATCTCATAATGGCATAATCTCATACTATTATTATTTCACTTATATAAATATAACTTGAAAAATCTTACTAAATCTCTCTTGCTGCTTTCTTTCCATCATGACCTAAGTGATTTTTGTCTATATTTTGAAAACAACTAATTCAAAAGTTTAAAAAAATTCAACTAACCAGTTATTGTCTCCATATTTGTCAAATAAACTATTAAACTGACCTACTTGCTATCACTGAAATTGATTGGATTTATCTTTTCCTTTTGGGGAGAGAGACAGGAAAGGGAAGGCATCTAATAACACTTCAAAAGGCATTGTATTGGGACTCTAAGAGATTAATCCCATCTCTGTTATCAACTATTCTATAACTCTGACCAACCCACCTAACGTCTTAACACCCATTTCTTCCTCATAGAGGGGATGACATTCAAAAATTTTTAAGATTTCTTTCAACTGAATAATTTTAGTATTCTGAACGGCTCTCTTTGTAGCACTGTACTATACACAGAATCCAAGAGGATTACAAAGCAGTAAAATATAGGGTTATCTGCCATAAAAGAACTGAGAATCTAATTTGGATGACAAACATGGAAAAAAGTTAAAGATTCAAGAATTAAATTAGAATACAAGTTCACTTGTCAAATGTTGAGCTTAAGAAAATGCCATTATGCTGTCATCCCATCTCCTAAAATTTTAAAAGAATTTCTGATTCTGATTGCTCTGAAAGGCCAAATTTTTATTTTAAATTCCCCTAAAGGTATAGTAAACCTTAACAATGGACACAAAGTATTTTTTTTTAAATTGTACAAAGCAAGGTAATTCCATTTGGAAACAGGGCTGTCTGCAGCTAACATGAAATAATTGAGAAGAAAGCATACTTCAAAAAAAAAAAAAAAAATTCCACTGCTTCATTTATTTAGAATAGGGATAAAAATCTGAAGTAGGCTTATTGGAAGCTAGTATTCATATCAAATAAAACTAATTAAAGGAATGCTTGGGGTCCTGCAATAAAGGGCTAAGAAGCACTGAAGGAACTTCATTTGATATTTAAAACACTTGAAGAAAAAGGAATTATAATACATTATTCAATAAACCCATCAATATTCATTTCTGTTTATTTGCTTTTATAGGAATTACTATCTTACATTACCAACAAAACATTTTCACTATAAATTAAATTACAATAAGAGTAAATAAGAAATTGTACTTTAAATACAAAAGTCACATTACTTAATTAAAACTAAATAATTTTAGAAAATCAGACCAAATCCATAGTCACATAATTTAAAGCATAACATCATCATATGATCTGGTGTACTTTTTCCACATACATATGAAATATACACATACTATAAATACTTTATAATCACTATCCATAACTCTACACTACAAAATAGTAACTTGATGAATATTCTCCAGTGTACATTGCCAAAAAAAAAAAAAAAAAATCAACTTGAAATAACTTAAATATTCAGATACAAAAAGTCTTGCATACAGAAATGAGTTTTGAATTCCAACTGCACACTGATTTAATAAAACTAAAAACAAACAAATTAAAGGTACTGGTTCAAACTAGTCAAAATGAATGTTGGCCCTTGTATTGTTATCAATTCATAGCTAAGTATTTTGACCTACAATATTTTATTTTTCAATGTTATAAATACAATTATGTAAATTAGAAAAAGGCAGGACTTATAACATTGATGTCTTCACCTTTTCTAGAAGCAAATACAACTAAAACTGAATAAATTTTCTCTAGAGAAAAAGAAACTACCTCTTCACATGTATGTAGACCTTAAAGAAGTACTTCACTTTCTATCACATAAGTCTTAAGACTATGTTCCTGTTTTAAAAGCAGTACATGAAGAAGCTATAATAAAGTAATTAAACCTGGGAACTTCAATTAAATAATCAATACAAATATTTACTGAGTTCTTATTATGTATAAATCACTATGCTAGACACAATAGAAGAAGCAAATAATAAAATGCCAGTGCACCACAAAAAATTTAGCTAACATTAATATTCCCCATTTATAGCCTTTATTTTTAATGGATTTCTAAGTATAATGCTCATTTAAATAAAATACAAACATTAAAAGTCTTGAATCAAACCTTAATGAAAATATGAAAACAACAGCTTTCACATAAAGTTTTATAAATAAACATTTGAAATAAGTTTGATCTACACATATCAAAGAGCAATGGCAATATTTAGTTTTCAAATAAAAAGTGGAATTGAATTTTTAAAAGAAATGAAATCATTACAGAAAAATTAAGAGTAGGAACATAAAATTTTTAAGTCGCAAATTGCAAGTCATTTCTGCAATATTAATTTAATTAATTGAAACATTTTTTATTTAAGGAAAAAATGCACTGAATACCCAAAGTATAGACATAAAACTAAAAACTAAAATTCATTTAAATTCCAATGTTTATCTCAGTCATATAATGCAATCACTATAACTGGAAGTTAAATCTAATCAAAAATACTGTCAACGTAGTTAGTTGAATATGCTCAAGTCAACTTTCAAAGTCAAAATAATGAATGTATAAAAGGAAATTTCTGGCTAAAATAAAAGTATAAATTACTTTGTCAAAACACTATAAAAAAATAACACTAGTTATTTACTTAATATATATTTAAAATTGCTTTCATGCTTCACTATCTCCAATTATGGTTACCGAAACTTTTATAAGTTCATATTCACATGGGACGTTCAAGCACTTGATGACTAGCCTTTATAAATCCTACTACTTTAATAGAGAATCAGTCTTTAGACACTTTTCTATCTTATTCTATTCTAGGTTTATTCTATTATTTTATAAGTAGACAACAGATAACTCAAAATTTTATAGGAAGAAAATTTTCCAAGAGAAATTTTACTTTGAAAACTCATGAACCCTAAAATGCATAATATTAATGTGAATTCAAGATAAAAATATACTTTTCATAATACAGAACATATTTCTGATTTTGAAATGCAAATTACTGATGTGTGACAATGTACTATCTACCATAAACCAATTATTTCATATTAAGCTCTAAACCCTTCACTGTTATCAGTGGCTGATCCAGCCATACTTTTTAAGTAGATTTCACAGTTGAATTTTCGTTTAGAAACTTCAGTAATTATACTCCTTTTGTATTTCAACCAAATGCTACATACATAGGAATTTGATTCTGTATCTTGGAGTCATCCTACACTTGACTTTCAAAATGTGTAGTTATCTATCCAGCTTGCATCGGGTAAACAGTAAGTACTGTTATTTGAAACCCTGTCCCCTGTCAGATTCACCGTCTGCAGCAGAGCTGTGACTTTCAGGGAAATCCCAAACGAGAGGTGATAACGATTTGATCTTCACTGCGAACCAATCAACTAGGCATCAACTTTGAACTCCAAGGGCCCCCACCAAGCATCATGGCTGATGCAGACCCGATGCGCAGGAAGAGGAGGAAGAGGAAGAGGAGAATGAGGGGGGGGGGGGGGGGGGGGAAGAGTAGGAGGGGGAGGAGGGGAAGGAGGAGGAGGACGAGGAGGAGGACTAGTTTGTTTACTTGCAGCCAGAGCTGCCGCTACCGCCGCCGCCGCCGCTGCCGCCAATAGCGGCAGCATCAGTGGAGAAGCCAAACCCAGCATCTTCCGCACATTTCTATTCTTAGCACACAACTCCCGAGCGGATCAAAACCCCACTACTATTAAAAATACAGACAAGCACGTTTACAACCCCCAGCCTTCGGTGCACGCTGGGGTGGTGGGAGAGGATGGGGGAAAAAGACGACTGCGGGGCATCTTCATCTCCTCTCCCCCCCCACCCCAGACAAGCAAACAGGGCGCTGGGGAGTCACGGGAGTCACCCTCGCACAGACCCAACCCAAACACGCGCGCGCACGCACACACACACACCCACACACCAGGGGGATGCGGGGCTCATTATATAACCTCTCCCCCAGGACCGGCCAGGCGGCCCCTTGCCCACGGCGCGGGGTAGGCTCGGGTGAGAGCCTCGGGGAGGGGGAGGGGGGAAAGGAGGGTGGCGCAGAGGCAGGAGGCTTTGGGGGCTGAGGCAGCCCAGACACTGACGGTACTGCTAGGCCAGAGATAACCTCCCCCCCCATCCCCTCCATTCACACTCCCCTCCCTCCTCCTCCTCGTTTCCGGGGGGAGGGGGGGCGAGAGGAGAGGAGATGTCAAGAGAGTGTCATTTACACGGAGCCACCCCCATCCTCCCCCCTTCCCCACAACCTGCCCTCGGTTCGCCTCCCCATCCCTCCATTACCCACCCCATTCCCGGTCCCGCTGGCCGGCCTCAGGCACCCATCTCACCGGTGCGGTGACAGCCCAGACATCCCCCCCCCCTACAGCGCCCCGCCCCGCCGCCGTCTCCCCGCCCGAAGAAGGGGGAGGAACGGGGGGGGAGGGGGGGCGGCGGGAGCGGAGGAAAGGAAAGACAGAGGGGATGGGGGGGAGGGGGAGGCTGTTACCTGCAAAGGCGGCGGCAGCGGCGGCACCGCAGCTGCTCCGGCGGCGGCGGCAGAGGATGGAGCCGGGGGGCGGGGGGAGGAGAGGGGGTGACTCGGGGGTCCCCCCTCCCTCCTCCTCCTCCCCTCCTGTCCGCCCCCCACCCCGCAATGCCTCACGCCCCCCTGGTGCCCGGTGTGGCCGGCGGGAGGGCGGGCTGGAGGGGAGGGAGGGAGGGAGGAAGGGAGCCCGGCCCGGCCGCGGAGCTGGAACAGGAGGAGGAGGAGTAGGAGGAGGAGGCGACGGCGGCGGGAGCGGGAGGAGGGAGCGAGGCGGGGGAGGAGGAGGAGGAGGAGGAGGCGGCGGCGGCGGAGGAGCAGGAGGAGGAGAGGGAGGCGGAGACTCTACATGGGAATCGGATATCGGCTACAAATTCAATTCATCACTAGAAAACACCACCCGGGCGGGGGGTGGAGGGTGGGAGGGAAGCTTGGGTTACGGATGGGAACAGGGAGGAGGAGGAGGAGGAGGAAGAGGAGGAGGAGGAGGAAGAAAAGGAGGAGGAGGAGGAGGAGGAGGCAGCTGGGGCCGCCCCAGCCCATGGGCCCCGCCCTCCGCGAGGCTGCTTCCGAACCACGGCGGCCACTGCTGCGGGACTCCGCTCCGAGGGCTGGGGCGGTGCGGGGCTGGCGCGGGATGAGATGGGGCCGCCGCCTCCTCCTCCTCCTTCCCGAGAACACCGGCCGCCACCGTCTGCTCCTCCTCCCTTTCCTTCGGAACGGGAGCCCGTGCTCCTGCCGTCGCCGCCGCCGCCGCGGGGCTTGTTGTTGACTTTGAGGAAAACTCCTGACGTCAAAGACTGGCTCACCGTGGCGCGCGGGCGAGAGCGGCTTCCCCCTTCCCCCGGCCCGCCCCCGCCGCCTCCTCCCCTCAGCTCTCCGTCCGAATCCTCGTCCTCAGCTTCCCCCCACCTCCCCACACCCTGGGCGGCCCGGACTCCTCCACTGCACGTGAGCGCGGGCGCGCGACAAACAGACACATACATACATACAGAGCTCTCCACTCCCCCCCCCCCCCCTCTCGCGAGAACATTCCCCACCAGACAGACCCGGGTCCGGGAGTGGAGGGGGGGAAAAGGGGTGTTCTTGTTCTCAAGCCGGGGCTTCTCAGCGCTTTCGACCTCATGCGCCTTCCCTCACTTCCCGCCCCTCCGAGGCCCATGGCGGGGCTTGACGCCCAGATTGAGACAACCCGCTTCCCTTCCCACCTTCATCTCCCCCACTTCTTTGCATGTAGTTAAAACGCATCCCCTCGGAACAGGGCTGGTGAAAGTGCATCTTCTCCCCACCCGTCTTCCCCTCAGCAGTCCTCCACCCTGCAGACTCCAGTCGCTGAGCCGGAGAGAACTAGGCACCTGCAGGTCTCTAAGCTACTAGGCTTCCTCTTCTGGCAGTGAAGAGAGCTTGCCGGGGCATCCACAGTAGGAGAACCAAGTCTAGAAAGGGGAAGAATTGGGCAGTGGAAATGTAGGGTGGAAAGATGTGTCACAGACCCAAAAGTGGATGACCACCTTGAATCTGTGTGCGGGATAATATCATATACCCTTTATTTAATTCCACTATTAAAATTTGTTTCTCAAAATAGCAAGGTTTTCTACAGAATTGTATAAAAGCAGATGCTTTACCAGTTTGTATTGGTGATTGGACTCAGTCTTGGAACTGAACCTTTCTCAAAAGGGGAGAATGATTTTATTTTCCTGATTCGGAATTGAGATAGGCTTTTATTAAATTAACTTTACAGTGTTGTGTGTTTTTACTTATTTGGAATGAAAGGAAATCCTTATGGGTTCTTGAGTAGAATACTTAAAATGTGTAAACCTTGCAAAATTAAAATTCTTTACCATGAAGTTATATGGTTTACTTTGAAACAAGTACTACTATACTGCTTTAAAATGTTTTGAGGGGGGGAAATCATTCTACAGTCTTCTTTACTTTATCATGCTTTTCTTCCTCTCAAATCTCACTACATTACACCTTTTCAACATGGATTATTTGCTCGTTTCTGCCACTGTTGTGAGCTCCTCTGTTCTCTTGGAATGGGTTGCCCTCTGCCTCTGCTCATTCGTTACACCTCCTTCAAAAACATGGCTCAAGGCATCTTCCAGCAAGACTTCCATCATGATCTGTCTCATTCTACTCAGAGAGTAGAACTAGAGTATGTATGTAAGACATAACTTTTAATATGCTAGACAGGCAATCAATAAACATTTATTAACCAATTACTATGTGTCAAAAGCACTGTGCTAAGTAAGCACTGGGCATACAAAAAGAGGCCAAAAAATACGCTGTTTACTTTTAAAGAGTTCACAATTTAAAGGGGAAGATAACATGCAAACAACTGTAAAGCAAGATATGTATAGAATAAATTGGGGATAATCAGCAGATGGAAAGTATTAACATAAAGAAGGCTCTGAAAAGATTATAAAGAAGGAGTTTTAGTTCAGACTACAAAACTTCTAGGAATGGACTTTGAATAAATGAAAACTGATTTTTTAAAAGTATACAAAATTAAATTCCTTACTGATCGATCTTGAATTGTGAGAAATAGAGTCCTTAAGTTAAGGTTTCATTGCCCATTCTTTGGGAAATTGTGTTGCCTCTGAAAACAATTATTTGATTCTGATTAGAATACAAAATCAAGAAATACCTAATCAATTAAGTTTTAGGTTCCCCCTACCTCCACTTTGATCTCTTCCACATACTTTCCATATAATTACCAAGCAAGTAGAGATAAATTTTATTTTTAAGATGAGTAGAATTCCACATTATAAATTTAAATATGATTTTTTAAAAAAACCAACACAAGCAGTGACATGATTCTCTATCCTGTAGCAGTTTAGGAGAAAAACTTTGGAAATACTTTTCATTCTCTAGTTGTCCTCATATACTTTCATGTCACATTAATCAGACCTATAATACATTTCTTGTTGGCAAAACATTTCTATAAAATATCTGTGTAGTAATAAGCTCCTTGCTTTAAAGATAAAAAAAATTAGTTGGATTCTTATTCTATGGGAATTTGACCTTTTGTAGACAAGTTATTTACTTAAGAAAGTGCCATTTAAAAATTTATTCAAAAGTTTTTTTGGGGAAAAACTTAACATTGAATAAACCTATACTGTTTTGAATCACCCTATTAATTGGGAATTTGTTTTGTTTCCTGTTTAACACTGGAGAGAGAAGAAAATTTATCTCAAGAACCAACATTGTTTCAAAATTTCTTTGTTACATGGTATCAGATTGTATTGAATCTTAGATAGATTGAACAATGACTTATAATATTCATAATTAAATTATAATAATTTATTATTTGTTTGGGACTTCTTTACAAATCATTGTTTTTTAAATATAAATTAAAGTTCTTGTATTTTTCTTCTGCTTTGCAGTTTTTATAGCAATAGTAGAGCTCTACATTACCATGTTCAGAACATACTTTTAAAATAATTTTTTTTTTCTGTTGACATAAAGTTTGCCAATATTGACTCTTGTGACTGAATTGATAGAACTGGAGAGTTTTAGGGTATCAAGAAAAAGCAGCCATATATAGTTTATACTTCCTCTTTTCATCGAGCAATGTTGTGAATCATAGAGTACATATCTTCACAGGAATTTCCTTCCACCTTTTAGTGAGAAAACAGAAGAATGAGACAAGAAACAAACTAAAATAATGTCATGAATTGTCATTTATGTAATATCATGTCATATAATGTATACTCATATTCAACTTCATAACACCAGTAAAATATCAGGTTTCTTTAGATCACAGGAATGAGACAATATTACTCCCTCACTGTGCTACAGTAAGTCTTCATTCAGAGATCCCCTTCCACAAAAGGATTGTCCCTTTTGCCACAGCACACAACACAGGAACTATTAGAAATGTTCCTACCTATGACATAGTACATTGAACAGCTAATACATATATAATAAAGAAAGTGCATATTGGGGGAAAAAAACATTGTGAGCTATGAGATTTTAATTCATACATTTTCATTTTAAGTTTGGACTATATTTAGACTTCTGTTTGATTCTCAGCATGCAACTAAATGAATGTTGAGTGAGAAAATTTATGAAGGGTTGAAAATAATTGGCATTGGAATAGAAAGTATTTAATTTGGTACCAAAGAACCTAAGTTCAAATTCTTTTGTTACTATTGTGTGATACTAAACTAGCTTCTCTAAACTTTAATATATAAAACAAAGGTGTCACATTAGATTAAGTTCCTTGAAGCACAACCTCTGTGTGCCTCAATTTCCTCAATAGTAAAATGGGGATAAATGACATCTATCTCACTGTTTTGTCATGCGTATCAAGTGAAATAACTACAGAGTGCTTGACAACAAGTAAATGATGATGATGATGATGATGATGATGATACCAGGACAATACAATGATGAAATTTGTAAAGCTCTGGGCATAATGCTTCATACCATACTTAACAAATGTTAGTTTTCTCCTCTTTGCAATTCTAAATTGTATGATCCTGAGATTGTGGCAAGAATGGAACAAAAAATTTCTGCCAAAAGAGAAGTCTTTTTCTTTTATACAAGAAAGAGATTAGTTTTATTTTTTTTTCTGAAATCTGGTTGTTATGTGAATGTAAGAAGACATTAAAATGTCTGAATAGAACAAGGGAAGGAGCAAAACTGTTTCCTCCATTCACAGGGAAAGTTGGAAATAGCTGTAGGTATTATTCAGGAAGAAGATAGTGAGAGATTTTCAAGTTCTATTAATCAATCATGATATCCTGTTGGGATCAACTGGATTAAAGAGAGAAACTCAAAATTAAGAAATAGCAGTAAAATTGTGAGGTAAGGCAGCAAGATTTTTACCCTAGAGCACTGAAATTCAAAGGGTGACCACAAACTTCTTATTGCAGGGTGGAAACAACTAAGCTGAGCAGTTAGTTAGGAGAAAAAAAAAAGTTAAAATAGGAAGTATACTTACAGATAAGATATAACCTGTCCTGGATTGTCATACTCCAGGTAAGCTTCTCCTTGTCTTTCTCCTTCCAGCAATAAGATCATCCCCAGAATTATCCCTAAGGTGTCTTTGAATCTCTACTTACTAAAGCTAGTCAATCAATCTTTTAACAAACATTTATTAGGTACCTATTATATGCCAGGCACTGTACTAATTGGGGACATTGAGGATAGAAAGAAAAGCAAAAATACCATTATTTAATGAGAAAGAGGATTTTTAAGCAACTATGTAAAGACAAACTATATACAGGATAATTTAGAGGTAATCTCAGGTGGAAAGCACTAAGATTAAGGAGGATTGGGAAAGACTTTTTGCAGAAGATGGATTTTAGATAATATTTGTAGGAAGCAAAGGAAGCCCAAAGGTGAAGCTGAGTAAGGAGAAAGTTCCAGTAGAGAGCCAATAAAAAATCCTAAAGTTGAGAGATGGAATATTTTGTGAAAGGTGAACACAAAGGCCAGAATCACTGGTGGTAGAGTTTATAGTATGATTAGGAAGAGGAAGAAGTTGTAAAATGTAAGAAGATGAGAAAGGCAGGAAGGGGCCAGATTATAAGGTACTTTTAAAAAGTGTTTCATTTTCCCCTGTGCATAAAAAGCAATGGTGTTGTTGTTTTTTTTTTTTTTTGGGGGGGGGGATTGTTACACACATGTACATTATATTTTTACATATTTCCTTATGAATAATGTGAGGAAAAAATCAGAACAAAAGGGGAAAACCACAATAGGAAAAAAAAACAGAAGAAAAAGAAAAAAGTAAACATAGCATCCATATATTGACATATTCAGTCTCCATAATTCTTTCTCTGGGTGCAAAGTTATTAAATTTCCACTCAAAGTTATGAAAATTATCTTGGATCTATGAACCATTGAGAAGAACCAAATCCATCATAATTGATCATCACACAATTTTGCTGTTACTGTGTACACTGTATAACTGATTTTGATTGTTTCACTCGTAAAACTGAGGTACTTTAAAAGCCAAACTGAAGATTTTACATTTGATACTGAAGAGAATAAGAAGCTACTAGAGTTTGTTGACTGGGGAACATGGTAATACCAGTACCTTTAGGAAAATCAATTTGACAAGAGAAGTAGAAGATGGATTGGAGTGGATAAAGACTTGAGTCACAGAAACCAATCAGTCTGTTGTTAACATAGGTTAGAAGAGAACCTGCACCAGAATGGCTGCAGGATCAGAAGAGAGAAGGTGAAGAGAGCCATATGAGAGATTCTACAAAGAGAAAATCAACAGACCTTGGCAACTGATTAAGTATAGAGGTAAGAAGGAATAGTTGAGGATGATATTGAGTCTAGATGACTGAGAGAATGGTAGTGTCCTCCACATAATGCTAACATTAAGGGAGAAGGGAAGATTTGAGGGGAAAGAGATATATAGAGTTTAAAATGTCTAGAGGATATATAGTTAAGATTTCTACTAGGCAGTCGAAAAAGAGATTTGAGATCAGCACAGAGATTAAGAATAGGCAAATGGATTAAGAGTTATCTGCATAGAGATGATTGAAGAACACAAGGAAACTGATAAGATCACCGAGTAAAATAGTGTTAACAAGAGAAGAAAAGGGGCTAGGACAGTTTTGGGAAATACCTACTGTTAATAGATATAATTTAGTTGTAAATCCAGCAAATGAAACCAAGGAGTGGTCAGACAGGTAGGAAGAGAGTTAATCAACCATACAGTGGATTCACATTTCAAACTCTGGGCTAAGTGCTTTACAAATATTACCTCATTTGATCCTCACAACTATCCTATGAGGTAAGGCTGTTATTATCCCCATTTTACAAATGAGGAAATTGAGACAAACAGATTAACTGACTTGTCTGAAGTAACATAGCCAAAACTGGTGATTTATCTATGTAGATGTTCTCTTTGAGAGTTAAAGGTTAACCTATGCTCAAAGGGCTATCAAACTGGACATACCCTTGGATCGAGCAGTGGCTCTACTGGGTCTGTATCACAAAGAGATCATAAAAAATGGGGAAAGGACCCGTATGTGCAAAAATGTTTGTAGCAGCTCTTTTTGTAGTAGTAAGCAACTGGAAACAGAGTGGATGTCTATCAGTTGGGAAATGGCTGAATAAATTATGGTACGTGGATATAATGGGATATCATTGTTCTATAAGAAACAATTAGCAGAATAATTCAGAAAAGCCTGAAGAGACTTAGATGAATTGATGCTAAGTGAAGTAAGTGGCACCAAGAGAACAATGTCCACAGCAACAAGACTTATATGATGATCAACTGTGATGGACTTGGCTCTTTTCAACAATGAGGTGATTCAGTAATCATGTCAATAAAGAGGTCAATTCCAATTGACTTGTCATAGAGAGAAGTGGAGAGGATTGAATGAAGATCACATAATATTTTCATCTTTTTTGTTGTTGTTTGCTTGCTTTTTTCTCTCATTTTTTCCCTTTTTGATCTGCCTTTTCTTGTGCAGCATAATAAATGTGGAAATATGTTTAGAAGAATTGTACATATTTAACCTACACTGGACTACTTGCTGTCTAAGGAATGAAGGAGGGAGGGAAAAATTTTTATGGAACACCAAGTTTTGCAAATGTAAACGCTGAAAACTATTTCCTAGAGGCTACAATTCTTTGTAAATAACTTTTTCTTATTCATTGAAAAATTTCAGATATTCATAATAATGAGTATGAAGAATGTTGAAAGTATTTTTAGAATGACAAAGGAAATCAGAAATTTAAAATCCCACAATGTGTTTATAATATTTTTTAAAAACCTGTTTTTTCCTAAAAAGTATTTTTAAAAGAAAATCTCTGAAACTTTTAATATAACCCTATCAAAGAAAAATGATTCACTATTATTTTAGGTACTCATTTTAAAACACATCCATAAAATGTTACAAAAATACAGAATAACATTATTTGAGGAAATACCAAGAATTCCTGAAAATTCTAATTTTTTATTCTCAAATCTGAAAGATTAATCTCCATCGGGAACCTGGGAACACTAATTAACATGATCAACTAGTACCCTTCTCCCTTCCCCCATTCTGTATATTAACTTTCCTTAGATTCCATGGCAATACTCTCACCTACTCTTTTCTGTTTAATTAAGTTTCTCTAAGCATTAATGTCCTTTCTTCTCTGATCTGGACCTTCTTTCTACCAGTTATTCATAGGTAGAGATAAATAAACATCTATCCAACCATAATCACTCTCTTAGAATTTTGTACTTCATCACCTTTTGCATACTGGAAACCTCTTAGACTATCTTTTAGATATCAGCATTATTAGCAGTTCAAACTCAAGAAATGCAAAATGGAATTTATCATTTCCCCTCCTAAATCTATTTCTTCTATAAATTTGCTTATTTATGTGGAGGACCCTACCATCTTTTCAGTTACCCAAAATATCATAATCTCAAAGTCTTTTGTGAGTCTTCTTATCTTCCCATATCCAGTTTGTGGCCATATCTTATGAATTCCCATGTGTCTCTCTCCATTCATATGACACTTTTGAGGTGCTCCACAATAGGATTCTAACCTATCTCTCCAGCCTTATTTAGTCTCTGCTTCACTAATTATGTTATTGTCTCTATTTTACAGTTGAGGAATCTGAGGCAAAGAGAGGTTATGTCTCTTGCCCAGGATTACATAGTGAGATCAAATTCAAACTCATTCCTTCTTGACTTCAGGTCCAATTCTTTATCCACTGTGCCATGCAGAAGGACATTGACTGGCAATTTGGGGTACTTCACCACTGAGGGCTAATTTAGGTAATAGAATAATCTTAATTCTATGCTTAAATTGTACTTTGATTATAACTTCAGGAACTTTTGGAAAATATTTTTGGGCTTTCAGAGTAATAATGAGTCACAGCCTAAGTAAATATCTATTTCTGTAGACAACAGTGTACTAAATTCATTAAATATAATCAACTACAATTTATATGATATCTCTTTTGCTTATTAAACATGTATTTAGTTACTCTATGCACTACATACCATGAGAGACTGTGTGCTAACAGAGACAAAAATCAAATAATTCCTGCCATCAACTCGTTTACATTTTATTTCAAGAAAATGATAAGTTCACAGACAAATATAAAATGTATAAAAAGTGGATTCAAAAAGTGGATTATTTCTGGGTGATGGACATTAGCAGTTAGAAGTTGTTAGAAAGAATTAAGATAGTTTTCTTGTAGAAGATCCTTTAGCTATTTTTTAAATATTACTAGGATTCTTAAAGATAGAAAGGAGATATAGATAGATAGATAGATAGATGGATAGATAGAGATATGTAAAGGCATTGAGTAAAGATGAAATGTCATATACTGGCAAGAACATTAGAATGAGTAAGAATAATATTTCAGTAAGGTTGTATAGATAGTCTACAACCAGATTGATAATGGCTTTAAAAATAATAGTTGTTTATATTTGACCTTCTTACTGTTCCTTGCAATAGATAAAATTCTGGCCCTAGAGTCAGGAAGTCTGACTTCAAATCCAGACTCAAATAACTTCGTATCTATGTGACTCTGGGCAAGTCAGTTAAATCTGTTTGCCTCAATTACTCATCTGTAAAATGACCTAGAGAAGAAAATGGTAAATCATTACAGTATCTTTGCCAAGAAAACCCCAAATAAAGTCACAGAGCAATGGACATGATTGAAACTACTGAACAACACAATTCCTTCTGACACTCTAGCTCCTTTCTCCTTCCCTTCTAGGTTCCTTCTAGGCTTAGCTGAAATGCCATAAATGCTTTCCTGACTTTATGTCTCTATATAAATACATATGTATGCACATACATATACATATACATATTCAAATATATACAAACATATACACATATATACAAACACACACACATATATATAAAATCTTATTTAATACTCATAACAATTTCCTGAAGTATTATCTTTATTTAGCAGGTAAAGAAACTCAGGCTGAGTAAGGTTAAATGACTAGGAATTCAATTATCTAATGAATAAATATAAATTAACTATATACTTTCAGTTTTAAATGGAATGATAAGCATAAGGCCACAAATACAAAACTCTATGGTTTTACTTTCTAAAGACCCTAGTTTCTAAAATATAACATCAAATAGTATTTCACATATTTCCTAGAAAAATCTCTGTTCAAATATAGAGCAACCATAGGAAATAGGGATAAGCTTTCAGCTTATCAATCTATATAGTCATAAATTGTAAAATCTTCTAGGGCAGGAAAATTCTTCCTTTTGTCTGTGTCCCCAAGTCCCAGCGCAGGGTATAGGACATTTTTCGTTGTTCAGTCATTTCAGTCGCAATCTGACTCGTTGTGGAAATCATCTGATGTTAAGTTTCGACACTGACCAAAATAATTATTTAGCAATATTTAGCCTTTGTAGATAATGTCTTCAGTCCTAGAAGATTTCATCAACAATATAATAGTTATTTATTTTAATATATAATTTATAAAGTTTAATTCTTTTCAAAATAAACAGAAAAAATAAGTTGTATCTGACTTGTTTTTCAACCATCCACCTATACTTATTTACTCATAATGTCTGAATTTAAAGATGTCATCAAATAATTCTGGCTTCTCTCTTATAGTAGGTGGGAATTTGATGAGCATATTCTTTGTGCTATTAACATTTTCACTGTTTTCTATTCATGTGTATATATTTACACATATAAAAAGTGATCAGTTATTAACAGAAAAATATATTTAGAAGATTAGCAGGTGTTTCAAGAAATCAAATTAAAGTAACATTTCCTCTGTTTCTAGGTAATAACAAATTGTCAAATACACATATTATTGCTTACAATGACAATTTAAAATCCACAAATTTTAAGGATTCTTTACTTTTGTTTCAATTGAATTTAAATTTCTATTTAATAGAAAGATCATTTAAAGAGAGGAAGCATAAAGGAGTTTATGTGTTTTGGCACCAAGAATAAAAAAAAACAACCTTTAATTCTATGAAAATATTCAGTGATCATTCATAACATTTTGTTTGATAGACAATTTCTTTCACTTGAACCAATGTTGCTTAGAACTTGAGAATCCTGAGATACAGAGTGAATATCATGAAATAATGGACTATCACCTTATATTCTAGTAAGTTTTCCAATTAATTCATAGCTTTAGTCAAACGGATTATAAAAGCCAAGCCTCTTCTCTTTGTTCTGCATTTTTAGGACAAAAATTCAGAAATGGTTATGCTATTTAAAGTTTTTTTTGTCTCTTTTCTGTTTTCATTCAAAAGAATATTCTTATCTATGTGCTTCCCAGGTCAAAGTGGATCATGCAGTGAGACCAAGCATTCCAACCAAATAACAATGTATTAAACATTAGTCATATTCACTGTGTGGGTCTCTTCCTACTCCTCACCTTCCAAAAAAATCCCTTCCCAATACAATATGCCTGTCATATCCTTGAAAAAGTCCCTGTTTCCCATGGTTGCTCCATATTTAAACAGAGATTTTTCTAGGAAATGTGTGAAGTACTATTTGAGGTTATATTTGGAGAGGGGGCACTTTTAGAAACTAGGGTCTTTAGAAAGTAAAACCATAGAGTTTTATATTTGTGGCCTTATGCTTATCATTCCATTTAAAACTGAAAGTAGATAGTTAATTTATATTTATTCATTAGATAATTGAATTCCTAGTCATTTAACCTTACTCAGCTGAGTTTCTTTACCTGCTAAATAAAGATAATACTTCAGGAAATTGTTATGAGTATTAAATAAGATTTTATATATGTGTGTGTGTTTGTATATATGTGTATATGTTTGTATATATTTGTATATGTATATGTATATGTATGTGCATACATATGTATTTATATATAGGCATAAAGTGCTTCACAAACCTTAAAGATTTATGTTAGCTATTAATACTATTAGCAAAGTCCTCTAATATTTTAAAATAATAGGATGTTTGTGACTTCTGCTGTTAAGTATTTTACAATCTAATAAAAAATAGGTAGAAATAACTGCTAGGGTCTGACCACTGAGCATGCTACAGCTTCTTGGAGACACAGGTGAGAGTTGGGAAAAAGTGGACACTTAAGATGGATGAGCATCCCTGAAAGAGCTTACCAAATCCTCATATCAAAAAGTGTTAGTCCTCCTAAAGATCCCATACACCCTAGAAACTAAGTCAGACAGATGTTGTGACTTAGGGTCAAACAGCTAGAAAATATATGAAGTTAGATTTGAACTAATAATAATAGTTGTTATTTCTGTAGGACTTACCGCTTTTCTCCTCATTCAACCTCTTAGTGCTCCAGACAAAAATAATGATATAAATCTCATTTCATTAATATGCAATAATGTAGTAAAGCACTTTGTAATCCTTAATGAGCTATGTAAATGCTAGTTATTTGTCAACTCAACAAGCACTTATTAAGTCAAGTATGTATTATCATTGTCACAATCATCATTAGCATTAGCATCTGGCAAACCCCATACAAATGAAATCACAAGGCTGACCCAAAACAACAACAAAAACTTTTGAATTGGAAAGGATCTTATACACTTGAAAGGTAATTGGTGGTGCACAGAATTCTCAGCTTGGAGCCAGGAAAAACTGAATCATATTTTTTTTAATCATATTTCAGACACTTCTGAACTAAGGAAACCTAGGCAAGTCATTTATCCTCTTTCTGAGTTTCACTTTCCTTTTCTGTAAAATAGGATAGTATCATCACTTCACAGGAATATTATGAGGATCAAATGAGATTATATCAGATTAATGAACAAGTATTTATTAAGCTCTTATTATATGGCAGACACTGGGGATATAAAAACAAATGAAATTATCCCTACCTATAGAAAGCTTACATTTTCTTCTAGGAGGAGACATCAATACATATAAGAATATAAAAATAAACATAAGTAATTTAATGGGATTGAGAAGGGACAGTACTTGAGGAGGAACTCAGGAAAATCCAAATGTAGGAGGAGACATTTAAATTGATCTTTAAGGGAAATTAAGGTTTTAAGAGGTTGGATGAGGAGAAAAGGGCATTCCAAATATGGGGGAAAACCAAGACAAAGACCTAGCACTGGGAGATGGATGATAGTATGAGTATATATATAAAACCCTCTATGAACCATAAAGCATTATTTTGTAATGCCAGAGAAACTGAGGCAAGATAGAGATTAGAGAATATTTAATATTTTATTTGAAAGGGAGAGATTTACTGGCACCAAATGGATCCATGGTTTGGTCCCAGGGCTGAATGAGACTATCATCTCCAAGAATCCAGCAAACAATGTGAGTTCTCAATGATATATATATATATATATATTTCAGATTCAAGGGGTAGACTGAGGCAGGGATGCAATCAGGGTGCTGAGAGCAGGAACAGGACTCTGACAGGGTGGGGTAATCCACCAGAGATGACATGGAGATGGGAAAAGGCATCTTGATAAGACGGTATCTGATATTTTGATAGCTTGGGATGGAGAGAGGCATTCTGATATCCTAAAATATAAGATATTTTATCCTTGTCAAATATTCTGATTAAGAGAGAGGGGTGGTTTTGCAGGACTGAGCAGAACAATTATAAACTGAGGCAGAATAATTAGGGAAACCGAGGCAGGACAATTTCGGGAAACAGAGTCAGGATAATTAGGGAAACTGAATCAGAATAATAAAAGAGATTCATAGCACAACATTCCACACTCTCTCTCTTCTGAATATTTAAATCATTGAATTATCTTCTTCTAGATAGGTCTTAGCACCATAATTTTGGCCAACCCTATGTAAAGCAAATAAACTAAAATAAAACTAGAAAAAATGCAAGGGCTTATGGCAAGGACAAGTTTCTTCCTGATAACCCCAGAATTAATCAGCATTACAAAAGGCTTCCTGTTGCAAGCATGTCAGATTGGGGCATCTCAGCCAGAGAATCCAGTTTGAGATGGACAATTTACTGTGAGTTAGGTTTGTGGTCATTTGTGAATTTAACTCAGTATCTGCTTACATAGAGAGTAATAATGCGTTAGACAGTCCTGCTGCCTATCCTAAAAGGGGCAGTCCAAGTCTGTTAGGGACTCCAAAAAGGGGAAAAAAGTGTGACCTGGAGTAACTCCACCTGTCCCCTCTCAATGGAACAGGAGTTGTTACCAGGATCCATATTTCTGAGCAGATTATGCAGTTAGACCAAGATAGGCAACCCCGAACTATTAGAGGTCTGATACCAAACTGCAAGGGCCTTTGAGAATGCTGAAATACTGATTAAGGAACTGGAGTAACAGGAGTGGAGAAACAGATCAGAGAGACTGCCAGTCCCCAGACAGGTGTCTGATTTCTGGTTGTTTCTAAGAAATAATCCCAAAAATTGAGTCTGCCAGGGCAATCCCAACAGAATAAGGGATTTTGAAGATAAACCATAACCAGCAAATCATAATCCAGTAAATTTTAAGCAAGGAGTAAAAACGAAAAGAACTATTTAAATCATTTCCAACTCAATCTGAACTAATGAGGTAGGGAGTGGAGCAGAAGTCCCTAAGTTTCCCCAATTTCCTAACCAGTTTCTTCCTCCCCTTTTTTTCTCATGGAAAGGAATTATCAAATAACAATTCCACATATAAATCCCGAGAGTGAATCAAAATTCCTATACATAACAGATTAGAAGAATAAGTTTCCTAAAAATCCCTCAAACATACAGCAATAGTTACAGTTTTAACAAATCCATCCCAAATTTTAAATAGATGACCCAATCAGGGTTCCTAAATTCCTCCATATCACTCCATCAGGGATATGGGACAAAGCCTTATTCAAAACTGCTTCAGGCTGGGCACTCATGGAAACTCAGTCCATGCATGGGATATATGTGGTATGGCGTGCTGACAATCAGAGCTGATCTAGGTCCCAGAAGCAAGTCAATACCTGTAATTTGACCAAAATTGAGAACAAAAAACACAAATCTAATAAATAAAAGTTAGAATAGTTTGATACAAAATGTGAAGAGGCCAGTATGAATTGGTCAGCAGCTTAATAGGTTTTCTTCACAGAACAGGCAAACGGCTGTCAGCTATAGTCCCAATAGATAGATGGCAGTTAGGCTTTTGTCCTCTCATTAGTTAGAAACCTTAAAGAAAAACTTGAATATCCAGACACAATATCCAGTAACAGATAGATGATCAGACTAAATACTTATTTGCCCAAGTATTGGGGATATAATGATTACATATAACCAGATTGGAAACAGCAAGGTATGACACTGAATTGCATTAACAGTTTCTATTGATCATTGCCCTGATCATAGAAATCAGTTACAGGAGGAAAAAAATGCAGGGATACAATTATAACATAACATAAGCAGTTAAAACTTAACTTTCAGCAAAACAGTATAAAATAGCTTTAATTCATTTTTACTCCAGTTAATTGTCTCACTAACTGTCAAAGGGTAGAGTTTTAAAACTCCCAAATAGCATTAACTATAAGCCCAAGAAATTTTACTTCCAATAACAAATCCCATTAACCAAAGTTGCAAATAAATCCTGAACAGATATTTACTATAATCTTATATTTATAACAGTAAGAATTTCTCAGTAAGTTCCTTTCATATCTAAGTAGACAGTTTCATAAGTGAACATTATACATACAAATATTCCAAGTTGCATATTGTCTATAAAAGAAACATTTTCAAAAGTACAAAAAAAATATTATTTTCAGAGGCTCTTTAAATGACTTCAAGCAGGTCCAATACAATCAATTAAAACTTAGACAGAATATCCTATATAGAATATTTTAATACTACATGAAAGAATCCAAGAGGTTCTTAAAAATATTAAACTTTTAGAAATATCATAACCTCATATTGATGACAATAAGAAATTTGTTCCAATAACTTCATAAATTATCTTTCATATTTAACAGAAACATTGTCAAAAGGACAAAGAAAAACTATTATTTTCAGAAGCCCTTTAAATGATGGGCATAATCTCAGGATACAATCAATTAAACTTATACAGAGTGCCCAATTCTACATAAAAGAGTTTGAAAGATTCTTTTAAATATCAATTAAACAGTAGAAGCAATTAATATTTGAACCAGCAAGGAGCTGCAGTTTGTTTAAAAAAAAAAAAGCCACCATCTTAATGGGGGGAGGAGGGGTGATCCCTTTCCACGTGGTTGCCCTTCCCCCATTCCATCATGCTTTCTGACCTCAACTTCTCACAGCTAACCTTTTTAGGGTACCATTTCCCCCAGGATCCAATCTGCCAGCCAAAGAAAGGCCCCAACCTCATTGAGTAGCTCCTTTCCCA
Source organism: Antechinus flavipes (assembly GCF_016432865.1). NCBI lineage: Eukaryota > Metazoa > Chordata > Mammalia > Dasyuromorphia > Dasyuridae > Antechinus > Antechinus flavipes. The sequence goes on along the minus strand of NC_067401.1, from coordinate 86,035,916 downwards.
TGGCAAATGGGGTTTGTCCCTTTTTGTTCTCTATTTCTGGAAAGCCATTTTCCTCTCTCTTTCTCCTTCTCTCACACCATCTCTTTCTGTCCCATCTGTGTCTCTCTCCTCCCAATGCCTCCCAAACCTTTTCTAACCTACTTTAAACATTACCAAAATAATACTAGATTCTCCATTTAAACTATTAATTGCTTTTGCAAATCAATCTTTCTTGTCCCTTGTCTTTAAATCACTTTTTTTTAAACTTTAAACTTTAAGATTTGCAAATAACTTTGAACCAAATTTCATAAAACTTAGACATATATCTAACAGAGTTGACAAAATTTTAAGTCATAACTCATAGTTTACAAATTAGTCAATACTTCTCGAAAGCAACATACCATCTAAGTAGGGAGATACAAACAGGACCTCCCCTAAGGTAAGCTACTGGCATTTTGTTTTAATAACCTATATTTTAACTTAAAATCCAATCAAAAACATCTTTAAATTCCCAATAATATAAAACTGCTTTTCCTATCTTATTTCAAATAATGAATTTCACTAAACAGCATAATTTCTTTCTCTCCCTCTGGCCCTATGGGGCCATTATTCCCAAGGGACTTTTCCTAAGCTCCAACTTTGGCCAGAGTTAGAGCCTTGAGAAAAGCCAGAGCCTTCTTTACCTAATTAGAGGCACGTGACACCTTTCAGGTAAGTTAACAGAATTTCTTTAACAAGCTATTGTTCCTTTAAGATCTTATACTTAAAGATAACTAAATCTAGCCTGCATAGGCAACCGTAAAATTAATTCTCACAATTTTAAAACTGCCCAAAAGAATATTCAGAACAAATCTGGCATGCAAAGGCAATAGTAAAATTATTTCCCACAATTTGAGAATCATCCTAAAATTCCTAATCAAATGTTTTCTCCTGCCTGAGTTTCTGTCAGATGAGGTTTTATTTCCCTTTACTCTAACAGGCTCAAAAACCTGCTCTAAGGAAAAGCCGTTTGCCTTTTTGTTCCTTTTACTCACAAATTAGTACAACAAGTTAAAAAGTTTAAGATCACAAGCAAATGTTTATATTATGCACAGTTGCAACATTGAAATAACCAATTACCAAATTTCTTAATCAGTGTTCTTAAACTTAACAGAGTTCTTAAATTAACAAAACAGACAAATCACACAGAACACAGAACATAAATCACAGAGACATAGACTGCACAGTTATAACATTAAACAAAACATTTAACACAGAGACCAGGGGCTATCTGGAAATCTTAGAATATCCCTGAGGGAAGTTGTTACAGCTAGAGAGGTTTCCCTCCCAGAATCCAAACAGGAGCCTTTTTAGGCTCCCAAATCCCAGTTTGGTGCATTTCTCTGCCTTCACAGAGAATGCCCAGAGATAACCAGATAGTACCAAAAGTACTCAGAATCAAATAGTGCAACATAGCATCCTATTGGCACTCCCCAAAGTTGTATGGCTCATCAGCCCAACTTTTTATGGGGACCAAGATTTGCTAACAATCAGACCAGACATAAACTTACCCTACAGGAATTTCAGACCAGAGTCGCCCTTGACCAAATGGAGGTGTCCACTGTCAGGTGTCAGGCATGGTTGTGGCTGAAAACTGCTCTCTTTCCTGACTCTGGGGAAAAAAATCCAGAGGGCTGTCCTCTTCAGACCAACAATTCAGAGCTCCAGCTGTCCTGAGGTCCAAGGTGGGGACCGGAATGTCTCTATTCTCTCCTGCTCTCATTTTCTAATATCTCAGTGGGATCTTCAAAATGTAATGCTGGAGAAACTGAGGCAAGATAGAGATTAGAGAAAATTTAATATTTTATTTGAAAGGGAGAGATTTACTGGGAGTAAATGGATTGATGATTTGGTGCCAGAGCTGAATGAGACTATTGTCTCCAAGAATCCAGCAAACAATCTGAATTCTCAATGACATATATACATGTGGCTCAGACTCAGGGGGTAGACTGAGGCAGGGGAGGAGTCAGGGTGCTGAGAGCAGGAACAGGACTCTGACAGAGTGAAGTGAGCCACCAGAAATGGGGATGACATAATGGAGGGAGGCACAGAAGAGACATCTTGATAAGATGATATCTGATATTCTGATAGCTTGGGATGGGGAGAGGCATTCTGATATTCTAAAATATAAGCTATTTTATCCTTATCAAATATTCTGATTAAGAGAGAGGTTCTGCAGGATTGAGCAGAAAAATTATAAACTAAGGCAGAACAATTAGGGAAACTGAGACAAGACAATTTAGGGAAACTGAGTCAGGATAATAAAAGAGAACTGTGGTACAACAATTTAAGCTTCAGCTATTACTGTACAGACAAAGAAATGAGGGAAGCTAGGTGGTGCCATAGTGCACAGAGCACTGGGTCTAGAGTCAAGAAAACTTTTTCTTCAATTCAAAACTGACCTCAGATACATACCAGCTGTGTGATCCTGGGCAAGTCATTTAACCCTGTTTGCCTCAGTTTCCTCATCTATAAAATAAGTTGGAGAAAGAAATGGCAAACTCTCTAGTATTTTTGTCAAGAAAACACCAGTTGGGATCACAAAGAATCAAACATGTCTGAACAACAATGAAACTGAAGCCCAAGGAGATGAAAAAAATTTTTTCAGGGAGAGGATTGGATGATGACATGATACAATATAAACATTTATTAAGTGTCTACTATGTTCTGGGTATTCTGCTAAGGGGGTGAGGGGAAGGAAAAGGAGGTGAGGAAGAGTACCAAAGAGTACTCACTTCAGGGCATGATAGAGATAATAGTAGAATCAAAACCAAGCAAAAGCATTTGTTGTCCAATAAACTGGGAAAACATTTTTACAATCAAAGGTTCTGATAAAGGTCTCATTTCCAAAATATATAGAGAACTGACCCTAATCTATAAGAAATCAAACCATTCTCCAATTGATAAATGGTCAAAGGATATGAACAGACAATTCTCAGATGAAGAAATTGAAACTATTTATAGACAAATGAAAATATGCTCCAAATCATTATTAATCAGAGAAATGCAAATTAAGACAACTCTGAGATACCACTACACACCTGTCAGATTGGCTAGAATGACAGGGAAAGATAATGGGGAATGTTGGAGGGGATGTGGGAAAACAGGGACACTGATACATTATTGGTGGAATTGTGAACACATCCAGCCATTCTGGAGAGCAATTTGGAACTATGCTCAAAAAGTTATCAAGCTGTGCATACCCTTTGATCCAGCAGTGTTTCTACTGGGCTTATGCCCCAAAGAGATACTAAAGAAAGGAAAGGGACCTGTATGTGCCAAAATGTTTGTGGCAGCCCTGTTTGTAGTGGCTAGAAGCTGGAAAATGAAAGGATGTCCATCAATTGGAGAATGGTTGAGTAAATTGTGGTATATGAATGTTATGAAATATTATTGTTCTGTAAGGAACGACCAGCAGGATGAATACAGAGAGGACTGGCGAGACTTACATGAACTGATGCTGAGTGAAATGAGCAGAACCAGGAGATCATTATATACCTCAACAATGATACTGTTTGAGGATGTATTCTGATGGAAGTGGACCTCTTTGATAAAGAGAGCCTTAATTGATCAAAGATGGACAGAAGCAGCTACACCCAGAGAAAGAACACTGGAAATGAATATAAACTGCTTGCATTTATGTTTTTCCTCCCGGGTTATTTATACCTTCTGAATTCAATTCTCCCTGTGCAACAAGAAAACTGTTCAATTCTGCACACGTATATTGTATCTAGGATATACTGCAACCCATTCAACATGTAAAGGACTCTTGCCATCTGGGGGAAGGGGTGGAGGGAGGGAGGGGAAAAATTGGAACAGAAATGAATGCAAGGGATAATGCTGTAAAAAATTACCCTGGCATGCGTTCTATCAATAAAAAATTATTAAAAAAAAAAAGAAATTTCCAAATTGGATCCAATTGAAACAACCGAACAATAACAAAATATTAATGAATTAAATTGTTTTTATTTTACTGTGTCTTCTTTCCCTTGTATATGTAATACAGATGCATACATATTTAAGGATCTAATATATTGTCTTATATTTTCTCCTCAAAAAAGAGCAGGGGACAAATTTTGTAATTCTGTTGCCCCATCAACAATTAGTCTAACTTTCTTTGAAATTATCATCAAAATCAGGTTTAAAAATTTAAATTGTCATGAAAATTAAAAAAAAAAAAAAGCATTTGTTGTCAAATGAAGAGATGTCTGGTATTTTGAGCCCATATAAAAGAAGTTATGGGAAGGGGTTTTTTCTTTTCTTTTCTCTTCTCTCTCTAGCCATCCAAACAGAAAGGCAGCAACAACCATCTACAGATAGCAGAATGGAAGCAATCTCCATTATAGTAAATTTTTCTGGTGACGAGTTTATCTTGTGATATGACACAACTGGTTCTAGAAAAGATGGAACTGGGTCTTTTAAATCTAAGGCTAGCATTCTTCTTATTATTTCACATTATGTCTTGCTTAAGTAAATTCTTTTGCATTCCCTTATACATTCTAAAATATTTTAGCTCTTACATTTGTATCCTAATACATTCTTTTGGTTCCTTTTTCAGTCAGAGAAATAGTGCCCAGAATGTGTGAGCCAAGACATCTTATGTATCATGCCTTGCTCAGATTATTTGGTGTAGTATGCTCCATTCTAGAAAAACAATGATAGGAAAAACATTGTAAAGTTGCAGTCCTTTTAGTGGAGAGAAACCATGAAAGTTAGAGAATTGGCAACCAGTGTGATGCAGAGGGAAGAGAATGTCTCTGGATTCAGAGGACTAGATTCAAACCCAACTACTGATGCTTACTGTCAGAATGACCTTGAGCAAATCACTTAATTTTACACATAGGGTTTTTTCATCCATAAAATAAATGTTGGACCAGGAGAGGTCTAGATCCTGAAATCATCCAATTTTTAGATTGGTCAAGATAAGAAAAGACTAATCAGAGAGAAGTATTAGCTCTTGTTAAGTGTGTAAAATTATTATATGGAAAAGGGAATTTATTTGTTCTACTTCTATTAGGAGCTGAATGGGTTGAAGTCACAGAAAAGTATTTTTAAGCAAAGAAAACTTTCTAAGATTTAGAACTATGAAAAATTGGAGCTGGCTGCTCCAAAGAAGAAGGGAATTCTCCATAATTGGTAGAAGTAAAAATTGGATGGCCATTTGTTCAGTATATGGTAGAAAGGATTCTTTTTCAAGTATTGACTATATTACTTATGAAGTCCTTTCAAATTTTAAAATTCTGTTACCCTCAGATTCCTATGAAAATACATGAAAAGTATTTAAATTGATGTATTGTAAAAATAACTTAATATTAGCTGTTTTTAGATCAATATTAGGGGAAATGGTGGTTTTTTTTAAAGCCCCAACTAATATATCAGAAGTTTATGGTTTAATTTTTAAACCAATTAATCATTGTGTATATATTAATAAATACAAGTTCAGTAATTTTTTTTCTTTTAAAGATACAGTATGTTAGAAAATCACTGTAATTAAAAGATGATGGAATAAAGGCTGGAACTCAGCTGAGCTCTCTCCCAAACCCTTCCAAGTACCCTTAAATGATGACTATGAACAAATTTTAGAACTTCAGAATCCACAATAAGATAGAGTGAATCAATTTTCCAGCCTATGGCAACTTGGAAGGTCAGCAGGAAAAGTGTGTTCCACCTGGATGAAAGTGGAACACAGACCCAGCAAATCAGGAGCAGGCCTTGGGAGCCACTGAATCAGTTAACAGCAGCAGCAGCAGCTTTCAGGATTCTCAGCCCACATATGGTTAAGAACTAGTCAGAAGGAGATTACAGGAACTTTTTTGCTAGCACTGAGGCAGAACTCTGTGGCTTTACTCATCCTTGAATCTTAGTTGCAGTTGTGAGTGGCAGTCCCAGAGCAAGAAAAAGCAATAGCACACCAGATTTTATAGTCACAAGTGAACTCATCTAACAGTTTCAGGGCAGAAAACAGTGCTTGTAGTTGCTCACTGAGCTCACAAGGCACAGTTCAGGAAAGGCGAAACCATATCTCTTCTTAGATCATAGCACCTTGGACGAACAGAAAACTTACAAGTCCCTAGAAAGATCTCTAAAAACAGTTACACAAAACCCCTGAAACTTGGAACAATGTATCTTCCACCTTAGAAGCAGAGCTCTATTTCAACAAAAAGTTAAAAGTCAAATAATAAGCTGGAGAAATGAAGAAAAAACAGAAAAAGATTTTAACCATAGAAAGAAGATTTAAATGCACACTCAGAAAATAACAAAGTCAAAGATCCTATATCCAAAGCCTCCAAGAAAAATATGAAGTGCTCTCAGGTCATAGAACAGTTCAAAAATTTTTTTTGAAAATCAAGGAAGAGAGGTAATAATTGGGAAGAGAAATGAGAGTGATGAGAGAAAATCTTGGTAAAAGAAAAACAAAAATACTGAAAAAAGTAACATCTTAAAAAACAAACTAGATTAAAGAGTAAAGGAAGAACAAAAAGCCAATAAAGAGAAGAATGTCTTAAAAAGCAGAATTGGTCAAATTGTGGGGGGGGGGGGGAGAATCTATTTTAGAAAACAACTCCTTTAAAAGTAGAATTGGCCAAATGGAAAAGATATACAAAGCTTGCTGAAGAAAATAACTCAAAAATTAAAATAGAGCAAATGCAAGCTATGACTTAATGAGAAATCAAGAAACAATAAAACAAAGCCAGAAGAATGAAAAAAATAGAAGACAATATGAAATATCTCATTGGAAAAATAATTCACCTGCAAAGGATATGAACAGACAATTTCAGATGATGAAATTGAAACTATTTCTACTCATATGAAAGGATTTACCAAATCACTATTGATCAGAAAAATGCAAATTAAGATAACGCTGAGATACCATTATGCACCTGTCAGATTGGCTAAGATGACAGAAAAAGATAATGATGAATGTTGGAAGGGATGTGGGGAAACTGGGACACTGATGGATTGTTGGTGGAGTTGTGAATGGATCCAACCATTGTGGAGAGCAGTTTGGAACTATGCTCAAAAAGTTATCAACTGTGTATACACTTTGATCCAACAGCGTTACTACTGGGCTTATATCCCAAAGAGATATTAAAGAAGGGAAAGGGACCTGTATGTGCAAAAATATTTGTGGCAGCCCTTTTTGTAGTGGCTAGAAACTGGAGATTGAATGGATGCCCATCAATTGGAGAATGGTTGGGTAAATTGTGGCATTTGAATGTTATGGAATATTATTATTCTGTAAGAAATGACCATCAGGATGAATACAGAGAGGGTTGGAGAAACTTACATGAACTGATGCTAAATGAAATGAGTAGAACCAGGAGATCATTATACACTGCAACCACAATACTATATGAGGATCAATTCTAATGGAAGTGGTTATCTTTGGCAATGAGAAGATCCAATTCAGTTCCAATTGATCAATGATGAACAGAACCAGTTATACCCAGAGAAAGAACACTGGGAAATGAATGTGGACTGCTTGCATTTTTGTTTTTCTTCCCAGGTTATTTTTACCTTTCTAAATCTGATTTTTCTTATGCAACAAGAAAACGGTGTGTGTACACATATATTGTATTTAAAATATACTTTAACATGCTTAACATGTATGAGACTGCCTGTCATCTAGGGGAGGAGGTAGAGGGAAGGAAGGAAAAAGTTGGAACAGAAGTGATTGCAAGGGACAATGCTGAAAAACTACTCATGCATATGTTCTGTCAGTAAAAAGCTATAAGGAAAAAAGAATGAAAGAAAAAAGTCGTGAAATCTGCCAAAATTAAAAAAAAATAAATTTCCCATAGCATTTCAAAAAAAAAAAAAAAAAAGAAAGAAAAGAAAAGAAAAGAAAAATAGGTCAGACCTGGAAAATAGATCTAGAAGAGATCATTTAAAAATTAATGGACTATTGAATAAGTTATGGTATATGAATGTTATGGAATAGTATTGTTCTGTAAGAAATGATCAGCAGGATGATTTCAGAGAGGCTTGAGAGACTTACATGAACTGATGCTAAGTGAAATGAGCAGAACCAGGAAACCATTGTACACAGCAACAAGATTATATAATGATCAATTCTGACGGACATGGCTTTCTTCAACAGACTAGTTTCAATATCTTGTGTTGAAGAGAGCCATTTGCATTCAGAGAGAGGACTATGGGAACTGAGAGTGATTCACAACATAGTATTTTCACTCTTTTTGTTGTTGTTTGCTTGAATTTTATTTTCTTTCTCATTTTTCCAGCCTGATTTGATTTTTCTTGTGCAGCAAAATAATTGTATAAATATGAATGCATATATTTGGTTTAACATACATTTCTACCATGTTTAACATATATTGGACTATTTGCCATCTAGGGGATGGGGTGGGTGAAGGGGAGGAAAATCGGAACACAAGATTTTGCAAGGGTTAATGTAACAATTATCCATGCATGTTTTGAAAAATAAAAAAGCTTTAATAATAATAAAAAAAGACTTTTGCAAGTTGCCAAAGCTGAAAAAAATTAATGGACTACCTGAAAGCCATGATCAAAATAAGCTTCTGTACAACATCTTTCAAGAAATTATCAAGTAAAACTGTCCTAACATGTAATAACTAGAAGGCAAAATAGAAATGGAAAAAATCCATCAATCACTGCCTGAAAGAGATCCCCAAATGAAAACTCCCAGGAATATTATAATCAAATTCCACAATTTCCAGGTGAAGGAAAAAATACTGCAGGCAGACAGAAACTATTCAAGTATCTTGAAGCACAGTCAGAAAAACAGATCATTTAGCAGCTTCTACATTAAAGGATCAGAGATCTTGGAATATGATATTCTGAAAGGCAAAGGATCTAGATTATAAACAAAAATCACATACCCAGCAAAACTGTGTATAAAACTTCAGGGGAAAAATGCATATTCAATGAAATAGAGGACTTTCAAGTATTATTGATGAAAAGACCAGAGCTGAATAGAAAACATGACTTTCAAATATAAGACCTAAGAGAAGCATAAAAAGTACACAGATAAGAAAGATCATTAAGGACTTAATAAGATTAAACTGTTTATATTCCTACATGAGAAGATGATACTTTTAACTCACAAGAACTTTCTCATTACTAGAGCAGTTAGAAGTACATATAAATAGAAGGCATAAATGTTAGTTGAATCTGAAGGAATGCTATCTAAAAAAAAAAAAAAATTTAAGGGTGAAAGGAATGCATTGGAAGAAAGGGAAAGGGAAAAGTAGAATGGGGTAAATTATCACATATTTAAAAGGCGAGATAAAGCTTTTAGAATAGAGGGGAAGAGGGGGAAACTAAGGGAGAGTGAATGAATTTTAATCTCATCAAAAATGTTTCAAAGAGGGAATAACATACACACTCAATTGGATATAGAAATTTATCTTACTCTGCAGGATAGTAGGGGTTGCAGATGAGAAGGGGGGTGACAGAAGGGAGGGCAGATTTTGAGAAGGAATAGTCAGAAGTAAAACACTTTTAACATTTTTTTTTCCTGAGGCAATTGGGATTAAGTGACTTGCCTAGGGTAACACAGCTAGGAAGTGTTAAGTATCTGAGATCAGATTTGAATGCAGGTCCTCCTGACTTCAGGGCTGGTGCTTTATCCACTGCACCATCTAGCTGCCCCAGTAAAACACTTTTGAGAAAGTTTAGAGTAAAAGGAGAAAAAGAATAGAATAAATGGTGTGGGGTACAATTAGTAAGAATAATTCTGAAAATAAATTTTGAAGCAAGTTTCTCTGAAAAAAAAAGAAGTTTGAGAAATGTAGACTCTTGATAGGAGAGACTTTGGATGTTCCCTTTATTAACTATCAAATCCTTCGGAGAACAAGTCAAAACTTAAAATTAAAAAAAAAAAATTGTTGTATCCTTGTCCCCAAACCCATTAGTATGGTGTTATCTCCTTATTTTTAAATGAAGGGCAGAGCACACTTGGTGAGAAGAGAGAGAGACATGGACAATTTAATAGAGACAATAGAGATACAGAGAGATAGAGAGACAGAGACAGAGAGACAGAGAGCTTTAGAAAATCCTCTTTTGGGATTCTTCAAACACCACTTCCTCTTGGGGACTCATCAGATTTTAAGTTGAGTCAAGTTGCTTTGGCACTTCTGACAACCAGCTTAGAAAGATGAGTTATTTGATCATATCATATTATATCACATGAATATATTATCACTTTCATCATGTAATGCTGTCTATCCTCAGTTCTGTAGAAAAAAAGTTAACAAAATAGACCTTTCTCTTTCAAATAATATAGGCCTAAGGCCAGGATTCTCCTGAAGTCAACCTCTCTTTAGGTTACAGGAAAAAAAAAAGCCACAATAGAAGTAAGGAGTCTCTATCATGTGCCTAAATCCAATTTGCTACTTTAGAGACTTTGGGAAATTTCTTCTTGGGTAAGACCTTGAGAGAAATAATTTATTTGGAGACCTACTCTACTCCAATCAGTATTGATCAATTTGATAGAATCATATCAAAACTCTGTATCTATGCCGGAGAGCAAGTGGGCTACAGATTCTATGATCACCTTCTTCACTATCGGAGGTTAATTAAAGGCCCTCTACCTTTGCTTTTCCTTGTCATGATGACCAAGCCCAGCATGGTAGAGATGACAACTACATGGAAAGTCCCCCAAATATTTTTGTGCCTCTGGACCAATCACTTTTCAATAGGAGATGACCATCTTATGACCATTTGGGTCATTGACTGTGATATAACATATCCTCCTGCCCAAATTAAAGAGAAGCCTATCCATCTTATATGAAGATATTCCAAAAAAAGAAAGAAAAAAAAAAGAAAAAAGGGGGGCAGCTAGGTGGTGCAGTGGATAGAGCACCAGTCCTGAAGTCAGGAGAGTTTAAATCTGGTCTCAGACACTTAACACTTCTAGCTGTGTGACCCTGGTTAAGTCACTTAACCCCAATTGCCTCAGGAAAAAAAAAAAAAAAGAAGATATTCCTTGCTTCACCCAACTTGTGACTTTGCTGATATATGCTTATTTTAGTTTATGTATACAATGATGTATATCAAGCAATAAAATTATTCTGTATTTGGTATAGCTGTTCAGGAATGACTGGACTATAAAAAATAGGACCCTGGAAGGAGAGGCCATCTTAGATCACAAAAAAGATCTGAGGTTCATTTCATTAGAGGGCACCATAGACCCTTTAATAAACTGCCGTTGACTCAGAACTCTGCCTCAGTCTATTTTATTATAGGTGGGATAATTTTAATCTCCATAATCTGGACTGCTCTTGATTGAGCTGAGTTATCTTGCTCCCAATAGGAGAATCCTTTCATCCTATATTTGCACATAGTCTCCTATGTATACATTGTCTGATTTTTGTTTTGTTATAATTGGGAGAGGTAGGTTTCTTTGCTATTCACTATGTGTATTTGGAACTGATTTGATGGGAAAGGGGTCAAGCTTTAGCTATAGAGGTTGGGGTCCCCTTTCCCCCCAATAATAACTAGATAAAGCTATCAGAAGTTAGGCTAAACCTGATTATGTCTCCTAGGTGAACAATATTTAAGGGAACAGATGGATATGATCCTAGATTGATACCCTCTTATTTTGAGGAGAGCAGAGGGGCTAATGGTCCCAACCGACTTTCCCTCCTAGAAGGAATGTGTGTCTCCCTTGGAGAAGGGTGGAGTGTGAAGAAGCTAGAGATTTCTATTTTGCTTCTCTTCAAACCATACATAATGATAGCCCTTACCACAGACAAGCCTCTCTACACTTGAGATCTTCCCCTGAATGGTAATAAGATAGAGGTAAGAAATTTCAAAATGTGCAAAAATGCAATGTGAAATCTGGTCTCATAGTTATTCATTCCTCTATAGCAGGAACTATTCAGAAAGAAGGGAAATCACAGTATCTAAAGATTTGCCTAATAAAAGAATGATGAAATGAAAGTCTTATTTATTTTGGAAAATAATTCAGAGAAGAGAAGAAAAAAACCCAAAATGAAATGCTTAATTTTACCTAAATTTCAATTAATTAAAGTGAAGAATAAGGCTTCTAGCATATAATCTAGCCTTATCTGTAATGTCTATATAAATAGGATAATTACTGGTACTTCATTTGTGCTATCAATAAAAAAAAGTTGACAAATGAAAGTCTGATAGCATTTATCTTATTAGTGTGAAAGATGAAAACCTTCCCGTTTACAGATAAAGCACAGCAGACAATTAGCAATAATAATATTTGTCAACCTGAAACAAAGAAGATTGCTAAAACAGCAAAAACTAGGATCTGTAATCAAAGCATAGAAGTTGCAATTTGGGACACTAAGAATATACCAAAATACTGGAGTGCCCAAAAGGAGCAGAGAATTAACTCCAATTTGTAAGTCAAGACATCTTCATGATGTCAGTGGTACTCTTTGAGAAAGAAAGATGAATCACACTCTGAGGTCTACTTGCTCTTCAACAAGGAAGTCGTCTCATGGAAGTCACAGGTTCAGGAAGCTATTAAATAAGTTATTTTGTATAACACCTGAAAATCCATAGAGAAGGCCAAAAGCTCAGAAGTAACTTCTGGTCAGAAGAGTGGACTCCTTTTAAATGTTTTAATGTTTGCAAAGTTCTTTACATGTCACCTTATTTGATCATATTATATCACTTGAATAAAATCATCACTTTCATCTTGTGGTGCTGTCTATCCTCAGTTTTGCAGAAAAGAAGTTAACAAATATAGTCCTTTCTCTGTCAAATGATACAGGCCAAAGGCCAATGTTTCCCTGAACTGCACATATGTCCATGACAGGAAATAGTCTACACACAGTTTTTATTTGTCCATATACAATCTAAGATAAGCAAAGCTGGCCTTAGAAGTAGTAAGAGTAATTTATATAACAAATATTTATTGAGTGCCTTTCTCATACCAACACTAAAAGTTTAAAGAAGCAATGACTGACATCTGGAAAAGGCTGTGGTAGAAAGTTGTCTTTGTCACCTGGTAAATGTCCATTGAAAAAGGAAGAATGAAGCAAAATTCCAGTCAAATTGTTATGAAACTCTATATTTATCTTGTTCTCTTACTTTCCCCACAGGACTGAAATCTACCAAGTTTCTCCTTCCCCATCTACTTCTAAAGTGGGTTAGGCTGGATTTTCTTTAAAAGTCAATAAAGTCAGGATTTGATTGGCTCTGGAATGTAGTGAGAGTGGAGTAAATCGTACCCTCACCCACCCACTCATAAATCTTCTGGGTGGCTTCAAGCTGTGTTGATGTGGCTTTCTGGTCACCTAGAGAAAAAAGAAAGGAAATAAGGGGAAAAGCATTTGTTAAGTGCCTATTATGTGCCAGGCAGTGTTCTAAGTGCTTTACAAATATCACCTCATTTGATCTCCCAACAACCGAGGTAGACTGGCACTGTTATTATACCCAATTTACATTTGAGGAAATTGAGGTAGATAGAGATTAAATGACTTGTGCCAAAATCTACTAGATTTTAAAACTCCAGAGCAAACTCACCAATTGGAGAAGGGTCCCAGGCCTTATGAAGGAATATTCCTGAGTAAGCAGACCTCTGAGTGTGGTTTGTCCTTCTTTCTCAAAGAGTACCACTGACATCATGAAGATGTCTTGACTTATGAATTGGAGTTAAGTGAGGCAGAGCTTTCAAAAGTCTTCTCAGAATCAGAAGGCCTCAAGCACTGAGGAAAGTTCCAGGATATTATTAGCAATAGAGAAGACATGGTTTTAAAGTTCAAAAAGTTAATGGGACAAGGACCAAAACTATGTACTCAGTCCTCATTTTTCTCTGGAGTTCTGGTTTCCCATTTCAAACTGCTGTTTAGATATTCTAAAGACTCAAACTCAACATATCTTGTCCTTTAAACTCACTTTTCCTAACTGTTGAGATTATTTTTCTAATAACGCAGATCCACACATTCTCTTAATTGGTCTCCCTGCATCCAGTTTCAGCTAATCATCCATAAAAAGGACAAACTGGTATTTCACCTGTCTTGCCCTCTCTTTCAATCTAGCATCCATCCTCACTATTCTGCTGAACAATGAATCTTTATGACCAAACCCAATGCCTTATTTTCAGTCTTTACTTGCCTTGAAGTTGCTGGGTAGCACATTGGATTGAGAGCTGAGCCTGGAATTCAAATTCTGCATCCAAATCCTGTCTTAGACACTTAACATCTGTGTGACTCTAGCTGAACTATTTGGTCTCTGCCTTAGTTTCCCCCATTGTTAAATGAGTATAACAATAGCACCTACCTCTAAGGGCAGTTGTAAAGATCTAGTAAGATCATATTTACAAAACATTTAGCATAATGCCTATCACATAGTAGATGCTTGACAGTAGAAGCTTGTTTTCTTCCTTCTTTCCTTCCTTTGGTTGTTGTTGGATCGAGTGGGATAAATATCTGTAAAGCACTTAGTATAGTACCTGCACATAATTAGAGATTAATAAATGTTTTCTTACTCCTCCTTCTCCTTAACCTCCTTGCTGTCTCTTAAGTATTGTTGTGATGATGCAAAGGATTTAAGTTCTTCTGACTTATCTTCCTTTACTCTGGAATTCCCAGAGATCATCAATGCATGGAACTCCTAAAAAATGACCGACCATCAGTTCCCATACAAGTATAAAAATTTATATTCATTTATTCTCCATTTTCTTACTTTCTTCAATTACTACTTCAAAACTCTTCTCCTTTCAAACTTACCCTAACCTCCTCTCCTTAAGAAAGTGAAACCACCTGTCAAAAGAGCCCTCATTTTCTGCTCCACAGATCAGTCTCCCAACATCTATTTTCCCTTTAATCTATGGAGAAGAAATAGTACTTCTTGTCAAATCAACCTCTTAACTTGTACCTTTCATCTCATTTCATCTTTAAGAGACTGACCCATCAACAATCTCATTCTCTTTCTTTCTTTCTCTATCTCTTCCCCAGTTTATATCTACTTATCTAGTGACTTCTTTCATACTGCTTACAAATAGGTTCCAGTCTATAGCATCCTTAAAAACCTAATCCTAATTGACCTTGCCATCTTCTCAAGCTACTATCCTATATTTCTTATCCTTTTCGCTGTCAAACCACTAGAATCATATGCATTTACTGCTTTCATTTCTTCATCAACCACTCATTTCCTAACTCCCTGTAGCCTGATTTTTGATCCAACAACTCAACTGAAACTATTTTACTTAAGATTACTAAGGATCCCTTAACTGCTAAACCTGATATTCTTTTTTACTTCCTATTTACTCCCTACTTATTCTTACTTCCTACTCACTTTCTCTGGATTTTAAAACCTGCCCTTTCTACTATTGGCTCTTTCTGAAATTTGCACCTAGAATCTCCTTGCCCTGGAAAAACCTATCACATCCATGGCCTACTTATCTTGGTATATACCTCCAGAAGGCCTGCTTACCTTTTCCCATTATTAAATTTCTCTTGGACCTTCCATATTGTGGAGAGGCTTAGGCTGGGCAGTCGTCATTCTCCACTTGTCCCTGTTCCTTACTTTCTCTGGACTTTGAAACTATAGCTTAAAGGGACCCACATGGGCAAAAATGTTTGTGGCAGCCCTCTTTGTAGTGGCAAGAAACTGGAAACTGAATGGATGCCCATCAGTTGGAGAATGGCTGAATAAGTTATGGTATATGAATGTTGTGGAATAGTATTGTGTAATGATCGCGTATTTAAAATCAGCCGGAGTCAGGAACTCAGGCTAAGGGAAAAATCTTCAGTCTTTATTGAAGTGAAGAGGTGAAAAAAGATTGTGATAGCAAATATAGGCAAGAAAGATTGCGATAGTAATATGGGCAAGAAGGATTGCGATAGCAATATGGGTAGCTGCGACAGGAAGCCAGCTAGCAGAGAAAGTGGAACCTGAGCTCTCCTCCCCTTCCTTTTTCACTCCCCTGCCTCCACCCACCAGAATCGTCATTTCCTATACAACACATCAGGACCTGCACAAAGAGTGGGCGGGGGCCATTCTTTCTCCAAGCTTATATATTAATAGAGTATGGTCCAATTACTATTTAGCCTCATGTGCTTGGGATCTCAGTGCATCAACTCAAGCCTCAGCCCATTACAGTATTGTTCTGTAAGAAATGATCTGCAGGATGATTTCAGAGAGGCCTGAAGAGACTTATGTGAACTGATGCTAAGTGAAATGAGCAGAACCAGGAGAGCAACATGGGGACAATAAGATTATACAACAATCAACTCTGATGAACATGGCTCTTTTCAACAATGAACTGATTCAGTCAGTTCCAATGGTCTTGTGATGAAGAGAGTCATCTTCACCTAGAGAGAGGACTGTGGGAACTGAGTGCGGACCACAACATAGCATTTTCACTCTTTTTGTTGTTTGCTTGGATTTTATGTTCTTTCTCATTTTTTCCCTTTTTGATTTGATTTTTCTTGTGCAACAAGATAATTGTATAAATATGGGGGCAGCTAGGTGGCACAGTGGATACAGCACCAGCCCTGAAGTCAGGAGGACCTCAGTTCAAATCTGATTTCAGATACATAAGATGTCCTAGTTGTGTGACCCTGGGCAAGTCACTTAATCCCAATTGCCTCAGCAAAAAAAAAAAAAAAAAAAAAAAAATTGTATAAATATGTATGCATATATTAAAGTTAACATCTTTTTACCATATTTAACATATGTTGGATTACTTGCTATCTAGGGAAGGGGTGGGGAGAAGGGAGAAAATTGGAACACAAGGTTTTGCAAAGGTTAATGTTAAAAAATTATCCATGCATATCTTTTGAAAATTAAAAAGCTTTAATAAAAAAAAATAAACTAAGGCTTAGTATCTTTATTACCTGAACTGCTCCTACCTGCTGTTCATATCCCTTTTGTAGATTGTCTTCCTTAATCAGAATGTAAACTCCTTGAGAATTTAAATATATCACCATTATAATAAAGGACAGGGAGCAGCTAGGCAACATAGTTGATAGAATGCCAAGCCTGAAGTCAGAAAGACTCATCTTCCTGAGTTCAAATTTGGCCTCAGATGTTTAGTAGCATCCTGATAAGAATAAGCCATTTAATACTGTTTGCCTCAGTTCTCTCATATGTAAAATGAGCTGAAGAAGGAAATGGCAAACAGATAATCTGTAGTGTCATCTTTAAACTGTCTCCATATCAGGTAAAGGCATTAAAATTAATTGAGAATTATGCACTCAGAGTAGGTTGTGCTCCTTTTAGGAATTTATCAGGAATTAGCAGGAGTCACCCAGAGTCAGCAGCACAACAAAGCATGACAAAGATATTTATGGAATCTGATTACAGCATAAGATATGTAGATTTTGAAGTTACAGAAGGAGTATGCTAACCTGGAGAGGTCCTAAAGTATTGATGGGAAAATGCATACAATTACCCTTAATGCATACAGAAAAGCCTACTTAGAGTGATATTAATGTATGATAACAATATTATTAGCCTGACCCAAAGGACATCAAAGAAGGATAGTGCTCAGGTACCATGACAAGGGAAACATTAATTAAAGTTTGTGGGTTAAATCTTGATCTGCATCCTGTTGGTACTATTTTCTTATTGACTGATTTCTATGGTATGTCTAGACAAGATGGATGATGAAATTATAAACCATATAGACCTGCAGTTGTACATGTCAGCTAGTGATTGAGGATTTCTGTAGGGTTTAGGCTGGGGGCAACAATCAGAATTCCATAAAAACCACTCCAGTATCTTTGCCAAGAAAATCCTGAATGGGGTCACAAAGTCAGACATAACTGAAAAGCAACAGGAACAAAATAAAATAGACTTCAAGAGCCTTGTGCTAAGAAAGTTTTTTTTTTTTAACCATTAAACCAATAACATTTTCTTACCAAAATGGATAAGGCTATTAAATAAATACACATTATCAAAAACATTGTTATACTTTTAAAATGACATTTTTTATTATGCCTATTTAAAATTATTTTAATTTGACCTCATTCTATTCCAAATTGCCCTTTAAGATGACATTTCTAAGACTTATTCAAGGCAAACTTCTTTCCAAGGCAGTAGTCTAGAGAGGAAAATTCCTTTTATTTTGGGGAATCTCTCTAAAATCCATAAGGATTCCTGAGGAATTGACTGTCTCTTCTCTAGAAAATCCCCTATCCTTCCTCCTGGAGCTTCTAATTTGTCACTTTCTGGAATGCTTCACATCTGGACTGTTTCACATAAGAATTTTTCCTATCAGAAACTTCCAACTCCATGCTATATTCAAACAGCCTATTAACAAGTTTCTGGCATCTCTTTGCCTGTACCCATAAAAACAACCAGCTGTGATTGAATAAGGCCCTCTTAAAATGCATCACCTTTGACTGAAGTGACAATCCTAGAATATCACCCAGTGAATAAAATAAGGCGAGGGGTAAGAGCCTAGAGTTGACTACTATAGGATACCAAACTCCAGAGGTGTCAATTCAGATGATCATTGATGAGTCCTTTCTTCCTTCTGCTATGACTTAAATGTCATTAATGTCACTAGCTTGTAATGTGCCTCCAATGGTTGAAACTTGGTTTTACTTTTCCTTCCTTGGGACAGAATCCTAGATAAGACTCTCTCACAATATTATTAAAACTATTACTGTCTCTTTAAGAGGGCTTTGGGGCCCCAAATACTGATAATTTAACTTCTATGACCTAAAGAGTAAGAGGGGAGAGGATAAATTTAACTTTAATCTATGAGAAGTCTCTGAGAAGAGATAACCACTATTTTATAGAGATTAAATTTTAACTATTTTTTATTAAAAGTTTTTATTTACAAAGCATATGCATGGGTAATTTTCCCAACATTGACCCTTGCATAATCTTTTGTTGCAAATTTCCCCCTTCTTCCTCCCATCCCCTACCCTATCTGGCAGGTAGTCCAATACATGGTAAATATGTTGAAATACATGTTAGATCCAATATATGCATACATAATTATATAGTTATCTGGTTGCTTAAGAAAAATCAGATCAAGAAGGAAGAAAAAGAAAAACTGAGGAAAAAAAAAAACAAAATGCAAGCAAATAACAACAGAGAGAGTGAGAATGCTATGTTGTGTTCCATGCTCTGTTCCCATGGTCCCCTCTCTTGGTGTAGATGATTCTCTTCATCACTGCACAAGTGAAACTGGCTTGAATCAACTCAATGTTGAAGAGAGCTACGTCCATCAGAACTGATCATAAATTTTAACTATTTATAATGATAAGGTTGGGGGTTTATATTTTATTTATTTATATTTATTTATTTATATTTACTATAATGTAATTTCAGAAAGTCTAGACAGTTCAACAAGATCAATCAATCAATCAATCAAAAGTACAAAATGGGTGTGAATAAATCCTTAATCCAGGTGGAAGGAGGAAAGTGCTTGGTCAGTGGATAAAGACAGATTTCAGCCACATAGGAAATTTTCTTGTGATTGGCTTAATGGATCTGACAGTCCTCTGGATCTGTGTGTAATACAGAAAGACACTTCAGGATTGAGCATTCCAACAGCTGGCTTCTCCAATGGTGGGACAGCTCCAGCCAATTCAAGGGAGCTTTACTATGTGAAGAAAGATGTGCAGTTGTTTATGGGAGAAGAGGTTTCTTCAGGTGATTAAGTAAGCAATATTTAATCACTTGTTAATAGCAGTTAAGATGTTATTGATGGCTCAGAGCTAATTGCTTAAAGATGTTGTAACTTTAACAAGTTCAGCAGTTTCATATACAGTGATCTTTAAATGTATCCAGATTTTAGATAAGTGAAAATTTTTCTAATGTTCTATCTTCGCAGACAAGGTAAGGGTAAAGCAAAAGAAAGATCACATTGATCTCTATTGTATCCCTTTCTGCTTATGTATCAGATGAAGCGCATGTTATTAAAAAAAATAACACTGTCAATGCCTGTTAGTGACAGAGAGTTTTCAGTTATGAACAACATTTAACCACTGAGTCACCTTGTGGTTAAGGTCAAACCATTTTGAGAAGAGTTGATAGAATTGGGGATGTTTGTGGTCCTGGAGGCAACTAAGTTGCCCAGTGCACAAAGCTTCAGATCTGGAGTCAGGAAGGCTCATTTTTTTTAGTTCAAATCTGGCTTTAGGCACTTACTAGCTGTATGACTCTGGACAAGTCACTTAACTCTGTCTCAGTGTCCTCATTTATAAAATTAGGATAACACAGTATCTACTTTATATGGTTATTGTGAGGATAAAATGAGATAATATTTGTAAGGTTCTTTGAAAATCTTAAAAAGGTATTTAAATGTTAGTTATTATTAGGAGAATTAGTATCCTCTGAGGCATCCAGTTTAGATAATTCTTATGGTTAGGGATTATTCTTTTTAATTTTTTTTTTACATTTTTTATTATAGCTTTTTATATACAAAATATATGCATGGGTAATTTTTCAACATTGACCCTTGCAAAAACTTCTGTTTCAATTTTTCCCCTTCTTCCCTCCACCCCCTCCCCTAGATAGCAGGTAGTTAGAGATTATTCTTTATGTCAAGCCTAAATCTTGATCTCTGCAATGTGTACTCATTGCTCCTAGATCTTCCCTTTGGGGTCAAACAGAACAAATTGAATCCTTTTTTTCCACCTGATAATTCTTCAAATACTTAATGACAGTTATCAAGAGCCCCTTATTTCATCCTTAGATTCCAGACAATTGTGAATGGTTTCTTAATTTTTCCAAGCTGATCATTACCAATTCCTTCAACTAGTGCTCGTGAAACATTATTTCAAGGGGCTTTTGTTTTGTTTTTATCATCCTCATTGCTCTTCTCTGGACACATTTCAATTTATTACTTGCTTTTATTAAAATATAGTGACCAGAATTGAATGCTGTCACTGTAGTCTAATTAGAAAAGAAGATGGTAGGACACTGTTTCACAATGCAGCCACTGATTCATAATTGAGCTTAAAATTTGTTAAAAACTTTTAGGTTTTTAGGCAAATTGTTATATGCTTCCTATTTAGGTGATGGCTATAACCAGAATAATTTAGTGCTCTCTTACTTAACTTATCAGTTCCCTATTAGCCATTATTATTATTAGAGACAGCATGATACAATTGAAAGAATACTGGGCTTGTATCCTGGCACTGCTATTTATTACCCATGTGAACTTGAACAAATTACTTGACCTATTGGGGTCTTAGTATCTTCATTTACGAAATGAAGAGGTAGGACTAGGTGAGATTTCTTCTGGCTCTAAATCTATGAGAGCTGTCATAATTCAGCCTTGATCATTTCCATCTCTTCAAAACGCTTCTTATCTACTACTCATTTCCTGATAGCTACAAACATTCCTATGTTTCATCTTTATTATTATTATTTTATTTGTTTTGATTGTAATCCAATCAATTGGGTTACACAGCTCATAATTGTTCAGTGTCCAAGGTTGGATTTGAACTCAGGTGCTCCTGAATCCAGGGCTGGTGCTCTATCTACTTCTATTGTGCCATCTAGCTGCTCTCCACCCCCCACCTTAGAAACCTCCACAAACAAACAAAAAAGCAAGAACACTTTGATTTAGCTTTGGCTCCTAACCACATCACTCAACTGCTCTCTTTAATGATATTAGTCATAACTACTAAAGCCAATGACCTTTTCTCAAGTTCTCCTATACTCTATTATTCTTTTGAGCTTACAAGGAGATAAAATATGTTCATAGATTATTACATATGAGATAACTGTTTAATTAACCATTGTTAGACATAAATTCCCAAATATTTCTCTACTTGAGAAAACATATAGGTGTGTGTACACACACATATAAACATATGTACATATGGATACACATACATACATACATATACATGTGTGTATATGCCTCAGTGTATGGATGCCATAGAAAAAGAGATAGAGAGACACAGATAGAGATAAACAGAGAAATGAATTCTCTTTCTAATCACTGTGGCTTTTCATAACAGAACAAAATATATTTTTTGATGCATATTTTTTATAACTTCTCAAATTCACAGAAGAACATGTAACTTTGGGCAATATCAGGAATAGAATGAGAAGCTTTGTCTGAAAAGTTGTGCCTGGAAAGTTTTTTCCTCTTTCTCATTTTTCCATCCTAAGTATATTTGAATGTAACCCCATATTTACCCATTCTGTGTCCCACAAGAGGAAAGAACTGAGATCATTTATTGAAGAGGAAGTTGAGGAGGTGGGAACAAGAGTAATAGGGGTCACTTGAGGATGAGAACCAGAAAGAGGAAGGAACTAGATTTGCTTACCAAATTTTCACTTTCTTTCCCACATACCATTAGACCCATAATACGATAAAAAACAAATCAGTTTAGAAAACACAAGAGTGTGGAAATGAAATGGAAGAGTACTTGGGAGAAGATAAACAGGTGGGGCAGTGGATAAAGTACCCATAGAGTGTCGAGTCTGGAGTCAGGAATATTCTTTCTGAGTTCAAAAGTGGCCTGAGATATAGACTTACACAATGAAATTCTAGATAAAAAGTTAGCCAAAGAACAAATCATAGAAACAATTAGTAATTATGTGTAAGAAGATGATGACAAAAATACTAAAATTTCTGGGATGCAGCTAAAATAGTCTTCAAGGGAAAATTATATTTCTGAAAACATACATTAACAAACTACAAAAGGAGAGAATTAATTAATTGAATAGGCATCAAAATAATTAGAAACCCCACAACTAAGTAAACCCAAAGTAAACAAAAAGAAAAAAATCTTGAAAATTAGAGGATAAATAGATACATTAGAAATAAGTAAACAGATTATTAAAAATGATAAACAAAATAAAAAGCTGTTTCTTGGAAAAGACTAGCAAAATATAAGCAAGCTGATTTTTAAAAGGGTAGAAAATTAGCTCAACAAAGTAGCATATAAAGTGAATCACAACAAAACTAGGAGAAATGAAATAAAAAAATAAAGTCTGCTATATACTGTAATGCATAAAGAAGCCTGAAAACACACAAGAAATAGAGGCAACCTTCAAAAATTAAAAAAAAAATTAGATGCCAATAGAAATCTTAAGTAATCCAATCTCAAAAAAAATTTACCAAAAAAAAAAAAAAATTCCTCTTGCTAATGAATTTGTAAGAACTCTATCAAACTTTAAAAGAGTAATTTCTACTCATACCATAATATTTCTTTTGAAAAACTGGGAAAGAAGTAACCCTACCAGCTCCTTTCATAAAACTAATATTACCCAAATGCCTAAAACAAAGGAGAATTATAGATCAATGTCATTAACATATATCAGTTCAAAAGCTTTAAAATAAATTTCTGCCAAATTAAAGCAATTTCTCTAAGAGTTCATTCATTGTGACTAAATTAGATTTGTTCTAGGAATATAAGAATGATTCAGCATTACAAAAATAATCAACATAATCATTCATACTAAAAGGAAACACATCTAAACGACTATTATTGTAGAAAAAGCTTGTGAAGGAAGGAAACAAATATTGCCTACTATGTGTCATGCACTGTGCTAAACATTTCACAAACATCTTATTTGATCCTCACAGCAACCCTGGGAAATAGGTATTATTATTATCTCCATTTTATAGTTCAGAAAATTGAGACAGACAAAATGACTCATTCAAGGTCACACAGCTAGTAAGTGTCTGAGTCGGGGGTTAATTTGGTTGTTCCCAACTCCAGATCTGATGCACTACCATACCACTTAATTGACTCTTAAAATACTTTTTGACGAAGTTCAGCACTAGTTTTTGCTTTAAAAAAACTTAGAGAATAAGCATAGAGGGATTAAAAAAAACCCTTATAAACAATTTCTATATAAAACTAAAAACAAGCATCATGTGCAACAGTGATATATTAGAAGCCTTTCCAATAAATTTTTTAAAAAGGCAAGGATTCTTTTCTTTCTAAAAGAAAGACATTTAAAATTTAAAATCAGGCAAAGTGATAAAAGTATTCTTATTTTCTGATGACATGATATATTGTTTAAAGAGTTCTAGGGAATCAGCAAAGAAACTAAATGAGATGATAGCTTAAGCAAAGTTGTGATCTACAAACTCAATTTGTAAAAATCAACAGCATTTCCGTATCATAACTACCAAATCCAAGAGATAGTAATAAAAAAAGGAAATCCCATTCAAAGTAACCATAAAATAAATTAAATGTTTGGAAGTCAATCTCTTTAGGTTGATTCAATTACAAAATGTTATTTAAGAGAAAAAAATGACAACTTAATTAGTTGGAAGAATGAATAATCAGTTCTCAGGCTTGGGTCATGCCAACATAATAAAAAATATAATAATACCATCAATGTTAATTTATGATTTTAATACTACAGCAATCAAACTAACAAAGGGATGCTTTTCAGAATTGATAAAGTAACAAAATTCATTTAGAGGAACAAAAGATCTGGAATATAAAGAGAAATAATAATAAAAAAGAATTAAAGGGGAAATAGTATTTCTCAACCTCAAATTATATTATAAATCAGCAATCAGCTGAGTAATTTATGGTATATGAAAGTAATGGAATATTATTAATCTATAAAAAACGATGAACAGGTTGATTTTAGAAAAGACTGTAAAGATTTATATGAACTGATGCTGATTGAAGCAAGAAGAATCAGGAAAACATTGTACATAGCAATAACAAGATTGTGTGATGATCCACTATGATTGTTAGACTTGGTTCTTCTCAGCAATTCATTATTCAAAGCAATCCCAATAAACTTTTCATAGGAAACATCACCAGTATTCAGAGACAGAACTATGAAGGCTGCATGTGGAGCAATACATATTATTTTCATTTATTTTTCTTCATGTATTTCCCCTTTTGTTCTGATTTTTCTCTCTCAACATGACTCCTGTGAAAATATGTAAAAAATAAGAAAAGAAAAAAAAAAGGAAAAAGAAAGGGAAAAAAAGCTGTTGGTATTGCTAGACTAATTAGGTAATTAGTAGATTAATTAACAGACTAGACAAGAAAGAAACAGAAATAATGGAACTCAATAAACCCAATCTGAAATCACAGATACTTAGGAAAGAATTGTCTACATAGGAAAAATTTACAGGAAAACTATAAAGTAATCTAATTGAAATTAAATTTAGACTAATATCTTATATAATTTTCTACAAAAAATTCAAAATGGATACATGACCTGAACACTAAAGATTATATTATAAAATTATTAGAAGAAAAACAGATTACATACCATTTATAATCATGGATAAGCTATGAATTTTTAATCAAACAATGCCTCAAGGCACTTGTAGAAGAAACAATAGATGATTTGATTACATGAATTTAAAAGGCTTCTTCAACAAAAACAAAATTAATGCTAAAAGTAAAAAGGGAAATTGGCTGAAGAAAAATGTCTACATTGGATTTGTTTTTCTGGTTTTGTTTTTGTTTTTGTTTTTTTTTGGTTTGGCATCCAAGATAGACAACTAATAAAAATATGTAAGACCTAAAGTCATTATCCAATAAATAAATGGTCAAAGGTATGAATAAAGAGTTCCTTAAATGGAGTCCTTTGCATATGTGGGGGATTCGTGGCTGTGAAATATGGTATATATTGAAATTCTTCCCCCTAAAATAGTTTGCTTTTGCTGTGTCTTTTTTCTCTTCTTCCTCTTTTTCTTTTTAAAATATTTATTATAAGTGATGGCTTTCTGCAAAGGAGGAGGAGATAGGAGAGTGTAGGAAATTTAGGTTATGTAAAACCAAAATATATCAAGAGGATTTATTTTAAAATAAGCATACTAACACTACCACCAAATAAAACAAATACACTGTGATTGGATGAGTGGAGGATACTAACAAGTAGGGGAATCAGGAAAGGTCTTTTAATGGAGCTAACAGTCAAGCTGAATCTTGAACTTAAGGAAGGGTTCCAAGAGTGAAAGTAAAGAGAAAAAACACTATGAGCATGGAAGGTAGCCTGTACAAAGGAACAGAGATGAAATATGGAATGTGGTATACAGGGAACAGGGTGACTGAAGTATAAAATACATGGGGATTAGTAAAGCACATTCAGAGTTGGAAGATAAACTTGGGGTTTTTAGAATTTCTAATGTTATTTAAGATGTCAGGTAGGTGGTACAGTGGATAGAGTGCCAGCTCTACAGTCAAATGCAGTTTAGACACTTAATAACTGTGTGACCCTAAGCAAGTCACTTAAACCTGTTCACTACATTTTCCTCATATTAAAACTAAATTGCAGAAGGAAGTGGCAAATCACTCCAGCATCTTTGCAAGAAAACCCCAAATGGAGTCACAGTCAGGCAAGATTAATTGATTAAATCCAAAAATGATAAAGTTAGAGTTATGATCTTGAAATTTCCTTTCCAGCTCTAACATTCTATTATTTTGTAAAGCAAACACTTTTTGCAAGATTCTAGATCATTTTTATTTCTGAGTTAATTTTTAACTCTCATTTTTCACATTTGCATTTTATATAAAGAAATAGTATCTCCTGTATTCAGTAAATGAATAGTTCCTGCAAAGATTTTCAGAAGCTCAATGTAAATTTCATCAGACTTCACATTTTGGAGCACAGTAAGTCTGTAGCACATATGCATATACATATTTATGATTTTTCAGTGAATGTAACAATTTACAGATAAATTGTTATATTTGTCTTATTAATGAATACCATTTTGCCACTTGATAAATAACTCCTTTTCCAGTGACCTATCTTCATTATCAAGTATGAAATTACAGCTTTTCCCCAGAGGCTAATCAATGAATTAAATAATCTTACAAGCAGTTTAGGATTTATCTTAACCATCCTCTCCTGTCCTTATTATGTAAATTAGGATCAGAACTGTCATATTAGATATGTTAAAATATGACAAATATGTTAAAATATCTTCTTACAAGGGGAAAAATTTTTTTTCTTAAAGAAATACCTGAAGATACTTCAGTGGTTTTATTTGGAGGGAGATTTAATATGAAGAATTTATTAACTATTTTGTAAAAGAGCTAATAGCCTGAGGATGGTATGCAAACTCTAGATATAGCAGCATAGAAGATGGGGGAAAAAGACAAATGCTTTTTATGGTAACTTGTTCGATATCTGCTGAAGTAATAAAGAGACAAGAGTTTAAGATTCACCAATCCTTTCTAAAGAGTTGTCTACAAATTAATTGATAGTGTAAGACTTAGAGAGCTGAGATCATGAAGTTGACTTCTTAATGTTAAATCAGCACTCTCCCTCATGAAAACATATTACACCACTAAAAAATTTTCAGAGCATTTTCAACAACAACAAAAAGAGTAAAAATGCTATGTTGCAATCCATACTCAGTTCCCACAGCCCTCTCTCTGGGTGAAGATGGCTCTCTTTATCACCAGATTATTGAAACTGGCCTGAATCATCTCATTGTTCAAAAGAGGCATGTTCATCAGAATTGATCATCATATAATCTTGTTGCTGTTCATACCACTTTCTTAAAAGAAAAGAATAAATAATGAGAAACTGTTCTTCTTGTCTAAGCTTGAGGGATCGTTATGATGAATTTCTCCCCACCTTAATTAGCCCCCACCCCCACAAACACTTTTAAAAAAAAACTTTTCAAACAAGTAAATAAAAGTTAAGTAAAAAAAGCTACAATTCCAGGTCTTTAACTTTTTACCCCCAGGCATCAAGATATTCTGTCCCAGACATTCACAAGTTACGTGACTATGGGTAAAGTCAATGAACTGCTATGTGCCTCAGTTTCTTCCTCTATAAAACAAGATAATAATAACACTAGTTGTGAAGATAAAATGAGATATCTGTAAAGTACTTAGCAAACCTTAAATTGCTATGTGAATACTTTTCTCCCTCCCTTCCCCTCTCCCCTAGGCAGTAAGTTAATATAAGTTAAACATGTGTAATTCTTTTAAACATATTTGAGCATTTATCATACTTGTGCAGTATTTTTTTCTTTTACATGAGAGCTCTGGATTTTGACTATGGCATTTCTGGGACTTTTACAGCGTTACTTCTTAATGTTAAATCAGCACTCTTCCTCATGAAAACATATTATACCACTAAAAAATTTTCAGAGCATTTTCAACAACAACAAAAAGAGTAAAAATGCTATGTTTCAATCCATACTCAGTTCCCACAGCCCTCTCTCTGGGTGAAGATGGCTCTCTTTATCACCAGATTATTGAAACTGGCCTGAATCATCTCATTGTTCAAAAGAGGCATGTCCTCCTTTAAAAAAAGGAGGTGATTGGTGAATTTTTTCATTTTATACTATGAATCAACTAGATCTTGGCAGATTTTATTTATAATAGTTTCAAATACAGTGTTGAGGCTTTTTTTTTTTTTTTTTTTTTTGAGATTATGGCTTTTAGGGAGTCCAGTGAATCTTATATTTTTTCTCTTTGATCTATTTTTCAGGTCAGTTGTTTTTGATATCTTATAGCTTATGTTTTCTTTTTTTCCTCCTTATCTTTTGATTTTTTTTCCTTTTGGTATTTTTTGCTACCTCATAGAACTATCAGGTTCTCTTTGGCCTATTCTAGTTCAAGGACATCCATTTCTTGGGCACAATTTATGACTTTTTGTCCTAAACTTTTAAATTGCCTAATTCCTTTGTTCAGAACTTTTATTTCATTTTGTGTGTGTTTTTAATTTCTTCTAAATATTTTTGTAGTTTTTATAGAAAATCCACTTTGTCTTTTGAGTTTCTCCTTGAAGTTGTTATTATATTATCATATATATATATAATTTCTTCTTTTGTCAGCTATTGGAATATATCTGGATCAATGATAATTTTTAATGTTAATTGGTAGGTTTTTTGTTTTTTTCTTTCCTCATTTCTATAGCTTTACTTTCCAAACTGGGGATTTGTACTAGGACCAGCTTTTTTCTCAGTGTATGTTTTTGATTGAAGAATCCTCACTGTGGATTTCCTAGGTTCTTGCATTTATCTTCACTTCTTGACATGAGATGACAATCCCCCTTCTTCCCTGCATCCTACCTTTGACATTAGATCATCTGGACTCTCTCTAATATCTCATAACAGGGTACTAAGAATATTGGATTTCTGTAGTGTACTGAGTGAACTCTTCCAGACCCTCACTGGTCAGACTAGCTTTCTGAAAGATCTCTGGACAGGCCTTGGTCTTAGGTGGAAAAGTGATGAAGGAAGGAGAGCTACCACAATCCTGGTCAAGGATGAACTCTGGAGTCTTCTCTATGTCTGTGTCTGAGACTCTGAGTGAGATTGAGCTCACGCACACACACACTCATCTCCAGTTCTCTTAGCCCTTAAATACCTTAGTATGATTACATCACTACAACACACTGAACATGTACCAACTGTAGAACTATTACATCACCATATCACACTAACTATAGGAGAAATAGAGAACTATTATCCCATTAATCACACTGAGTAAACACCCTGCTGTAAGTATCCTTGCTTCAAGTAGAATACAGGTGGTCACACCCTCCTTGACTTCTCAGGAAGTCCCCTAGGGAATTTCCCCAAGGGAAATGGGGAGGCAAACTAGATGTTGTCAGTGGGTTTCCTTTGGGCTAAAGGGTCTTATACCTTATCCAGAGTTCCCCCACTATATGCTTCCCTCTACAATCAATTTCTGAAATTTTCCAATTTCCCCCGTGTGGATTTCAAACCAACCACTATAGGGATCTTTCAGGGATGACTAATCTTAATGCCTTTGGATACAGAGCTCTTTGGGCTATAAGCATCTGTGGCTCTTATCTAGTCATACCAGGAGGCTGCTTGTTTGTTTGCATGTACTGATGGTGGTTTACTGGTGGTCCTTTTTCATATTGTCTGTAGGCTTGTATAGCTGGCTTTTCTGTATAGCTGTGGGGAGGCAAAAATCACTGTACTTTCTCATGGGATTGTTTGATTATTATTTAACTTGGTGTGATTTTTAGGTTTTGTTTGTTTGTTTTTTTCTTGAGTCAGTGTGGGAAGCTGACCTCCTTGTCTCTGTGCAGGCAGAGGTAATATTTAGAAGTATAGTATACTTTCCACTTAATTATGCTACTTTTTTGACTATAGTGTGGAATATTTTTGTTAATTATGGAATACCACACTAAATCAAATTCTATAAGGCAAGTATTAATTGGGTATATAGAATATAACATAATTTAAACTCTATTGGGGGTAGCTAGGGCTACAGTGGATAGAATGCTGGGTTTGGAATCAAGAAGACCTAAGTTCAAATATTTCAATCAAACCAAATATTTATCAGTTGTGTGATCTTGGACAAATCACTTAACCCTAGTTTCCTCATCTGTAAAATGAGTCAGAAAAAGAAATGATAAACTACTCCAGGATCTTTGCCAAGAAAACCCCAAGTAAGGTTGTAAAGAGTTGGACACAACTGAAAAATGACTGAAAATTAACAACAAACTCTGTTAGATCCCTTGTATTTAGCAAAAGAAAATAGGAGTTAAAATGATGTAGAAAAAATTTCTTTTTTTAACATATAGTATCAAAGCATGTTCATTAAAGTCTTTTAAGTTTAGGTATAAGAAGATTGGAATGTAGGGTGGGGTCAGATTATGAAAGGCTTTGAATGTCAAATAAATGATTTTATATTCGATCACACAGGTGATAGGGATCTATTGAGTAGGGCCTGTGTGTGTGTGTGTGTGTGTGTGTGTGTGTGTGTGTGTGATGTTCAGAATTGTACTTAGGAAAATTACTTTGCAAATTCAATGGAAAATGGATGGAATTGCTTGAAACAGGCAGACCATCTAGCAAGTTATTGTAATAATCCAGATGTGGGGTGATAAAGGCCTGCACCAGGGTAGTAGTATTGTGAGAGGAGATATGTGAGAGATATTATAAAGGTAAAATTACTGGGAGTTGGCAACATATTGGATATGAGGGAATGTGAGAGAATGTGAGAAGTTAAGGATAACACTTAGGATGCAACTCTGTATAATTAGATAATGATGGAACACAAAGTAGTAGTATGTAAGTTAGGAGAAGGGGTAGGTTGGAGGAAAAAATAATAAATTTAATTTTGAAGAAGTTGAATTTAATAGGATATATAGGATATTCAGTTCAAGAGGTCATCAACTTAGAAGCAGAAGAGAAGGGGTTCTAAAACAGAGCCAAATACCTACAATTGGTAGCATAACACGGAAAAAGATCCAACTAAGGAGACTGAGGAGTGGTAAGATAGAGAAGAGAAGCAACAGAGAGAAGTGTCACAAAAACCTATAGAGAAAAGAATATCAAGAAGAAAGGAGTGAATTGTAATAAATTTTAGTAAGATTTCAAAAAACAGTTACATAAACAAAAGTTACATGGTTAAATAGATAACACTTCAATTATATGAAACACTTACTCATTTGGGCTATATTGTTTCCTGGTGCTTGATTATGAAACTTTGACTATTTGTCTCTCTCTGCCTCTCTCTGTCTGTCTGTATGTCTGTCTCTGTTTCTGTGTGTCTGTCTCTTCCTCTCTCTCTGTTTTTCTGTCTCCCTCTCTTTTTCCTTCTTTCTCTTTCTCTCTCTATGTATGTCTGTCTGTTTCTCTCCTCCCCCCTCCTCTCTCACCTAACTTTTCTATCTTTGTGTGTCTCTCTGCATTTAAGTGTATATGTGTGTGTGGATACATACATACAAGTGTGTCTTGTCTTAACCAGATTCCTACTTTATTGTGGCTTTTCTGGGACCACCACTTTGTTCGTGATTGAGTCAGAAATGAGTACCACATAGCCTTAACCTAAGACAATGTTGGCCTATTAGCACAGTCATGGAAGCAAAGAATGCAATTATTTTCCACAAAAGACCTAAACTTGGAAGAGCTGAGTTAAATCAAATGAGCAGTTCTTGCCAGTCAGTCAATAAGTATATATTTTTCTGAGGACACAAGGATGGGCAAAAGATAGCCTCTGAATCTGATCTAATACAGACTTCCTGACCTGATCTTTTCAGGCAACTAATTCTTTCACATATTTGAGTCAATTGAATATTAGTGCTGTGAAAACACCCAGGTTCTTCCCCAGACTGACCTTTTATTTTATGTTTGTGTAAGAATAGAGTGAACTTCATTTCAATTAAGACAATATATTAAGACTGGTCAAAAGAATAAGACACAATTCTGAAATGCATATATAGTACAGCAGGAGTTTATAGCAATAGATTTCAATAACAGATCATTCTAGTGGTGATTGAAGGAATTCATCTTTTGGGATGAAGGAATGAGTTCTCATTTCTTTCCCCAAAGCTCTCTGGACCATATTTTGTGAACTTTGAAAAGTCAGATTTGGACTTCCCATTAACATAGCAATGACTCTAGAGCAGCAATTAGGAACTGGGAGAAATGCTGAGGACAAACTAAATATATACAAGACAATCAGCTTCAAGACTTTACAAGGACACCAGTCCTTAGAACTCAGCATACAACTATATTTGAAGTCTCAAAGTTTAGTCTTGAAGCCTCAACAAGGGAGAAAAAGATTAACAGTGAATAGGAGTTTGGTCCACATGTGCTCTGTAAATTTTAGACCATTCCATTCACCTCAGCAACCTGTGTATAGGAGAATGTGCCCTCATTTTGGACAAAATAGATTATACCTGCTGTTTCTACTATATGTGATCCCAATAAAATAGCTTTTTCTAAAAGCTAATTAGTTCTGGTAGGTTAATTGATAATCAATGGGAAGTATACCAGATGGGAGCTCATAAAGGTCGGTATTAGAAACCTCAGTAATTCTCAGAGTTACCCCTAGTACCATGGGAAAAGAAGTAGTCATCTGCTTTCCTTAACCTGCCCATCATGAAGTGAATTGGTAGAGTGAACTGAAAAAGGGTTATTATATTTGTGTAAGGATTAATGTAGATACCTACCTCATCTTCACAGGAGATTGCCTTTTTCTCAACCTAACATTTATTTAATCATTAGGCCTTCACCTAAGCAGGAAGCAATTTAATATTATTACATTTCCTTTTCTTTCTATTTTCAATCCAGGTCTCTTTTAAGAATGCTCATAATTATAACACCCAACTTTGATCTTTATAGCAATCAATTTCTTAGCTACTTCTGTCCCACAGCTATCATGGAGACCCTAGAATTCTTTGGAACTTACTTGTAGCTACTGGATGGTGTCCTTTTGACTATGGCTCCAGTTTTTCTGGGCTTTACAGATAAGTTTTTTTTTTTTTTTTAAGTCATAAAGACCCAAATGCAAAATAAGAAGTGGCTTCTATCTTTAAAGGCATATAGTAGTAACAGAAAAAGAATATTTAAGAGCATGGTATTTTAAAACTTTAAAAGACCTGTAATTTCATTAATATGAGTAGTCTTTCCACTGACTCAGGTCCCATTGGGCTTTAGTATCTGATTTCATGATTTACTATGGCCAAAAAATTCATCACTTGATGTCTGACCATCTGGTGACAGACCTCTCTGAACTTAGGTTATTCCTCATATGACAGTACTGTCAGTCTCCATGCCAATAGCAGAAACTTCCAGCTTGGTTGGACCTGCCAGAGATTTGTTTCCACTAGCATAGTCTTGGGGACCCTAAGGTCACTCAGAACACACAGCCTGTCTCCAGGATAGTACTATTTTTGTAGAGAAGTGACAATATAATGTAGGGGATACAGTACTAGATTTAGAATTAGCAAGACTTCAATTAAGCCCTACCTTTTATAATTATTACTTGTATGACCAAACAGTAAATCATTTAACCTTTCTGAGACTCGAGCTTATCTCTAAAATGAAAAGGTTGGACAAGATGGTTTCTAAGGTCTCTCTCAGCTTTAAATTTATGACTTTTTGGGTATAGTTATTAGCCAGATTTGGTTGCTTTTTAAAAAAAGAAATGTAGCAAATATGCAAAAAATAAATTAAATGTTAACACATTTTAAAAATAGCTATCATTAAAAATAACATGGGGAGGGCGAGGAAGTTGATAATACCAAAGTCAATTATTTAGAAAGGAAAAATTACAAGGGGAAACTAAGGGTTATGTATTGTTACTTATCTAAAGTACATTTGATAAGCATAGATATGATAACATATGGAAAGTGAAAACACTCTTAATTTAATACTTAGTAAAATAGTTTCAAAAACTATGAAGAATAAATAGATGGAAGAAAGCCAGAGCTTGTTCTTTAAAAAACAAAAACAAAAACCTCAACAACTCCATCTCTACTCATAAAAGATTTATATAGGGGACATGATTATGGAATAAAGGATTTTAGTATAAGGTCTGAGTGGTGTGGTATAAAGAATTTCTAATCAATCAGGAAGTAACAGGTTTGAATCCTGCCTCTGATAGATATTAGGTAATAGGAAGCTCACAATATAATAAAAAAACAAAAACAACCAAAAAAAAAAAAAAACCACATTTGTTCAGAAGAGTTGGCAGGGCCAGCCTCAGGCAAAACTCTTCAATAGATTGATTCAATATGGTTGTTTTCTCTCCTTAAATGTCTCCTCTTCTGGGAGAAACTTTTATAAAATCATTAGTTTTATAATGCCTTTTGGTTATCCAATGATTTTCTATGTTTCAGATTCCTACTATTTGCTTTTTTGTTGTTCAATTGTTTTGATTGTATCCGATTCTTCATGACTCTATTTGGTGTTTTTTGGCAAAGATACCATAGTGGTTTGCCATTTCCACCTCCAGTTCATTTTACACATGAGGAAATTGAGGCAAATAAAGTCAAATGTCTAGCTCAGAGTTCCAGAGTAAAAAAGGTTATATTTAAACTCAGGAAGATGAATCTTCATGATTAGAAGTCCGGTGCTCTATTCACTGTTATACTTATCTTTCCAGAGAGAAGGTACTTGTGTTCAGTTGTTAGTCACAGTTAGTATTTCAGGCTAGATTTGAACTCAAGAAGATGAGTTTTCCTGATTTCAGATCCAGCATTCTTATCTACTGTATCACCTTAGCTGCCCTTGCTATCAGCTTAGCTAATCTAATAAATTTACATTCAAATATGAATAAACTCACACTGTACTTTGCACATATAAGGTGATAAATGATGTTTGCTAAATCTATTTATTCAGGAACGATAATTTTAAACAGAGGTCATCTACTGTAGATAATATTTTAACCATGAAGAGAGATTAATGATGGAACATGGAAGTAGTCATATAGAGAAGTAGTAGGAGAAATATTTTTAGGATGGAGGAAAGTTGTCTCTTAGATCACATATAGATGGTCATCTACATAAAAGGTTGGAAATAGTGACTTCACCAACATTTTCTCCAGTTAGTTTGGAACATGGCTTTACTGGAAATTTTATGAAATAAGCAAATAATTTTTAAAATCTCTAAAACATTTGCATATATTTCTTAACAATAGTAAAACAACTAAATTTGGAAATGCATGTTTTTAGAAGAAGTAGATTAAGGATACATAGGACACTGAATTTATATTTTCTGACAAAAATCACTGATACTCCTGGAAGTGATAATATATATAATTCCTGATACAGGAGAGGCTCAAGATGTTATATCTCTTCAGCTTGAAAATTCTGATCTGAAATTGACTAAGCCAAATGGATATCCACACTCAGTCTAGCCCTTAAGCAAGTCATTAGGAGCAGGAAATCTACCTGACTAAGGATAAAAGAATCAGTTCAGATTGGAAATGGAAGTCAAAGTTCCTGAGCTGATCATTTATGGGATCTAAGCTGTGAATGGCCACTTTATTTCCAGCCGGTGTGAAATAGGGATATCTAATTATATGTTAATTCATCCAGATGATGAATTTCTAATATATACTTAGCATTTTTTATACACAGATTCAGGAAAACAAAAGAACATCTTTTCACATCATATTTGACTGAATAGCTATTGTTCAAGTTTCTCATAGTTGAATTTTTTATTCCATAATCTCACTTTTATATATTTTGTATTAGATATGTAGTATATATAAGGATGAAAAGGACTTTTGCTTTGGTAGCTAGAATGAAGGGCATCTCTTTTGTTCTCTAGTGTTGCTAAATAAACCCATAAGGTTTTACATTAATATAAACAAAAGTTCTGCCAATGACCCACAGGCACTAATTCACTCATTCTAACCCAGTCAGAAGTAAACACTGGGGGACTTTTCTTTGGAATAGGATATGTTGAGTTGAGTCAAGTAAAAAGATCTATATAGTTGCTTGGTTATGGAATAATTGTAGTCGATTGATAAAAGACCTAAAAAGGTGTTAATTGGCCTCCAGGCATGTTGACTCAGGATTCTGGGTACTTTCCAAATAACAATTATACTTCCTTTGAAAATTAAGAAGTTGTAATAGACAACAACAATATCTAACATTTGTATACACTTAAAGCTTTAAAAATATATAGTATTTGTTTTAATCAGTCAAAATCTGCTTTCTCTTTTCTGATCAACTGAGAATTCAAGAAAAACCAAATTCATAACAAACTTGTAAAACTGGCCAAAACAATTTCCCACAATGGTTATATAAGAGAGATTTGTCTCATTCTGCATTCTAAGTGCTTTATCTCTCAAGAAGGGTAACAGATTTCATCACAGGAATCATTTTAATCTCTGGAATCATGGTTGGTCATTACACTGATAAGAGTTCAGCACAATAATACTCTGTCACATTTATATACCATTGATATTCATTGATCCTCCAATTTATAGGCACTTCCTCAGATTCCCATTCTTTGCTACTTCAAAAAGACTATAAATATATTTACACATTCTTAGTTTCTTTGCTTATAACTAATTCCTGACTTAACCAAACCTCCCTTTAATTCCCTTTCCTTTTTCTCCCTTTTCTTGTTAAATGAAATGTATTTCTAAACTTAGCTCTCTTTTTCTGTGTGTATCTGTGTTCATTCTTTTGACCAATTTATGTCAGAAAGGGGTTCAGGTGTCAGCTGCTCTCATCACTTATTTCTCTTTCTATAGATGTCTACTTCCCAATTATATGTGATAGTTTTCCCTAATGTTCCTTTCCTTTCTGGCCCAGTGTAGTCCTCTTCCTCTCTTTTCATTCTTAAAATTATCAGCATGTGACAAAACCACTTGTTCCGTCTAACTGACTCTCTATATGTTCCTGATGATGTTAGATTTTAAGAGGGGACACATATATCCTCTCCCTATATTTGAGTGTAAGCAGTTATCATTATCTTTATTGTTCATTTTGTTATGTCACAGTTCTCTTTTATTGTCCTGACTCAGTTTCCCTAATTATCCTGATTCAATCCTGCCTCAGTTTCTCTAATTGTTCTGCCTCAGTTTATAATTGTTTTGTTCAATCCTGCAAAACCACCCTTCCCTCTTAACCATCAGAATATTTGATAAGGATAAGAGAACGTATATTTTAGAATGTCAGAATGCCTCTCCCCATCCCATGCTATTAGAATATCAGATACTGTCTTATCAAGGTTCCTCTCCCTATCTCAAGGTGGCTCACTCCACCCTGTGAGAGTCTCATTGTCACTCTCAGCACCTGGACTCCTCCCCTGCCTTGATTTACCCACTGAGTGTGAGCCATGTGTATGTATGTCATTGAGAACTTACATTGTCTTGGAGACAGTAGTCTCATTCAGCCCTGGGACCGAGCCATGGTTCCATCTGATCCCAGTAAATCTCTCCCTTTTAAATAAAATATTAAATACTCTCTAATCTCTATCTTGCCTCAATTTCTCCAGCATTACATTTTGGAGGTCCCATCAAGATGTTAGAAAATGAGAGCAGGATTAGAGAATAGAGACATTCGAGTCTCTGCTTTAGGTCTCAGGGTGGCTGGGGATCTGGGTTCTTTGCTTGGAGAGGCCAGCCCTCTGGATTTTTTTTCAGAGTCTCTGGGAAAGAGCAGTTTCCAGTCACAACAGTGCCTGACACCTGATGGTGGACACCTCCATTTGTCCAAAGGTGAATCTGGTTTCAAACTCCTGCATGGTAAGTTTTCTGTCTGGTATGATTGCTAGCAAATCTGGTCTCCAGAAAAAATTGGGCTGACTAGCCATACAACTCTGGGAAATGCCAAAGGGATGCTATGTGACATTATCTGGTTCTGAGTATCTTTTGGGTACCTGTGT
This sequence comes from Antechinus flavipes, assembly GCF_016432865.1. Taxonomy (NCBI): domain Eukaryota; kingdom Metazoa; phylum Chordata; class Mammalia; order Dasyuromorphia; family Dasyuridae; genus Antechinus; species Antechinus flavipes. Next base: position 85,997,950 of record NC_067401.1, on the reverse strand, counting down.
ACCTTTTGGTACTATTTGAGTTCTGAGCACCTTTTGGTGCTACCTGGTTTTAATCTGGGCATTCTCTGTGAAGGCAAAGAAATGCACCAAACTGGGGCTTGGAAAAGAAAAAAAAGCTCCGTTTGGATTCTGGAAGGAAAGACTCTCGAGTTGACAACTTCCCTCAGGGCTATTCTAGGGTTTACAGATAGCCTCTGGTCTGTTTGTTAAATGTTTTGTCTGATGATGTCACTGTGCAGTCTATATCTGTGTGTTCTAGGTGACTTGTTTATCTGTCCTGTTGGTTAATAGCTCTTGTGGGAAATAATTTTACTATTGCCTTTGCATGTCAGATTTGTTCTGAGTATTATTTTGGGCAGTTTCAAAATTGTGAGAAATAATTTTACTGTTGTCTATGCAAGTTAGGTTTAGTTATCTTTGAGTGTAAGATGTTATAGAACTTGTTGAAATGAAATTCTGTTAATTTGCCTGAAAGGGGTCACGTGTTTCTAATTAGATAAAGAAAAGTCTGACTTTTCTAAAGGTTCCAACTTTGGCCAAAGTTGGAGCTTAGAAAAAGTCCATTGGGAATAATGGCCATGTGGAATCAGAGAGAGAGAGAAAAAAAATTCTATTTAGTGAAATTCATTATTTGAAATAAGATAGGAAAAGCAATTTTATATTATTGGGAATTTAAAGTTGTATTTGATTGGATTTTAAGTTAAAATATAGGTTATTAAAACAAAATGCCAGTAGCTTACCTTAGGGGAGGTCATGCTTATATCTCCCTACTTAGATGGTATGTTGCTTTCTAGAAGTATTGGCTAATTTGTAAATTATGAGTTATGACTTAAAAAAATTTTGTCAGCTCTGCTGGGTATATGTATAACTTTTATTAAATTTAGTTCAAAGTTATTTGCGAATCTTGAAGTTTAAAGTTTTTTTTTTAAGTGATCTAAAGACAAGGGACAAGAGAGATTGATTTGCAAAAGCCATTAATAGTTTAAATGGAGAATCTAGTATTGGTTTGGGAATGTTTAAATTATGTTGGAGAAGATTTTAGCAAGTAGGCATTGAGAAGAGAAAATGAAGTTGGGTGGGGTAGGGAGAAATGGGCTCACCTTCCCTCTCTCCTGCCTCTTTGGAGGTGGAGTGGGGGGAAGGGTGGCCATGTGGAATCCCCCTTCCCCCATTAAGATGGTGTTTGGTTTTCTTTTTTTTTTTTTGGTTTTTTTTTTTTTTTTTTTTTTAACAAACTGCAATTCCTTGCTGGTTCAAATATGAATTGCTTCTACTGTTTAAAGGATATTTTAAAGAATCTTTCAGATTCTTTTATGTAGAATTGGGTATTCTGTATAAGTTTAATTGATTGTATCCTGAAGTTATGCCCATCATTTAAAGGGCTTCTGAAAATAATAGTTTTTTTCTTGTTTTTTTGAAAATGTTTCTGTTAAATATGAAAGATAACTTGTGAACTTACTGAAACAAATTTATTACTGTTATCAATATGAGGTTATGGTATTTCTAAAAGTTTAATATTTTTAAGAACCTCTTAGATTCTTTTATTTGGTATTAGGATATTCTATATGTTTTAATTGATTGTATTGGGCCTGTTTGAGGTCATTTAAAGAGCTTCTGAAAATAAAAATTTTTTTGTCCTTTTGAAAATGTTATGCACAATATGTAATTTGGGATATTTATCTATGTACTAGGTATTTTTTAATTTAAATTTTATTTTATTTAATAATAACTTTGTATTGACAGAATCCATGCCAGGATAATTTTTTTACAATATTATCCCTTGCACTCGCTTATGTTTCGTTTTTTCCCCTCCCTCCCTCCACCCCCCCCCCCCCCCCAAGATGGCAAGCAGTCCTATATATGTTAAATATGTTGCAGTATATCCTAGATACAATACATATTTGCAGAACCGAACAGTTCTCCCGCTGCACGGGGAGAATTGGATTCAGAAGGTAAAAATAACTCGGGAAGAAAATCAAAAAATGCAAATAGTTCACATTCATTTCCCAGTGTTCCTTCTTTGGGTGTAGCTGTTTCTGTCCATCATTTATCCATTGAAACTCAGTTAAGTCTCTTTGTCATAGAAATCCACTTCCATCAGAATACATCCTCATACAATATCGTTGTCGAAGTGTATAATGATCTCCTGGTTCTGCTCATCTCACTTAGCATCAGTCCATGTAGGTCTCTCCAAGCCTCTCTGTATTCATCCTGCTGGTCATTCCTTACAGAGCAATAATATTCCATAACATTCATATACCACAATTTACCCAGCCATTCTCCAATTGATGGGCATCCATTCATTTTTCATGTACTAGGTATTTTTAAAAGCAAAATGATTTGTATGTATAATGTTCACTTGTGAAACCATCTACTTAGATATGAAAGAAGTGAACTTACTGAGACAAATTCTTACTGTTATAAATATAAAGTTATGATAAATATCTGCTTAGGATTTATCTGAAACTTTGGTTAATGGGATTTGTTATTGGAAATAAAATTTCTTGGGATTATAGTTGATGCTATTTGGGAATTTTAAAGCGCCACCCTCTGACAGTGGAACAATTAACTGGAATAAAATTGAATTAAAGCTATTTTTATCCTGTTTTCCTGAAAGTTAAGTTTTAACTGCTTGTGTTATGTTATAGTTGTATCCCTGCATTTTTTTCCTCCTGTAACTGATTTCTATGATCAGAGCAATGGTCAATAGAAACTGTTAATGCAATTCAATTATGTCATACCTTGCTGTTTCCAACCTGGTTATATGTAATCATTATATCCTAAATACTTGGGCAAATACTTATTAAGTCTGATCATCTATCTGTTACTGGATATTGTGTCTGGATATTCAAGTTTTTTTTTTTTTTTAAGGTTTCTAACTAATGAAAGGACAAAAGTCTAATTGCCGTTTTATCTATTGGGACTATAGCTGACAGCTATTTGCCTGTCCTGTGAAGAAAATCTATTAAGCAGCTGACCAATTCATACTGGCCTCTTCCCATTTTGCATCAGTTTTTCTAACCTTTATTTGTTAGATTTGTGTTTTTTTGTTCTCAATTTTGGTCAAATTACAGGTATTGACTTGCTCCTGGGACCTAGGTCAGCTTTGATTGCCAGCACTCCAGGCCACAACACATATATCCTCTACATGGACTGAGAGTCTCCTGCCAGTGCCCAGCCTGAAGCAGTTTTGAATGAAACTTCGTCCCTTACCTCTGATGGACTAATATGGGGAATTTAGGAACCCTGATTGAATCATCTATTACTGTGTGTTTAAAATTTGGGATGGATTTGTTAAAACTGTGTAACTATTGATGTATGTTTGAGGGATTTTTAGGAAACTTACTGTTCTAGTCTGTTATGTATAGGAATTTTGATTCACTCTTGGGATTTATATGTGAAATGGTTATATAATTCCTTTCTATGAGAAAAAAAGGGAGGAAGAAACTGGTTAGGAAATTGGGGAAACAGATGTATTTTTCTTAGGCACTTCTGCTCCAATCCCTATCTTATTAGTTAAGATTGAATTGGAAATTATTTAAACAGTCCTTTTCGTTTTTATTCCTTGATTAACATTTACTGGACTATGATTTGCTGATTATGTTTTAATTTGAAATCTTTTATTCTGCTGGAATTGCCCTGGCAGACTCAGTTTTGGGGATTATTTTTTAGAAACAGCCAGAAATCAGACACCTGTATGGGGACTGGCAGTCTCTCTGATCTATTTTTCCACTCCTGTTATCCCAGTTCCTTAGTATTTCAGCATTCTCAAAGGACCTTGCAGTTTTATATCAGGCCTCTAATAATTTGAGGTTGCCCGACCTGGTCTAACTGCATAATTTGCTCAGAGATCTGTTTTCTAGTAGCAGCTCCTATTTTATTGAGAAGGGGCAGGTGGAGCTATTCCAGGCCACACTTCTTTCCTCTTTTGGAGTCCCTGACAGATTTGGGCTGCCCCTCTTATGGGCAGCATTTAAGCAGCAGGATTGTCTTGAGCACTGTACTCAGAAGAGGCTGAGTTAAATGCACAAATGACCACAGACCTAACTTATAGTGAACTGTCCATCTCAGACTGGATTCTCTGGCTGAGATGCTGCAGAGGACCTGCTTTTTCTGCAACAGGGAGGCCTGTGTGCCTCCCTAAATGAGGAATGCTGTTTTTATGTTAATAAATCTGGGGTTTTATGGGAGAGACTGGTCCTTGCAATAAGTCCTTGTGTTTTTCTAGTTTTATTTTGTTTTATTTGCTTTACATAGGGTTGGTCAAAATTATGGCGCTAAGATCTTCTGGAGGAAGGTAATTCAATGATTTGAAGATTCAGAAGAGAGAGTGTGTGGAATGTTATGCCACAGTTCTCTTTTATTGTCCTGACTCAGTTTCCTTAATTATCCTGACTTAGTCCTACCTCAGTTTCCCTAATTGTTCTGCCTTAATTTATAATTGTTCTGCTCAATCCTACAAAACCACTCCTCCCTCTTAATCAAAATATTTGATAAGGATAAAATATCTTATATTTTAGAATATTAGAATGCCTCTTCTCATTCTAAGCTATCAGAATATCAGATATTGTCTTATCAAGGTGCCTCCCCCCATCTCTGGTGGCTCACCCTACCCTGTCAGAGTCCCGTTCCCACTCTGAGCACCCGGACTCTGCCTCTATCTCACTCTACCCCCTGAGTCTGAGCCATTGTCATTGAGAACTCACATTGTTTGCTGGATTCTTGGAGACGATAGTCTCATTCAGCCCTGAGACCAAACTATGGATCCATTTGGTCCCAGTAAATTTCTCTCTTTTAAATAAATTATTAAATACTCTCTCATCTCTATCTTGCCTCAGTTTTTTCAGCATTGCAATTCATGGTTACTTTTTCATTTTTCTCTTTGCTCCTGTGTTTGAACTTCAGAGTTTCTACACAGTTCTGATCTTCTCATGTTTGATTCTCTTAAAAGCCCTATGTGGTAGTTGTTATTATCCTCATATTACAAATGAGCAAATCAGGTCTGATAGAAATCTACTAATTTGCTTAGGGTTATATGGTTAATAAGTATCAAAGTAAAATTTGATATTAGGTCTTCTTGCCTCCAAATCCAGGAGGCTCCAGAGGCCTGCTATGCCACCAGGTGCCCCTAATTCAAGTGTGTAGCTGCAGCTCCTGAATGAATAAATTGCAAATAGCAATTTTGAAGGTACAAGGAAATTACAGATGTGGAGGTAGAGTGGAATTGCAACAAGTCCCAATCAGTTAATAATGGAGTTTGGAACAGCAAGAAGCATCCCATCCATAATGTAGAAATATGATTTGTTTAGAAAGTTTTCTTTCTCCAAAATAGCAGTCTCTCTATCCTGTTTTAAGTGGTCACACCAAGTGATTCTGCTACCAGATTTTCTGATATTTTGACTCAAATAAATTCCTTATTATTTGATTTATGTTCCTGCCTGGGCTGTTGGTAGAGAAGGTACTTAAATAGGGCCTAGGGTCAGATTTGAACACTTGTGATTATTCTCAAACTCTGCTCTTGTACAACTCATGCTAAACATGAAGACATCCTTAGTTGAAACCTTTGTTGACTGTAACTGTTATGCCACAGTTCTCTTTTATTGTCCTGACGCAGTTTCCCTAATTATCCTGACCCAGTCCTGACTCAGTTTCTTCAAGTGTTCTGCCTCAGTTTATAATTGCCCTGCAAAACCTCCCCTCCCTCTTTATCAGAATATTTGATAAGAATAAAAGATTTTATATTTTAGAATATCAGAATTCCTCTCCCCATCCCAAGCTATCAGAATATCAGATACCATCTTATCAAGATGCCTCTCCCTATATCCGGAGTGCCTCCTCCTATTACGTCATCCCCCTCTCCAGAGGCTCACCCCACCCTGTCAGAGTCCCGTTCCTGCTCTCAGCACCCTAACTCTGCCCCTGCCTCAGTCTACCCCCTGAGTCTGAGCCATGTGTACGTATGTCATTGAGAACATACACTGTTGGCTGGATTCTTGGAGATGATAGTCTCATTCAGCCCTGGGACCAAACCATGGATCCATTTGGTCCCAGTAAATCTCTCCCTTTTAAATAAATTATTAGATACTCTCTCATCTCTATCTTGCCTCAGTTTCTCCAGCATTACATAACCACAAATCTTAAGATCCTATCTTGTACATAGCATTGTATAAGTTAGTATGGGGAGCTGCAAAAAATAGTTATAATAGTGTCTCACTAGTTTACACTATTAACAATCTTTTTCTTGATCAAAAGTGTGCTTAATAACTACAGTTTGGCTATGGTGTCCTAGGGGAGATCCAGAACAACAAGGACATAACTGCTAGGAGATGATCAAATTACCTAGGGCCTCTATGATATTCTGTTCACTCTAAATTATATTTTGTACATTTATAAGGAAACAGAAAACAAGAGTTCTCTTTACACACACACACACACACACACACACACACACACACACACACTCACACACATCTATTTCTTTCAGCCTCTATTTGCAATATATATATATATTTCAGTATAGGAGAGCTGAGGAATTTACTAAGATTATCTTGAATTAGAGTTGGAACCTAAGTGTTAGGAGACTGTGGAGGATTAAGGATGGGGAGAATGGACCTAAAGCAAACAGGAATCATTTCTGGAAAACAGATTCCATTGTTAAGCCATGATTAGGAATAGTTAAGAAAAGAATAAGAGGATTAGAGGAGTAGCATAATTGAGACTCACAGGATAGATTCTGTGATATAGAAGTGAGAGAGTCTAAAGATCTTCAAGGTTTATTGCATCTGCTAAGGTGTCTCTCTCTTCAGATCTTCCCTTCCTTAATAGTTGCTTCAGTTTAGAGTAATGACATTGAGATCCTTTCCCTAAACTCTGTTTAAGGGGTTTAAGGTTGGTCTCAACTGATATCCGCGGTAACTTCTGGTTCTGGAGAAGTTTGGTTTAAATTTGAAGAAATCATAGAAATAATCAATCTATATTTGGACAAATATGTTTCTTTAGCTGCTTCAAGGAGAACAACAGCTGAACCAGGAAGATGTTTTGTTTCATCAAGATTCACACTTGATTTTAATATTATTTTTGCACTTTTCTTCCCAAATGTATTGAAAAAGCAAATTCTGGTTATGATGAGGATGCAAATGACCCAAATGACCTTGTATCCCTAACCATGTTTTACCCTGGCCAACTTCTGGCCCTTCTGCCCTTATTTCCATAGCTCCACTCTGATTCAACCAGATCTCCAAAGAGAAAGCCTTGGAGGAGCTAAGTCTTTTAATTTTGAAATTCTTGCCCTGGGGCCATGCTGTCCTGATTGGTATGAGCTCGTTATATCTAACACAGACCTCAAACTGTGTTTGACAGACTGAGAAAAAGGCAATCAAATAGAGGTTGGATTCCTTTTTCTTCTATGTAGGAAAAAACTCTCCAAATTAACTCTAGTTGAACTGCATGAAGAATAGAGTTTTATACTTTCATTCATTTAGGGATGTGTCTTACTTTTTGAACCTATGGATCAGTTTCTTAGCTGCCTGCTTAGCTTTTTGCCTTCCTTTAAACAGTTGTTTAGACAGTTCCCTTACACTCTTGGGATGTTCTTTAAACCTAAAATTCCCAACCCTTTTTTGATTATTCCTTGTCCAAACTTTCTTTACCTATGATACATCACTTGTCTTGATGTTGACAACATTAACAAGTGTGTTATGGCAAATATAGGCTTTCATAATGCTGCTTAGTAATTTGTTTGAGGTAATCTGACAAAAACTTGATAAATTTCTTATCATATGAAATAAGTAGGCTTAGTGGAGGATGGTTTCTTTTGCCAAAAGTTGGAGAAAGCAACAAGGGGTAATAAAATCGCATATCTAAAGAGAAGGCAACAGATGGACTGGAGGCTTTTAAAAATGAATATTGGAAGCTCTAAGGTGAATGAATTCTTTATGGCAAAAAAAATGCAAGATAGGTTTTGCAAATATGTAGAAGGATGATGGACTGTTAGGAGAACTGAATTAGTGTAGTACAGAAAGTTCAAAATAATTATAAGGAATATGTATATTATAAAAGTATTCTTACTAACTTAAAAAGTAAAAATATATAGTGAAACATTTTTAGAGCAGAATCAAAGTAGTTCATCAGTACTTTTATCCTAGACATTAGTTGAACAATGGAAACAAGGAGCAGAATATGCTAGATTACAGCTGAAAAATGGTACAATGCTTTCAAAAATGCCTAAGTGGTCTCTGACATACAAGCTCATCTTTTAAATAATAGTATTCTTCCAGTGATGTTATGTAACTATGAAGAATTTATGAAAGAGATAATAGTAACAGCTACTGGGAGAGAGTAAGGTTGAGGGATATCAATCTTGAGACTGAGAGTCCTGAGTTGAAGTAATGTGATTGGATCTACATTGAGTCTGACATCATTATGATGAATACCTGGAAGTTAGGGGCCACCCGATTTTTTAAAGAAGGGCAAACTAGCCCACATTAAAAATAGAGCAAGTCAAATTTTCCATGCTGATCAGTAGTGAGATTGGAGTCATGAATTGCTCTATATTTCTAGCCAAAGAGAAATGTGAAAACTCAGTCTTAAAATATACATTATAGAAGAATGGGAAAAAGAATCTCAGAAAACTCATCATGGATGAATTATGATCTCTATTGCTAGAGGAATAACCACATCAGTGAGGCTGTAAAACCTTTCAAATATTTATGTATTAAAGGAGACAATCGTGATAGTACACAGAGACATTGGAGATAAAAGCTAAAGTGCCAGAAAATAAAATCTGGGTAAGTCCCAAGATGAAAACAACAAACCAGTTCATATTTCAGAAGCATAAACAAGTCAGTCATTGCCCATTGCACAATTTCAAAAGAACTTGAAGACTTGGGTACAAGACATAGTACAACTAGCCAAATATCATATTATTTTCTACTTAATTAAATCTTTAGTCAATTGCAAATGTTTTCTTTGTTGCTATCCACTCCAGGTGGGCCTAGTTAGATCTATTTTCACTGCCAAGTTATCAAGCCCACTTCTCAGTTGAGCTCTGTCATATCTTTATCCTCCTCCACTTGTTGTGGCTTCATTCTTGTCAATCACAGTTAATTACTCCTTCACTCCCCCCCTCCCTTTTACTTCTACTTCTACAGACTCATTGCAGCCTGCTATGTTTGGGGAAAAAAAAGATTTTATTCATCTGGCAAATTACTTTTTTCTTTTTCTCATAATCCTCTAAGTCATAACTTTTCTGGGAAACTAGTCTTGCGTCCATTCTGTCCATAAAAACAGATCTTACCAGAATCTACTTGTAAAAGTACTCAGTCCTTGAGATGCATATCACATCTTCACTTTTCCTAGCCCGAGTATAAGCCATTTCTTTTCATATGTAATAGTTATGTCTGTGACATGGATCTAGACAAATATGAGATTATGAGAACAATGGACAGAGACATTGCTGATAAATTGAAGAAACTGTCCCTAGTGTTGAAAATTATTTTAAGAACTTAACTCAAAGGTCCAATGATGTGCTTTTCTTCACAGAATCCCCAGCTTAGATCCTCTGAGGTCTTGCTTGAATGAACCAGTTAAATCCATAATTGAACAAGAATCTTTTCCCAGGTAGAAGAAATGCTTATAAATATCTATCTAGCCTAGCCTCTTCATTTTATAACTAGGAGCTGGGACTCAGAGAGATTAAGTGACATTCCCAAAGCTCACACAGGTAGCAAGAATTGTTATTATTTGAAAGGAAATATCTTAAATTGTCTCTTTCTTTTTAGATTTTTAAATTTAATTCTATTATTTCTTTTTATCTTGTGGAAACTGTTTACTATTTGGTCCATTCTAATTTTCAGGTAAACCATCTTGCATAAAATTTTGTACATCTTGTACTAAACTGTTCGTTTATTGAGCGTTCTCATTTCATTTATAATATGGTTTTTAAAATCATTTAAAATTTTTAAAATTTAATTTCTTCCAGAAATTCTCATAGATATTGTGGCTAAGTTAGTGTTCTTTCTTGTTTGAGGTTTTTTCCTTTGATGTTGTGATTTTTCCTCTTTCTTCTGGATTTTGGCTTAGGTATCTTGTCATAAATAATATTTCTTTGGTATTATCATTTATTTACTTACATCTTTAGGCTTATTTCTTGAATTAGGACTTTGTATCATATCAGAAGACTTGAACCCAAGTCTTTTGATTCCAAATATAGTATTTTTTCCCCTACCACTCAATCAGTAGAATCTTGGGGAAGGGGAAATTATTACCTTATAAGGCATTTTATGGATAGCTACAAGTGTTTGGACATTTTTCTTGCTACAATGGCTAATTTTGTCCATTTTCAAATTCCACCCACTGAATGAATGAATTAAAAATCACTTATTAAACACTTGATATATGTCAACTATTATGCTAAACATTAGGAATACAAATTTAAAATATTCCTAGTTCTGCTCTCTGACCAAAGTATGTCTAAGTCTATTTTTCATGTGGGTCCTTTAAATATTTGGAAACAGCTCATCCTTCCCCTAAGTCCTCTCTTCCCTAGAACAGATATCCCCAGTTCCATCTATGAATCTTCATATGATATGAATTCAAGGCAACTTTCTGAGTGTTGTCTTCTGGAAGTTCTCCAGCTTCTCTAGCTTTTCTAAAATATGGTATCCAGAATGGAACTCAATACTTTGGATGTATTCTGAATTGAGCTCTATTCCCATGCCTTTCCTCCCCCTGCACACTTAACCCCATTTTTCCTCTCAACTCCCTACTTCTATCCTTTCAATACTTATTTTTTTCAAAAATAACTTTTTATTGGCAGAATCCATGCCAGGGTAATTTTTTACAGCATTATCCCTTGCACTCACTTCTGTTCCGATTTTTCCCCTCCCTCCCTCCATCCCCTCCCCCAGATGGCAAGCAGTCCTTTACAGTATATCCTAGATACAATATATGTGTGCAGAACCAAACAGTTTTCTTGTTGCACTGGATTCAGAAGGTATAAATAACCTGGGAAGAAAAACAAAAATGCAAGCAGTTTATATTCATTTCCCAGTGTTATTTCTTTGGGTGTAGCTGCTTCTGTCTATCCTTGATCAATTGAAACTGAATTAGCTCTCTTTATCGAAGAGATCCACTTCCATCAGAATACAACTTCAAACAGTATCGTTGCTGAGGTATATAATGATCTCCTGGTTCTGTTCATTTCACTTAGCATCAGTCAATACTTAATAATTGGTGTTTCAGATAATGCACAGTAATTGGAGATAACTACATTATTCTAATTTTATATGATTAGTTGGTCGGTTGATTATTTTCATTAGTTCTTGAAGAAGACTAAAATGATCTTACTGTGTAAAGTTAGTGTGTCTGACTGGGGTTGATCAGACTGCTCTCAGAATACTCTATCACAGGTTGGACACAAATAGTCCCTATGAACATTTAGGAGGCTTCTCTAACTTTGCCCATCTTGTATTTCTTCTAAGCTAATTCAATTTTGTTTTGTTCATAGAACACAGCATCTTCTCTGATGAGGGTATGCCATGTTGGGCCGTCCCATGCAAATGTTTCCCATGTCATACAATCGATTCAAAAGTTCTTAAGACATACCTTGAGAATGTCCTTGTATTGCTTTTTCTTACCACCTTGTGATACTTGCCCTGTGTAAGTTCTCCAAAGAATAGTCTTTTTGGCAAATGTAATTTGGCAGTCAAACAATGTGGCAGCCCAATGGAGTTGTACTCTCTGCAGTAGAGTTGGAATGCTTGGCAGTTTAGTATGAAAAAGGAACTTAGTATCTGTTTTCTTATCTTGCCAGGTGATCTTCAGAATCTTCCTAAGACAACTCAAATGAAAGTGATTCAGTTTCCCGGTGTGATACTGTTATCATGTTTTACAGGCATACATCAGCAAAATGGATCTATAGACCTTCAGAAGGAACATGCAGCTGCAAGTAGATGGTACAATGGCGTGGAGTCAGGAAAACCTGAGTTCAAATCCAGCCTAAGATTTATCAGCTATGTGATTCTGGGCAATTCACAGCCTCATCAGTAGAAAAGGGGTGAGAAAAGCACCTCCCTCCAGAATTGTTGTAATATTTAATTGTAAAGTTCTTAGCATGAGGTAAATGTTGTATCTCCTATACTTTCTTCCGAGCCTCCCAAATGCTGAGCTAGCTCTGGCAATGCATATGTCAACTTCACTATCAATGTGTATATCCCTGGAAATTATACTGTCAAGGTAAGTGAACTTATCTACAGCATTCAAATCTTCCCCATTTGCTGAGATGGATGAAGCATCTTGCTAGTATATCCTGAGGAATTCTCATTTTTTATTAAGTAGCTTCTGAATTTCTCCATTATTTTCATCAAACCAGTCTTGTTTGCAAGTGTTCTGATTCAGATAAGCAATTGCTGTGCTATACATTAAATCTCTGAAAGCTGCCCACTTCTTTTCTGCTCTACTGTTGCTAATTGTGTGTTGGCTCAACTTAGTAAGTTAGCAACAAACTGTTCCCTTTCAGAGAAGGATTCTAATCTGTTGACATTATTTTTTTCTGATAGTCTTTTTCGCCTTGGAACTGCCACTTTTTTTGAATGTGAATATTCATCTTGGAGAGGATAAGTTTAACAGTCCAGTACTGTGCACTACACATTGCCTTTATCACGCTCATATCCTGTCTGTCTCTTCTCCTCACAACCATGTAGTCTATTATATGGCAATGTTTGCTACAAAGATACAACCATAAAGTCTTATTGTATTTAGATAAATGAAATACAGAATTGGTATTGAAAAAGTCATGCATGAGATGCACAAGTTTTCAGAAGTCAATGACCATTGATTGCTGTTGCTGTTTCTAACTCTATTCCTCCTAAGGATTCTGTCAAGTCTGCTAGTATGAGTATATTCTAACAATAAAGTCATTCAAAAATATCAAGTCCTTTTTTGATATATTAATGATAAGGTCTCCAGGTCTTCATAAAATTATCTAATTTTAATCTAATTTTATAATACCTTCATGTCAAATAACCTCATTTACACTTGGAGATTCTTTACTGATTTCTTAGTGATTCTCTTTCCCTATAAAGAGTCTGTCAAACTTTTTACTTTCTCCTCAATATTCCAATTATTCCCTTATCATCCATATTTACAATAGGCAATTTTGCCTCTCCATTGAAAAGAATAAGGCCCTTCATAGGACATTTCCGTAACTTTTGTGTTTCGATTGACTCTGAGAGTTCTTTCAACTTCTTCCTATATATAAAGTAAATCTTGATCCCCCATTCCCTCCTAGCTCCTCCACTAATAATTTGTTTCCACAATTCTGGTTCTTTTATAATCTTTATTCTCACTCTCTCTGCTGATGCTTTTAAAATCTATTTATAAACATAGTTAGGTTTTCTAAATCCTAAAACAAACAAATGTTTCTTTCACCTTTTTTAATTTAAGTACCACTGGATTTCCACTTATCTTTTGGAACCCAACTAAAATGCTCAAATTCCATGAAGCTTTCTCTGATTTTCATATGTTAACAATTCTTTCTACTTAGAACCTCATATGTCATTTTGCTTTTATTTCTTTTGTGCCATCTTTTAATATTTTATGTATTAGTTATTTGTGTATTCTTCCATATACTTTTACTAGAATAAGCTCATAATGATATTCTATATTAGCTACTATTTTATTTAAATTTTCTATCTCTCAAAAGGCTTGGCAAAGTGACTTAAATTTAATAATGTAACTACTGAATTATCAATTTCTTTTCTTTTCCCTCAAATCTTCCCATTTTAGAGGTTTATATTTATTTAGTCATTATTCTCATTAACAAATACGTAAAATCTAATGTCTTTACGATCTTTGGAGTTATAGACAAACCTGTTAGGTTTAATAGGATAGCATTCTGAACTCTTTCTAGGTATCATAACTTTAATTAGGTCAAATTGCCACCAGATGGGAAATGATATGGGATTTGTAAATAGTTTAATCTCCTAGGTTTTTCATAATTATGATTAACTGAATCAAAGAGAATATAAAATTCTATCTGACAATGATATTTTAAAAGGATAACTTTATTAATACTTAAAAATTAAATACTCTAATATACAAATTTAGAGCAAGAATTAAAGAAATATAAACATTTAGTTGCAACTATGTAGAGTTGTTCCCTCCACACTGCAACTTTTCCCATCACAATTTCAACGTATTGAGGGTTGGCATAAGAAATTAAATGGGAATTTTGCAGAAGCTGCAGACAACATACAAAGATCAGCAGATGATGAAGAAAAAATTTAGAAACCAAGAGATATAGAAAGTATATGCATAGTATTATATAATATTAAAATGTTTTATTTTTAATACATAATAATTCAGATTTCTTCTCTAGTATGAAGGGAGGACCAAATTTTTTAATGCATATTTTCCAAATTGTGGCTCAAAAGATTCAAAGCTTCAAGTTTGCTTTCTCTTTCTGTCAGAACTTTTATTACCTTAATTTAAATTGTAGCAGTTTCTTTCTTTGGTTTTGTTGCTTTCAACTATCTGCTTTGTTGTTAACCACTCTCTACCATCCTCTCTACCCAAATGGATTTATGAATAGTTCTTAGCTCTTGGACCTGTAAAATCCTTCATGATCATAGCTATTTGGTAGCTCAATATTTCACTTAAATAGGATCAGTTTTCCAGGAGGTTTTAGCTCCCTTCTTTTAAAATTTATACTTTTCTTGTCCATATGTTTTGATGGTTACAACCATCTTTTCATTCTGAGTGCAACCCATGGTTAAATCTTCTAATCTCCCTGATCCTCATTTCCAATGTGATAGATGGCATAACAATTACTCTAATATTTACCATACAGGATTATTAAGAAGCTTGTGAAAAATATGTGAAGAACATTTAAAACCTTATAGTGTTATGTAAAATTAGGTATTGCCTTATAAGTAGTTAGTACTTAACATATTTTTTTTAGTTGAATTGAATGCTATGCTGGCTTTAGGTTATTCTGAAAAATAAGGGAGTTATCTTATGTGATTTCTATATTCCCTCCATCTTTAATAGTATATGATCTACCCCTACTAGTTTCTAAATTCTTTGAAAGCAAATATCATGTCCAGGAGTAATTCCATGTAGTAAGTGCTTAATAAACAGCTGTTGAATGAAAGTATTTTTGATTGTGTGTGTGTGTGTGTGTGTGTGTATGTGTGTGTATATATATATATATATATATATAATATAAATCTCAATGATTTATTTTCTGATAACATGGAAACTCTTCAACTACTTGACTATCTCTCTTGATTTCAACTCAGCCTTTTGAAGAAATAGCTCATATATTTCAAATGTTCTATAATGCTTAAGTTTAGTCATTAAACACATGTTGTAACTCCATATAATTTTTTAAAACTTATATCTACTACATAGATCAAACCTCTTTTAAAAGTCCCCAGAATATAACAATCTAAACAACATATTTTGCAAAATATAACAAAAATTTAAAAATAGAGTTAGCCAGTGGAATCTTTGCAGAATCCAAAATTCACTAGAATGTATCATTTAGAGTTAGATGGCATCTTAGAAATGTCTAGTATTTTAACAACTTTATTTTTACAGATGAAGAAACTGAGATTAAGAAAAAAAAAGGCTAAGTGACTTGCCAAGGTCACATAGCTATAAGTGGAAAATCTGGGTTTCTAACCCAGTTATGATTCTAAATCCAGTCCTTGGATTGCTTATGCAGATGTGTTTCTTTTCACATACTGACAGCTTTTGATCACTGAAATGAATTAGTGAAAGAGATATTAAAATTAAACATTGTATTCTTAAAATTGAAAAATGACTTAGCTCCTATCTCAGTGCTTCTTTCAAACTTGAAGATTCAATAATATTATGGGATGCATGTGTGAAGTAATATTGCATTCAGAAATATTGAAATTCATGCAGAAGAAAAGCTATTAATAAAGTTTAGACATAGAACTAATAATCATCCATAAATATTTTAAAAATAAAATACATCCCATCTGGGAAAAGAATAAACTTTGTTTTCATTCATTGGGATCATTCACTCCCTGACTCATAGCTCTGACTTCCTTTACCCATTTGGAGAATTAGTCATTCTGCATAGTGATGTGATTATTATAACAAAAGTTGAATGCATTTTCTAGTTGTGTCACTTGTGATTAGGGTCTTCATATTTTATTATTTTCTCCAAGTTCTGAAATTTTAAAACAACAAGAGAAGAACTAGAGACAATGAAGTATTTGAAGGATCTGAAGAAAAATCCAATTCCGTGTTTGTTGTTAGTCATTTCTTATTCTTCATGACACCATTTGGAGATTTCTTCACAAAGAGACTGGAGTGGTCTACAATTTCATTTTCCAGATCATTTTACATGGGAAGAAACTGAAACAATCAGGATAAAAGGCTTTGTCCAAGCCTATACAATTAGTAAATATCTGAGGTCAGATTTGTACTCAGGTCTTTCTGACTCCAGACTCAGTTCTTTACCCATTGCCATCTAGATGCCCACTATGAAGTATATAGATGTACTTTTCTATTTTCCAAATACTACAATGAGTTTACTCAAAAATATTACACTCAAAAAAGTAGATTTTTTTAGGTCAAGTAGTTTCTGAATACTTTGAAAAAGTCTATTTCTTTGATAAAATTTCAGGCTCAAACATTTTCTGCCCCTGCCAATTGTTCTATCAGAAATAGACCCCAAGAGGAGAAAGAGTATTTTACAATAATCTGCCCTTTAAAATCTTCTCTATGAAGACCAGCTTCCTCCATCAATTATAATTGAATTCAAATAGCTACTGATTATGCCACATCAAGAAGTCACTTCTATTCATATTTTTCTTCTTAACAAAATCATTTTCCTTTTTAGGTGGATCTAAACAAACTTTTCATCTAAATCATTTAATGACTAACAGATGTTGTTTTCTTCACCTCTTCCCAATACCATTTCCCTCATATCATTGTTTCTAGAAAAATCTTCCTGGAAAATAAATTCATTTTTCTTTTCTCAGTTGCCCCAAGAATTTAGACAATCATTACAGAAGGGAATGATGGCCAAAAAGGAATGGGAATGAAGGTTCATTGATTGCCTAAGGACCAGAGACTCCAGTTTCTGTCAAGGGCAAGGGAAAGTTGAAAATCACTTATTTGTCTGGGTATATTATTGCTCTTCTTCAAATAATTTAGATTGGAATACAAGAGCCTCTCTGGTACACATTCTCATTTTCTTTGATTGGACCTGACAGAATAGTGTTCTTCAAATGCCAGTGCCTATAGAAAGTCAGCTTGCCATAGTCTGCATCAGAGGACTTGTTTCCAAATATCTTTTTGATGATTGGTCTGGTTCGCAGTGTAATACATTATATTTTCCTCCAAGAGAGTTGGAAGATGTGGAAACAGAATTCCTGAGTTTATTCTTCAATGGTAACTACCTTCCCCTGTGAGGAGAGAAAAATACATTGCTATGCAATAATATGAGTTACAGTAGATGAGCTTGTATGTGAATTGCCAAGAGTCAGCCTCCCCCAGACTCCTCAGTTTCCGATTCTCTCGACAAAGAGGAATGCTTAAGAACATCTGAGTCATGGCTCGTTTCTCAGTAATTTAACTGGTACATCAGGGATAAGGTACTTAGTATTACACATGGCTTGCATCTGGATGGAATTAGAGGTTTTTCTTTTACTCTTAGAGGACTTATTAATAGCAAAAGGTTGGAGTAATAAGTGTGTGCCATCTAGAGCATTTGGAAAAATGAGCAATGCCAGGGAAGGTTTATCATGACTTATAGTTTGTTCACTCTGTGCCTCTGGGGAAGCATATGTATTGATCAGAGTTTCTCAGAATAACAGTCTGAAAACTGACCATTGCACTGAGATATGACAGGTCTGGAATAACTCTGATGATAGCCCTGAAAGATCCTGTTGAGAACACTCTCAAAGGGCCGTTCATCTATCTGTCATGGGGAAAGTGTATTATAGGATAGAAGACTAAAATATGTCAGATTTGATTTCTGGTTTAGCTTAACAATAGTGTGTAAATGAATACTTCTTAGGCATGATTTAGTAAAGACCACTAGATTTTGGGTTTTATTAGCTGTTAATATTAAAGACTAATTTATTTTTTTTAAAAAAAAGACTTTAATGAATCTTGTGACCTTTCCCTCCATTTTCCTTGCCCCATTTTCACACCTGAAAAATAAGCAGAAAAAATATTATAAAATGAGAAGAAAGTACAAGTATAATTAATGGAAAGAACACTGAATTTAGAATTAGGAGACCTGGGTCCTAATTCCAGTTCTTCTACTGACCAGATGAATGAGCTTGGTCAGGTCAATTCCTCTTCTTGAGATTAAACTCTTTGTAAAATAATAGGATTCAATTACGTGATTGATATGGTCCTTTCTAAATTTGGGATTTTATGAAAAGCCACTTTTATTTGTACATATAATATAGGAACAGCACCAAGAGTTTGTATGTCCTGGGGTCAGTTTTAGGATTTTCTCATTAATTATTCTCTGACTCATGCCCAGACTCAGAGTTTTCTTGCTAATATCATAATTCTAGTCTTGTCAAAATTGTCACTATAAAGGGAAAATGAGTTCTCATTTCCCATTCAAACATTCAGATTAACAGAATGAATATAAGAAAGGTTTTATTTAATTAGACAAGATATCTGATACCAGGAACTCATAAAAGTAAAAAAAAATATTATTATTCTCCCCTCTTCATTAAACCCTACTTCACCAGGAAACATTATAGAATTCCAGGCCCATATTATTATCTTAAAGTTGAATCCTGTACCACAAGAAGAGAAAACATTACAGGTCAGTAGAGAGTCAACCCTTTTATTTGTATCTACTCAATCCATTTGTCTTACACCACGAGAGCAAAGTCTGTTTTTGTTTCTCCGCAAAAGTGTAGCCCTAAATCTTGCTGATTCTCACCTTTAACTACCTCTTAGTCCAGGAGCTTGTCTCTTAGGTTCAAGAACCTTGGTCCAGATACTTAGCTTCACTCAGGAGCTAAGCTAAGTATTACTCAGGAACTTCTCTGTCACTCTACAATTGCTGATGGTTCAAATTCCTGCTACTTCTGGTTTAGTTGCAGAACTCTTTGTCACTCTA
The DNA here is from genome assembly GCF_016432865.1 of Antechinus flavipes. Classification (NCBI taxonomy): domain Eukaryota; kingdom Metazoa; phylum Chordata; class Mammalia; order Dasyuromorphia; family Dasyuridae; genus Antechinus; species Antechinus flavipes. The sequence continues at coordinate 85,978,821 of NC_067401.1, read as the reverse complement.
CCATTACCTGTCTGTTGCCCTCTCTGGAACTGTGTAGTTTCTTCTCTCATGGAGTCCTGGATTCTCTGTAGAAGCCATGAGGATGTATAGGTTTTCTTCCAGAAGTCAGTGTCTGTTCTTGAGATGTAGCCTCTTGTTCTTTCCACGTGTATAAGCTTCTGCTTTGTTTTACCCCAGTTTTAAAAACTATATTCATAGCTTGTCCTTTTGTGCTTGAATTCCTCCCTAGAGCTTATAGTGGGCCTCTCTCATTCATTATTCCCAGTCTACCTGAGAATTGAGGTCCCAATAGTAATTAACTTAAAAAAAATAATGACAAAGATAAATGAGACGATGATAGAGTCAATAAAATTTAAGAAAACACAAGTGAAAAATATAACTAACACATTTGGTCAGGTTACAAAAAGATCTTGGACAAATTAGAGGGATCACTAATCTAATAATCTATTAAGATGAAATCGAAGGGAAAAATGTGATATTTTTCACTTGGCTTAGAAATTCAACATCAGAAACACTGACAATAATGGTTAGAGCTGACCTTAGAGGCAAGAAGAAGCTGGGTTGAAGCCCTGTCTCTTGTGCATCCTTGGCTGTGTGATTTTAGCCAAGTGCCTTAATTTCTCATTGTCTCTACATAATTGCCTATAATTAGAAATGGCTGAAGAGGTGCTCTTTGCATCATTTAGGTAGAGGACATTCTTCCCTAGGAATTCACAGTGAAAATCACATTTCCAATAAAAAAATTTTTTAAAAAAAAGTTGAATTCACAAACACAAGATTAGAGAGATAACCGGATGCCAATTTTGATACAAAAAAAGATCTGGGACTTTCAAATGACCTGAATACTCAAAATGAGTCAGCAGCGTGACACCAGCCAAGACAGCCAACAAGAGGCACATTTATCAGTGACTTAGATGTACTTATTGCACATCTGTTCATGACCAATGATGTGAAAAACAAACAAGTCCCACTGCATGGACTCTCCTGTCCTCAAGGAGCTTGGATCTCATTGGGAGACAAAAGAGCACATGGGAAGTATTAGAGACAAATCAGTGTTGAACAGTGCCAATGACGAGTTGTGTAGTAGAAGTTCAGAAATTTCATAAATGGGTTCCAAAGCTTTATGTTATTTTGAATCTATTTGAATGTTCCAGTGGTTAAGCACCAAACAGCCACTTGTCTAAGAAACACAACTACTCTGCACACTCATCCTTCAGGAGTGCCAACATTTGAAGTGGGTGCTCCTGAGCAGATGGCTTAACAGACTCAAGCATTAGTTAGCTGAGCTTCCATGCTTGCTAATTAATTCTTCAGTTTACTAGGATTTAAAATGATTGTTCAAAACAAGGCATCCCTTAAAAGAAATGATAGGTAAAAGTCCCAACAAGATATTGATTATTAAGGTGACTATTCAAGGCTGCTGATTGTTGCCATTCATTAGCACAATTTGCTTACCCGTTAGCATTAGCATCCTCTCTTGGTTTAATCACTCAATTTCCCTATTGTGACATAGGTTCTCTGTTTTAACATTCAAATAATTCTGAATAGTAGATTCCTGTTTCCTTGTTAAAGGAAAGCTAGATAAAGATTTCATTTTATGATTTGAATGCATAGTAAGGTTGTTATAAAGACCAGAACCTATAACACTGAGAACTGAATGCTCTGCTACCCTTTAAACTTATTAATTCTAATTTTGACTTAATAATAATAAGAACAACAATAACTAGCATTTAAGGCTTGTAAAGTACTGTACAAATATTACCTCAATTTTCCTCACAACAGTTCTGGGAAATATCTGCTATTATTTTTTCCATATTACAGATTAGAAAATTGAGAAAAAAAATCCTCATACAATAAAATTAACAACTTTTTCACCCCATGATGGTCCTATTCTGATGCCTTATTTTGAGTTCTGTTAGTCAACAAGCATTTATTTATCAACCACTTACTATGTCCTTGTGTTAAGCATCAGGGCATACAAAGAAAAACAAACATATATTCTATATATAACACATATGCCCCAAAAGATCTCACATTGTAATGGAGGTGTGGAAGGGGTAAGGAGGTAAGAATAGGGAAAGTATAGTATAAAAATAACTATGTACAAATAAGATGTAATTATGTACATACAAGATGTACATACAAGTCACTAGCAGTGCGAGGATCTCTTTTGCAGAAGGTGGGATTTGAACTGAGCCTTGAAGAAGACTAGAAAGTTGAGGTAAGAAGGGAAAATATTTCAGATATGGAAACCAGTCCTCACAGGTTCAGAATAAGGAGATGTGTAGTGTAATTTGAAAGGAACATGTGCTACTAAACGAATGGAAAATTTTTTTACAACCTTTCTGACTGAGTCCATTACAGATTTATGTTATGTAACCTTAAGTGGACTTTCACTACTGCTACATAATGTAAACTTCTCTTATCAATTCACAATTTCACAATAGGTCTTTCAAGATTTTTTCTTTAAATTCCTTTTGAAAATTCCCAGTTTCTCTTTCTTTATTCTCTTAGTTGTAAATCTTGCTGCATATTTTGCCAAAAAAAAAATTTGAGACCATTTACTGTTCTTTCTTCTTCCTCATCTTAACTTACTCAGATACCTTCTATCATTATGTCCTCCTTCACCCCTGTCTTATATGAAGAGATGACCCTTCTCTTTACCAAGACAAACCTCTCTCTACCTACACAAGTGATCCCACTGCATTCCATTTCCTTTCAAATATTTTCTTTTTGGGGATCCCCACTCTTTTACTTATTTTCAATCTCTCTCTGCATTATCTAATTTGTCTTCATTTTAGCAATAAGGAAACTGAAACCCAGGGAGATTGAATCATTTGTTTAGGGTAATAATTAGTAAGTATTGGAAACCCTGTTTTAACCCAGTTCTTCCTGATTGTAAGTTTAATACCTTGTCCCACATCACACTGATTCTCTGATGTTATGTCTTTAATTTATAAGCTATTTCAAATTCTGCCAATTACTTAACTACTTAACATTTATTAAGTAGTTACCATGTGCCAGGCACTGTGCCATGTATACAAAGAAAGGAGGAGCCTCATATTTCAATAAGGGAGACAAGATAAAAAACAAAATCTCTCAATCTGTATGTCTCTGTCTCTCCAGTTAAGTGGAAGGTAATTTCAAAGTTAAAGGACTAAAGGATTGGAAAAAGACCCCCTAAATCAGATGAGATTTTAGCTGACTTGAAGAAAGCTAAGGAAACTATGAGTGGAATATGAAAGGGAAGAACATTTTAGGCAGTGAAAAAGTTAAAAACTGCACATATCACATTTTGATTTTCATGTTCATTTCTCTTGGTATGTGAGTATTATTTTCAGAAACTATGTAATTTTGGGGGGGGGGAGGGGATGTAAGAGACCAGTACTCTTCTTCACTTGCTCATTTTCTATTTTTGTTATTTGTTGTGCAATTTTTAGCTGGTTTTCTTCCTTAGAATTTCTTTTTCTTTCTTTCTTTCTTTTTTTTTTTTTTTTACTTTTTTGAGGAGTACAAAAACACTGCCTCTTTTTGAATCTATCAATCCAATATCTTGGCTTAATCCTTTTAGTTTCATATAAAAGCCTCTGGTTTTCACTGTTTTCTGAAATACTATTGCTTGTAACTTTCCATCCTAAGGCTTCTTAACATTTTGAATAACTTTTAACTCCAAACTAATATTTCCTATTATAATCATGTCTCTTTGCTTAGCAAAAACATCAAGTCTACCAACTTGAGGCAGTTTCTGGACTTAATTTTTCATATTTTTCAGCAGACGTGTCCAACTCACATCCTACAATACTCCCAAGTGTAGCTTGAACAGATTAACATGTAACTGGGAATTTTTTAACAAGATAAATAAAAATAAGATAGAATATTGACAATGTTAATATGTAGTTTTTTTTTTCAATAACATGCAACTAGAAGAGATTCTTACAAAATGCTTTATATTTGAGTTACTGCTTTCCAAGGCCTTTTCATTGCTAAAATTATTTGAGTATCAAGGAAATTATTTTAGGGAGATTTTGTCAAACTCCTCATGAAGTTTCTCTAATTGATCCTCTTTAACTGGTTGGTTCAAAAGTAGTAAATATCTTCAAGGTGTTTTGTTTGCTTATGTTCTCAGGATGACAAAGTAGCCTTGTTTCTTCTTGTTTCTGGGCATTCAATGAAATTGCTCTTCCAATTCTTTTATCTGCCATTCAATCAATCAGCAACATTTATGAAGCAACTGAGCCAAGAACTGATTATACAAAGACAAAATTGAAATAATTTCTGCTCTCAAGGAATTTACATTCCATAGGTGGACACATATTCATTATAATTGTAAATAAAATATATACAAAATTAAAATAAAGACTGGGTTTTTCAATTTTTTTTGTTTGTTTGTTTTTGGTTTTTTTTGCAAAGTAAAAAGGCATCAGTCCTCATTCTCCACATAAATGAGATGAGAAAAGATTTTATATTGAAGGTGACATTTGGAGTGAAAAGATTCTAAGAAGTGGTGGAAGTAAGAAAAAAACACATTGCAAGCATGATAGTTGTTTGTTTAGAGGCATGGAAATAGGAGAAGGAGCATAGTATATGAAGAATAGAGAAAAGGCGAGTTTGTTTGAATTGTAAAGTGCAGGAAGGAAAATAGTGTTATGTATAAGAGTAGAAAAGTAGAGTGAAACCAGGTTGTAAAAGATTTAAAATTTCTGGTAAAGTTTCTTTTATTAGAGAACTTGCATTGTCTTCTCTTTTAGTCACTACTTTTTAAGTCTTTTTGTTTCATTTATGTAAGCATTTTAATATTCACAATATTGTAGTTACTATAGTAGAATATGAAGTCATTGGTTTGTTGTACAAAGATCTCCCATTTCGAATTATAAAAGTTAAATGCATAAATTTAAATGTAAATTTATATAAAAATAAAAGTTAAATTTTATAGATAGCCTATATGTGGCTCTTGTGGTTCTTGACAGCATTTGGTCTCTTTTTTGCTTCTCTGTTAGTTCTACCAATGTAGAACCCAGAGTCATTTTAGAGCTTTCTGTATCACCATGACCAAAGAATTTATCACCTAGTAGTCCATCTACTGTCACTGCATCTCTCCACATTAGCTACATTTGTTTGTAGTTGGCAGGCATGACCTATCATTAGGATGATTCTTGAAAAAATTTAATTTCCTTTTTCACTCATTCCATCTTCTGGAATCTCTGGGTCATCAGTCTTTCTTGGTAATATTGCATCCCTGGCTATACTTCCAAGAACTGGTTTCATTCATTTTATTCATTATCAATTCTCAACATTTTGGTTTTAAATAAATCAGCAAAATATAGGGCTAGGATAGGGTGACTCTAGAATATAAATGAAGTTATTTTGGGAGAGAGTAGGAAGCTCTAACATAAACATTGAACCAAGAAAACAACAGACAAGGAGGTAAGAGTGTAAGTTATAGTGGTAATCAAGACATTTCTTGTTTCACATTATCATTTCCAATATCATTCAACAATTTCTTCTTTTTTGAAGCTCATTTAAAAATAATCAACAAACATATTTTCTCTTTTACCCTTTTTTAAAAAAGAAAAAAGCAAATACAACCAATTATGTGTAGTCAAACAAGACAAATTCCCACATTGACCATGTCCAATAACATATGTCTCATTCTGCATCCTGTATCCATCATCTCTCTGTCAGGAGAGTCAAGAGGTTTCATCATCATTTCTACTTTGGAATTGTGTTTAGTCATTGCTTTGGTCAAAGTTTTTAAGTCTTTCAAAGTTGTTTTCTTTATAATGTTGTATAAATTGTCCATTCTTCCTCAAGTAATATGTCTTTCTCTGCAACTATCCTGTTTGTCATTCCTCAATATTTTGGTTTCAAATAAATCAGCAAAATATAGGACTAGGATAGGGTGGCTCTGGAATATAAAAGAAGGAAGTTATTTTGGGAGAGGATAGGAAGATCTAGCATAAACATTGCACCTAGAAAACAACAAACAAGTGAGGAAGAGTGGAGACTATATTTTATTTTTATCATCTCATGGGACTCTAATTTAGGTCTTGTGATCTTAAATAAATGCTCTTTTTTAGGCTTCAACTTTATCTGGTGTTTTAAACTTTAAGCCATTTATTTAAAGCAGGGTGGGGCACTTTTTTTTTTACTTCCAAGAGCCATTTGGGTACTTATAATATTATTCATGGGCCCTACAAAATTATCCAGTTATAGAACTCAATCATTGGGAGGTTGTTGTACCTAGCTTTCATCTCATTATTATCTGTGGTTGTCTTAGCAAATGATTTCATGGGCTTTATATGTCCTCTGGTTTAGAGCAACTTATATAGGACTTGTTTGATACTTGAGCAGGAGTTTTCAATGTTTAGAACCTTATGACTTCTGAGATGGATTAGAAGGCAAAAACAGGGATACTGAGAAAAGGAAAAAACTCCCATTATAGAGACTAGATAAATATAGAGAGTCTCATCAGATTGGCGACTGAAAAATGAGTTTTTTGGCCTTTAGAACTTATTAAATCATCCACTAAGTCATGGATTGATTGCAATCTGCATCAGAATAGGAAATAGAAATGGATGAAATAATAGATCCTTGAAGTATAATAAAAGACTTCATATTCCTCCTGGTATTTCTGTTTACTATTTTCCTAAATGATCTAGGTTGGCTGCCTGAGAATTTAAACATACTGCATCATTATGCTATTATCTTCTTCACTTACATTTCGTGTGTGTGTGTGTGTGTGTGTGTGTGTGTGTGTGTGTGTATAGAGCAGAGATACAGAATCAGAAATTAAATTTCGTTATGACTCTCACCCATTAATTTATGGAAATCTTTTCTAAAATTATTTTTATTTTTAAACCATACCACTCCTTTGAATAATGAGTTTTAACACATATAATATGCAATATATAAAGTGCTATTTTTTTTTTTTTTGGATTCTTTAACTATTCTCTTCCACACTTCAAGAAGAAATTCCTAGGTTTAGTATTAGATGACTATCATAGTTTGCCTCATTCATCACCCATCAGAATTTTATTGAATTCAAATGTTATCACTGTCCTTCTCAGATTGAATTTATACATTTTTAAAAATCTGTCTTCATTAGCAGCAGCAGCAGCAACAATAACCATAACGATTGCTAGCATTTGCCTAATGCTAAGTGCTATAATTATGCTCATTTTTACCACTGAGCAAACTGAGGCAGAGGTTAAGTGGCTATCCCAGGGTTATACAGCTATGAATGTTTGAGGTAGTATTTGGATTTTCTGATTCCAGCTCCTGGTTGCTATTCACTGTCCCAACTAATAGCCAAATAGCAATATTCCAAAACTTTTGCTTCAGATGCCTCTCTCTTCAAATGATTCCAGTTCCATTTTTAGCTTTCCAAAACATGTATAGGCTAGAGCTACATCTTATTTTCAGTGATGTCATAGGTTTTGCTTTCATTGCACTTTCTTAATGATTGATTACAAGTACTTGGTTGTTTTGAGTTTGTTATTATTATTAACTGCAACAGCACATTGCAGCAAAGTCTTCAGAAAATCTATAATAAGTCCTGTTTCCCTTTTGGGGCCACATCTTGGCTCCTATAATTTGATTAGCATGCCAGGATTAATTTCCTATCCTTTTTTTTAAACACCAGCATCTTCCTGTTTATGTTATATGTCTGAGAACCACAGAAGATCATGAAATACCAAAATTGCAGATGATTCAGAAATCAGTGGAAAGATACATTGTAGATAATAGGAGGAGATATATTGTAGATAATATTGTGTATGAATAATTATGATTTGTGTCATAATAATGGCATAGAAGACATCATCTATGATATGCATGGTTGGAAACAGATGGGTCAATATTCTAGAAAGAGTCAAGAATAACAGATGGACAGCTTGAGCTTTGAATTGGTACTCATAAAATATCAAAATAGCCAGGTAATAGATCTTATATGGGAGATTCTTCCACTACATGAGAAGGCTTGAATGGATTGCTATCTAAATCATGGAGGAGTAGCTATGCTGAAAAGATCTCAAAATCATGGAAACATTGAAATAAAAATTTCCCTTTGTTGGTCAATGCTCAAGTTTTTCCATAAAAAATATAGAGAAATGAGAACATGAAACCACAAACTTTAAAAATCAGTGATTTTTGACAAAATATATAGTTAGAAGTGTGGTGTTCTCTTCTTTTGTATAATATATAATGGTTCTCTGTGAGCAGGTTTCTTGGGGAGATTTTCTGGAGGCAGCCTTAGTTTCAGTTCCAAGTAATAATCACTCCAAATGCAGCCAGGTATTAAAAGTTCAGATCTTTTATTGCTTCCTCCAATATAGCCCGGTGAGTTTTCTTGGTGGCCTATCTCCCTCCTTGATTCCAAGAGCTCTTGCAGCTTCTCTGCCAGCTTCTGCCTTCAGCTCAACTCTGACTCCTGGCTTCTCAACCTCCAACTGATGGTCCCCTCTCAATCTTTTCAACTGAACTCTCCTGACTGAACTCAGCTGTTTTTATGCTCTTTTAGAGATGTAAAATCAAAGGTTGAGTCCTCCTCTGAGAGTGGGATTATGGGAGGTGTGAATTTGGATATCTTATACTGAACCCTGAAATCTCTCAAATGTGTGAACTAATGTGTGAGCTAATGTGTGAACTCTCAAAGGTGTTAACTTAAGCATTGTTTCTATCGATTCCATTGAGTTATCACCTTGTTTCAAGTTGTGGCTCATAACATAGAAGAACACCAGGAACAAGACTGTTTAGAAGACAAAAGGAAGTTTTATGTACAGCTTACCAGATAGAACAGGGGATAGAATATTAAACTAGGAATCAGAAGAGCTGGTTTCTAGTTATATTTCTTTTATTTAAAAGCTATATCAAATTGGATGTTACTAAACTTCCCTTGAAAACTCAGCTTCTATATCTGTGAAAGAAAAGTATTGGAGTAGCTTTTAAAATTCATTTTATGGTGAGCAGAATCAGGAGGACTTTATATACAGAAGTAGCAAGATTGTGTGATGATTAACTAAGATAGACTTAGCTCTTCTCAGCAATGCAATGATCCAAGACAGTTCCATTAGACTTGGAATGGAAAATGCCATCCATATTCTGAGAAAGAACTATGGAGATTGAATCAGATTTAAGCATATTATTTTTACTTTTTTCTTTTTCTTTCCTTTTCTCTTTTTCTTTCTTTCCTTTTCCTTTTTTGTTCTATTTTTTTCACTACATGACTAATATGGAAATGTGCTTTAAATGATTGTACATATATAACTTATATCAGATTTCTTATTATCTTGGGGAGGGGAAGGCAAGGAGAGAAAAATTTTAAAATTCAAAATTTTACAAAAATAAAATTTGAAAACTATCTTTACATGTAACTGGAAAAAATACTATTAAGTAAAAAAAAATTAAATTCCTTTTCTAGCTTTAACTTTTTTTGAATCTATAAAGATTTAAAATATCTAATTTCTTGTTCATTCTATTATTAATCATTTCTTAATAAGAAATGTATAATCAATTTTTGTCATTTCCTCTTTTGCTAAAATATCATATATCCTACTTCTGAATTTTAAGAAAGTTCAACTGGACAATATATAACTGTTTTGAAAACAAATGACATGATCAATATTTGAATAGTTTTTCCTATTTTCTATGAATATTACAGTCTTTTTATTTTTTTCTCAAATCTTTAATTCACAAGACTTCATTTATTGATAGCTCTTCAATGGGAGCTTTTCCTTTTGAATTGAGATTTAGCTAAGTTCTCAAAATTAGCCTTAAAATAGAGATATTCCATTATTAAATATAGAAACAATGAATGAATATTTCTTCTCTTTCCTCCAGAGTTAATATAGGTGAACACTTCACCTTAAAAGCATTAATAAGTCACAAGAGCATAAGTTTAGAGCTTCCTAACAAGGAATCTTATAGGCATCTAGTCCAATTCATTTATTTTATAGATAAGAAGGTAAAGATCCAAGGAAATAAAAAGATTTATTCAAGGTCATACAAACAGTGACAGAACCAGCATTTGAATCCATATCCTCAGATTGCAAAGATTCGATCCTCTGTATCTGCCATATTGACTCCTCATTGCTTGTGCTCATTACAAAGAAATATTTTTAGATCTGTTTAGTCTTAAGATACCCCAGTGATTTCTGTTGTTGTCATTCAGTTGTTTTCAGTCATATCCAAGTCTTTATGACCTTATTTTCTTGGCAAAAAGTACTGGAGTAGTTTGTCATTTCCTTCTCAAGCTCATTTTACAGAAGAGGAAACTGAGGTAAACAGGGTTAAGTGTCTTGGCCAGAGTAATACAACTAATAAGTGTCTGAGACTAGACTTAAACTCAGGAAGATAATCTTTCTGACTCCAGGCCCCTCACTTTATTTACTGTATCACTTGGTTCCCCCTGTGATTTCTGAAGTACATACTATAGTTTTGTGATCTAATCCAATTGAACAAACATTTATGAGCAAGTCACTCTACTAGATGTTGGGATATAAAGACAAAATGAAAGCAGTCTGTCTTCAAGGGATTTTCATTCTATTGGGGGATACAACATGGAAAGAGATAGATGTATCCATCATAATTTGAGGAAAGAGTGGATAATAACAATTGGACAAATTTGAAAATGCTTCCTAAAAGAGATGGCCAAGTCTCTACAGAGGAAGGTACTCTAAGAGATGGAGGAGAAGAAGAAATCCATTCTAAAGATGGAATATAGCTTGTGCAAAGTCAGAGGATGGAAATTGGAATGCTAGATTTGGGGATAGGAAGTATGTTGGAATCTTTACAAACTGTTAACTCATTAGAGTTGATAGATTATTGATCTGATCTTACAAGAAGATATTTTGGGCCAGAACCTGAAACAAGGTACTAAGTAGAACTAATTGATACAATGATTGTGTTCACACCTTTACTCATTGGAGTTCACACGTTTGGGAGATTTCAGAATTTAGTATGAGATCCGAATTCACACCTCCCTTGAAGCTCTTAGGGCCAGAGAGCACTATGGGAGAAAACCCATAATCCCACTCTCTGATATATAAGAAGAAAGCAGAGACCCAGTTAAGGGAGTTCAGCTGAATTTAAATTGAGAGGGGAGCGTCAAGTGAGTTCAGCAGAAGCCCTCTCTGAGTGAGGAGTTTTACTTCGGAACATTGATTGGGATCGGAGAGGAGCACTCTGGGAGATTGAGAGCCAGAAGCCCTCTCTCAGAGGCAAGACAGATTCAACTTGGTGCTGGCTCTGGAGGCTGAAGAAAGCAGAGGCAGAAGCAAAGGACAAAGCTGCAAGAGCTCTTAGAACCAAACAGAGAGATAGGCCTCAACTAACCAGGCTATTTTGGAAGGAGAAAATAAACCTTTGCATTTTTACCAGCTGGCTGTATTTGGGTGATTATTACCTTTGACTAAAAGTAAGGCTGCCTCCAGCAAACCTCCCCGAGAAACCTGCTGTCACCCAGGAAGAACCATTTTTATATTATATATTTTAAAGAAGAAAAAGAACACCACAGAAGCAGGCCAGTTTGTCTGAACATATAGATTGTGAAGTGAACAGTGTCAAACAAACCCAGAAAGATAGGCTAGAACCAGGTTATAAAAGGGCTTTAAAAGACTAGCTGAAGAATTGCCATTCTATCCTCAAAGAAACACAGAGTTTCTGAAGATTCTTTAGAAGAAAATTGCTATAATCAGACATGCATGGTTTAGGAAAATTATTTTGTCAGCCATGTGGAGGAAGAAATAGAAGAGAGGCAAGAAGCTGGAAATTCAATTGGGATGATGTAGCAGGTGAAGACAGGTGGTGAGCAGGGCCTCAGGTAAGCTGGTAGCCATATGAGTGGGGAAAAAGGGATGGGCAACCTAGGGAGCCCATTTTACTAATCAGCTTTAATTTTCAGGAAGTTTTCCTATCACTGAACCTAAATCTGTCTCTTTATAATTTCTACCCATGATTCCTGGTTCTGCCTTTTGGGGTCAAAATAAGAAAAAATATAATCTTTCCTCCATATATTATCTCTTTACATACTTAAAGACAAACATCTTGCCCCACCTGAATCTTCTTTTCTCTGAGAAGAAGAATGTATGCCATAATTCCTTCCACCAATCTTAATCAAAACCTTATACAATTCTGATTGCCAATTCTTTAGCTTATCTGTGTCCTTATTGTGATGCCCAGAAATAAATACATTACTCCAGATGAGGTCTGAGAAAGTCAGCAGTATAGTGGTGCTGTCTCTTCCCTATTCCTGGAAATTATTAATCTCTTAGAGTAGTCCAAAGTGGCATTAGTTTTTTTTTTTTTTTTTGGCTCCCACATTACACTATTGGATCTTATTGAGATTGCATTCCACAAAAAAAACCTTGACTTGTTTTTTTCAAAATAATGACTATCTATACATACACTTCAATAGTATTTATTAGGTATTATGTGCCAGAACTTGTGTTAAGTGCTGGGAATATAACAAGAGGCAAAAGAAATTTCCTGCCCTCCAGGAGTTTAAAATCTAAGAGGGAGACAAGATGCAAATAAATATGTACAAACAAACTGTATACAAAATATGTAGGAAATAATTAACACAGGCAGGCACTGGAATTAAGAGGAAATAGGAAAGATTTCCTAAAGAAGATGGGATTTTAGAAGCTAAGGAGGTCAGCAATCAGATGAAAAATATAGAATGCTTCACAAATTTGCACATCCTTCTACAGGGACTATGTTAATCTTTTCTGAATCATTCTTGTTTTAGTATATATGTGTTCTCTTATCTTATACAATAAACAGCAAAAATGACTAATTGGGAATTGATACTCAAGGTAGGTATCTGTGATGAATTCAAGTCACCCCAACCAGAAGAACTAGATCTTTAAGTCCTAAAGAACTTGAAGATATGAGTGCTGAACCATAATGTTAGTGATTTTTTTTTAATTAAAGCTTTTTATTTACAAAACATATGCATGGGTAATTTTTCAACGTTGATCCTTGCAAAACCTTTTGTTCCAAACTTTCCCCTTCTTCCCCTCATCCTCTCTTCTTGTCCTGTCCGGCAGGACATCAACAGTGGGTCATCGAGTGGAGCCGGGGCCGAGGGAGAGCAAAGGCTCTGTAAGACACCAGTCTGTAAAGCACACGTGCTTGGGGACAGGATCGGAGAGACAGAGAGGCAACTCAAGATTTAAGATGGTGAATGTCTCTGTTTAATGAATGGAGAGAGTTTAATTAAATAGGATTTCTGAGTGGGGGGTTACAATGAGAAGAATGTCGGACCATAGGTGTGGCAGAAATCCTAGAGTATACTGTTATCTAGATCTTGGGCGGAGATGACCAATTTCTTGGGACACACATTATCTAATCTCAGGAATTTAGGGTGTTTGCTAATCTTCTTAGCTCTTTGTTTCCTGCGTCCAAGGACATGGTCTCTGGCATTGTTCAAGGACATGGTCTCTGGCATCTTCTAGCTGGCAGGTAGTCCAAAACATGTTAAATATGTTAAAATATATATGTTAAATCGAATATATCGATACATATTTATACAGTTATCTTGCTGCACAAGAAAAATCAGATCAAGAAGGAAGAAAAAGAAACTGAGAAAGAAAACAAAATGCAAGTAAACAACAACAGAGAGAGTGAGAATGCTATGTTGTGGTCCATACTCTGTTCCCACAGTTCTCCCTCTGGGTATAGATGGCTCTCTTCATCACTGAATAATTGGAACTGGTTTGAATCATCTCATTGTTGAAGAGAGTCATGTCCATCAGAACTGATCATCACATAGTCTTGTTGTTGCTGTGTATAATGATCTCCTGATTCTGCTTATTTCACTCAGCATCAGTTCATGTAAGTCTCTCCAGGCCTCTCTGAAATCATCCTGGTGGTTGTTTCTTACAGAACAATAATATTCCATAACATTTATATACCATAATTTATTCAGCCATTCTCCAATTGATGGGCATCCACTCAGTTTCCAGTTTCTTGCCACTACAAAAAGGGCTGCCACAAACATTTTTGCATCTGTGGGTCTCTTTCCTTCCTTTAAGTTCTCTTTCTTTGGGATATAAGCCCGGCAAAAACACTGATGGATCAAAGGGTATGCACAGTTTGATAACTTTTTGAGCATAGCTCCAAATTGCTCTCCAGAATGGTTGTATCTGTTCACAGTTCCAAAAAACAATGTATCAGTGTCCCAGTTTTCCCACATCCCCTCTAACATTCATCATTATCATTTCCTCTCATCTTAGCCAATCTGACAGATGTGTAGTGGTGTCTCAGAGTTGTCTTAATTTGCATTTCTCTGATCAATAGTGATTTGGAGCATATTTTCATATGACTAGAAATAGTTTCAATTTCTTCGTCTGAAAATTGTCTATTCATTTCTTTTGGCCATTTAGCAATTGGAGAATAGCTTGAACTATTATCAATTTGAGTCAATTCTGTATATATTTTAGAAATGAGAATCTTTGAATGTAAAAACATTTTCCCAGTTTATTACTTCCTTTCTAATCTTACCTGCATTAGTTTTGTTTTACAAAAACCTTTTAACTTAATATAACCAAAATTATCTATTTTGTGATCAATTATGATCTCTAGTTCTTCTTTGGTTTCAAATTCCTTCCTCCTCCTCAGATCTGAGAGGTAAATTAGTCTATGTTCTTCTAATTTGTTTATAATATTATTCTTTATGTCTGGATCATAAACCCATTTCAACCTTATCTTGGTATATACTGTTAGATGTGGGGCAATGCCTAGTTTCTGCCATACTAGTTTCCAATTTTCCCAGTAGTTTTTGTGAAATAGTAAATTCTTATCCAAAAAGTTGGGGTCTTTGGGTTTGTCAAATACTAGATTGTTATAGTCATTGACTATTTTGCTCTGTGAATCTAACCTATTCCACTGATTGACTTCTCTTAGCCAGTACTAAATGGTATTGGTGACCGCTGCTTTTTAATATAGTTTTAGATCTGGGACAGCTAGGCCATCTTCATTTGCTTTTCTTTTCATTAATTCTCTTGAAATTCTTGACCTTTTGTTCTTTCAGATAAATTTTGTTGTTATTTTTTCTAGGTCAATAAAATAGTTTCTTGAGAGTTTGATTGATATAGTACTAAATAAATAGATTTGTTTAGGTATTA
This sequence comes from Antechinus flavipes, assembly GCF_016432865.1. NCBI lineage: Eukaryota > Metazoa > Chordata > Mammalia > Dasyuromorphia > Dasyuridae > Antechinus > Antechinus flavipes. The sequence continues at coordinate 85,963,696 of NC_067401.1, read as the reverse complement.
TTGTCATCTTTATTATATTCGCTCGACCTATCCAAGAGCACTTGATATTTTTCCAATTGCTTAGATCTGACTTTATTTGTGTGGAAAGTGATTTGTAGTTTTGCTCATATAGTTCCTGAATTTCCCTTGACAGATAAATTCTCAAATATTTTATACTATTGACAGTTATTTTAAATGGAATTTCTCTTTATAACCCTTGCGTTTGGATTTTGTTAATGATGTATAAGAATGCTGATGATTTATGTGGATTTACTTTGTAACCTGCAACTTTGCTAAAGTTGTGGATTTAACTGATTCTCAAGGTATGTCAGTGATTTTTGAACGATCAATGAATAAATATTTTTAATTATCTAATATGTCAGATATTAAATCAAGATTGGAGAAAATAAATGTCTCAATTTATCTAAAAATAGAAAGGATAAGGAGGAGATTACTATCTGCAAATTATAGGCCAGTGAACTTGTCTTTTATCCCTGGGAATAATTTAGAATAGATTCTTGAAGATACGAGTGGGGAACATCTAGAAAGGGAAGCAGTGATGAGCCAACATAACTCCATCAAGAACAGGTTAGGTTGTATTCATTCAAGTTCCTTTATAACAAAAACTTGCAGATTATAAGAACCCTTATCTGGATTTTAGCTCACCTTTTGATAATCACACTATTTTGTGGAGAAGATGAAGAGAGATACATTAGACAGTGATACAATTGGATTCAGAACTGGCTGAATGACTGTATTTAAAGAGTAATTGTTAATGATTCTGTGTTTGTAATGTGACAGGAGGTCCCTAGTAGACTATCCTAGACACCTGTGCTTGGCTCTATGCTGCTTCTTTTCTATGCTTCACATTTTTATTGGTAATTTGGATAAATGGTATGTTCATCAGATCTGCAGATGATACCAGACTAAAGCTGAGAGGAATATTAGATAATAAGCATTTATTAAGCACTTACAGGGTAAGTAAGTTTGCTTACAAATAGTGTATTAAGTGCTGGGAATACAAATTCAAGCAAAAAAGAAAGATGGTTCTTGCCTTCAAGAAATTTACAATTTAATAAAGAAGGCAATACATAAAAGAAAGTTGAGAAAAAGTAGTGGTACAGGAATTGGGGAGTGGGGAAGGAGGGTGGAGTAAGGTGGGACATGGTGAACTTCAGAGGAATGCCAGTCTAGTGGGAAATGAAGAGATGGCTGTCTCTTAAAGAGGGTCCTCTTACTTACATGAACTGATGCTAAGTTAAATGAGCAGAACTAGGAGATCATTATACACTTCAACAATGATACTGTATGAGGATGTATTCTGATGGAAGTGGATTTCTTTGACAAAGAGACCTAACTTTGTTTCAATTGATAAATGATGGACAGATGCAGCTACACCCAAAGAAAGAACACTGGGAAATGAATGTAACTATTTGCATTTTTGTTTTTCTTCCCAAGTTATTTTTACCTTCTGAATCCAATTCTCCCTGTGCAACAAGAGAACTGTTTGGTTCTGCAAACATATATTGTATCTAGGATATACTGCAACGTATTTAACATATATAGGACTGCTTGCCATCTAGGGGAGGGGGTGGAGGGAGGGAGAGGAAAAATCGGAACAGAAGCGAGTGCAAGGGATAATGTTGTAAAAACTTACCCTGGCATGGGTTCTGTCAATAAAAAGTTTTTATTAAAAAAAAAAAAAGGGTCCTCTTTAAATGGAAATTCTGAGAGAAGTTTTATACCTTCTAATTGAAGGCTGCATCTGAGATATGAGTTCCAGGACTTGAGTGATCTTCAAGGATGAAGAGATTTCTGGGGGATGATAGAGAAATTCAGAATAGTGTAGCCTAGGAACATATTGGCTGATACTCAGGGCCAAAATAGGAATTGAGAAGCTCTGTCTACACTCTATTATGTCACCACCATCCCATTTTCTCCAAACAAAGGTTCCATCCTTTCTCTGATCTTCCTTTTTCTCTCATCATAGTACTAAACTATTTGTGTTATCCTAGATTTCCCAGCATCACCTCAATTTGAGTGTTATCACGTCTGGCACTATATATATAGGAGACCATTTTCGTCTTTTATATCTATTTTCTATTAAATGGCTTTGCTTTCATTACACACATACACACACACACCCACACACACACACACACCCTATATAAAATGGAGGGATTAATCAATGAGAGCCCAATCCTCAGAGATTGCTTGGATTTTTCACTTTCTGGTAGATTATGAATATATTATGAGCAGATATTCCTTGTTTGGGTACAATCTACTACATGGAATTTTAAGAACTAGTTCTGAATAAATAGGGGACCAGAACTTTTTGGTAATGAAAAATCTTTTAATTGGCTAAGGAGCTGGAAAGGGAGAGGGTGAAACAGAACTGAATGTGCATTCAAAAATTTTGAGCTGAAACCTCTCATACTTTCCTGATACTCTTCCTTTTGAGTAAAGATATCTGCTTGAGATGCACAGTTGAGAGGACATGGATGTTTAATCTTTTCTGATTTAGGTGAATGAGTACTCTGAGATGCAAGTGTCCAAGTAAGTGAAGATAAAATTCAATTAGATAATGAATGCACAGCCTAAAGATTGCCCATATGAGACACCAAGCAGTGGGCCTGGTGATAGAGGCTTATTTTTAAGATGAGGGAGTGGCTGCAAGAAGTCTCATCTCCTAGGCTTTCAACTTGGTCTATAGCCCAGTTTTTTAAACTGTGGTTCATGATCCCATATGGGTTATTGTAACTGAATGTAGGGGTCATGAAGCTATGATGTATTATTAATAATGTTTGATTAGTATACCTATTTTATGTAGCTCTATCTATCTGGGGTCATGTAAAAATGTTTGGAATAAAAAGAGGACACAAATGAAAAAAGTTGAAGAAACCCTGGTCTTTAGAATAGAGTCTTGGTATCTGAGGCTCTGGTCCTAGAAAGGGTCCTATCTAGCAATAGCAAGTCCTTTCTAATTCCATGGAGACCTGTCACTTTCTTGCAGGGAGCCAAGGTAGTGCAGTGATAGACCTCAGAGGCAATGGAGGATGGGAAGAGCAAAAATTCTAGGTCCATCCTGTACAGGGCTAGGGCATTCCTTCACACTGTTGTCAATGTATGACTTAGGCCTTGCTCTCTTAGTGGTACCCTTCAGGAGCCGGAGTCTCTTTCCTGCATCTTGTGTTGATGATCTTTTTATGCTTTCACTTCCTTTTATATTCCTTCTAGCCATTTTTGTGAGAGACTTGCATTTTGGAGAATATTCTAAAATAAATGATTACTGTCAAATTCTTTCTTTCAAAACTTCTTAATGATGCAAAAAGCCCACAAAATATAAAAAAAGTCTACCTCTCTTTTCTCCTTTGCTTAAAGCCCTGCAACTAGCTTCTCTTTCACTTGTCAGAAAAGGCAACTAGTTAGCTTTGAAAATAAGGAGAAAATAGTTCTGATTTACCAAGTTTTTGTTAAGGAAGAAGTCTATTAAAAATTGGCAATCTTTTCCATTTATTTTTATAAGAATTAAAAATGACTTTTCTGAGGAGTCATTTTCCTGATGACTCCAGGGGTCCTCAAACTTTTTAAATAGGGGGCCAGTTTACTGTCCTTCAGACTGTTGGACAGCCGGACTATAATAAAAACAAAAACTTTGTTTTGTGGGCCTTTAAATAAAAAAACTTCATAGTCCTGGGTGAGGGGGATAATCATCCTCAGCTGCTGCATCTGGCCCGCAGGCCGTAGTTTGATGACCTCTGCTTGAGTCCATTTCTTACCTTCTGTGCTACTATTTGTATCTTTAGGTGTGAAGATCAGCCTTTTTCTTCTCTTTTATTTGATCTCATCCAGTATTATAGTTCTCTCATCTAGTAACTCATCTAGAGTTAGTTCTCTCAAGAAGACTAATAGAGTATATGATGAATAATAAAATATTAGCAAATAAAGGTTGCAGATGAAAGATCTTAGCCTCAAATTTAGCAAAGCATAATTTTTACCCATGCTATACTCACAGTGAGTACTCAAGAAATATTATTTACAGTAGACAGGATGCTGAATATGAGGTCAGAACATCTAAAGTAGAATTCTGGCTCTGACAATCTACTACTTTTATAACTATGGACAAATAATAGCTGCTTTGAGCCTCAGTTTCCTAATCTGTAAAGAGGGAAAATAATACCTATATTAAATACTTTATGGGATTGTTCTGGGCAAAACACTTCTCGAGTCTTAAAATGGAACTAGAAGTTGTTAAAGCTATTGCAGAAAATTAAACAATTACTAAAAATTGTGATACTTCTGGCTCTGTGCAAAACTAAGGCACCCCAGGACAAATCCTAGATTCTCTTCTAGAATACATGATATCTCCAAATTAGGGGCTCAACCTATAATTTTGCTTGACCAACCCAAAATAGGCTTTCTTCTTGTATTTTTTTTACAAGAGAGAACAGACCAGAATAGTAATAGAGATTAGTATTCTGTAAGCAACAGCCCATCTTCAGCTGCAACAGCTGAATCCAAACAGCTTAAACCAAAATCCATATGACAGGGCTCAGTTTTATTTTTTAATATATATTTATTCTAAAAGCACATGGTCTGCACAGCTCAACAGCATAGAATTATGGTAATAAAGTCAGGGTGACAATATATGCAAAAGAAAATGGCTACTTTACTTAGAAGGATTTTAAGGCTATTTATTAAAGGACTGCTATGAGAGATCTAGCTTTAACTTTTACCCACTAGTGTTAGTAAGTCACCTATGTTCAGCAGTTTCTCAAGGATGAGAAAGCATTCATATCAGAAACTAGTCCATATTTTAAAATAGAGCAAAAATAAGATCAATAGATAAAAAGACTAGTTAGTGGACTAAAGCAATTGCTGCAAATATGACAGCGGAAGGAAAACTGGGAGGGGGAAGGAGAGAGAAGCAAGGTCAAAGAAGGATGTTATCAATAGAATATCTCCAAATAGCACAGAATGTAGTAAGAAGTAGCAGCAGATGTCAGTCCAGCCCAATGTCAACCCCTGTGGTGCTATGTAGAAAGACTTGGAAAGAACCAGCATCACTGCAGTTGGTATGAGGAGTGGAGTGACATCAGATGATACCTTTCTCCCCATGAATTGAGAGCTGTGATTTCCCACTGGCCAAAAGGCTCATCTCTCTTCTGATTAGATCCACTCAAACTACCATAGTTTTTTCTCTCTTTATTCCAAATCTTTGTTTGCTTTTTTTATCTTGTGTTTTTCTTATTCCATGATCTTTAATCCATACCCACTGGCTCTTTTTTGCCTTTGCCACCAGGTACCCTTATTCCAGATGCTTACCCTGGCCTATGCCTTGTGTATGATACATAGCCAAGAAGATATATTTCCTGTGGCACTCAGCAAATTCCTATCATGATTTTAGACATCACTGGCATGGATTAACTTTTGTAACTTTGGAGGAAGGCCAACAATATATAAAAGAATCTGTTTTATAGAGTTCATAGCCCTTAATGTTAGTGAATGGATGTGGGTGTATTAAGAACTTACTCAGTTTCTTCTGTCTAAATCTGATAATTATTTCATTTTCATCCTTTTCACAGATGGCTTTTCTCTGGGTGTAAAATTGAGGAGCCAGTATAAAATGAAACTACCTTGACTTTTGCAATTAAAATTCAAATTTCAAACACTGTATTTCAGAACCTTGGAGAGCAAGTCTTTCTCTCTCTCTCTCTCTCTCTCTCTCTCTCTCTCTCTCTCTCTCTCTCTCTCTCTCTCTCTCTCTCTCTCTCTCTCTCCAATGAAACCAGCTTGCACTTAGGCTGCACAGCTTCAGTTGTCTAAAAATTCACTGAAAAATTGAAATCAGTAAGTGGTAGGTAGTTGTTTGATTTGTTGGAGTTAACTCTTGAAGTGAATAATTCTACTGCTTCTTTCAGGCAAATGAGGCAGGTTCACACTTTTACAGTTGGGGACTGCAGTATGTTTTGTTTTGCTTCTAGGGCAGCTCCAGGAAAACTCCTCTAGGAGAGGTTAATAACCCTGCCTTATGTGATTTGGTTTCTATCTGAAAGTGATAATTGCTGCTCCATAGTCTTCATCTCTATAGTATTTTCAGTTAAGGCTATTCACAGAATCTCAGACTAGGAAGGAATCTCAGAGGACCTATAGTACAACAAGTACAGTTTCAACAACATATCTAACTTGTGTTCATCTGAATGTTAGTTCTCTTGACATTATTTTTATAGAACTGAGACAAGACTAAAACTTATTAATAATTAATGATTTAGACAGATTCGGAGTTGGCTCTTTTCTCTATCCTCATTTGAAGACCTCAGCCTCTGAAGATTAAACTAAACTCCTCTATTCAACTCCACCCAACCTTACAAGGAATTTCTAGTCACCTTAAAAGGTGAATTCTATCCAATTAAGCTTGGGTGGAGACAGAACTTTTTGTTTGGGAGTAGTTGGGGGTTTAGAGATTGACTCTGTACAAAGGTGTTTGATATCACTCTCAGCCCCTTATTATAATATTCATTAATTGCTAAACAATCAGGGATGATTCTCACCCTGGCTACTATCTAATCTTCAAGGGTATGTAAACTGTGAATCCATCATGATTACCTTTGGTCTGAGAGACTGACAGAGGATTATCTTTTTATTCAATAAACATGTTGGCTTTATTAATAAAATGAATAAATTATTAAGAAACTATGTTTCCCAAACCTTTTTAAATACCACTCTAGTCTTACTTCAATTTCCTGTACATTTCCTTTTAAAATTTATATTGGCCAGTGAGTTTCTCATGCATGCAACTGAGCTTTATAGACACTCCCATCTTTTCCTCCTCCTAAGAGGAACCATTTCTTTTATACATTCAGAGTTGTCCAGAATTATAGAATATCAGACTTGGAAAGGAATTCAGAGGTCATCTGAATTGACTGATTAGATTATCATTCTCCCTACATTGGCTTTTGCTTGAAGTTTTTTTTTTTTTTTTCCTTCCTTTGCTTTATAACTTTCTCACTAATGAGCCAGTTCTCCTATAATAAGTGCTTAATAAAAATTTGTTGAATTGAATTCAATAAACAACAACAAAGTTTCTATTTATACAGCACTTTAAGACCTACCATCTGCTGCATGAATTTTTTTTTCTCATTTGGGACTGAAAGGAAAGGGAGGCCCAGAGAAATAAGGGAAATAGTGTTTAATTGTAGATTCAAACTCAGGTCTTCTTGTCCTCAAAAATCTAGCTCTAGTCAATATACCATACTGCTTCTTGTAACATGAATTGATATTCGTTAAGAAGTTTGAGGTTTGTAACCACTTTAATTTTTTATGTAAATAGTATTTTATTTTTTTCTAATTATATGTAAAGATAACTTTCAGCATTTATTTTTTAAAATAAGGTTCTGAGTTCCAAAATTTTATCCCTTCCTTCCTCTTCTCTTCTCTCTCCAAGACAGCAAGCAATCTGATATAGGTTATATAAGTGTAATACTGTTAAATATACTTCTGCAGTAGTCATATTGTAAAAAAAGAAATGGAACAAAAGGAAAAAATACATACACACACAACCAAAGAAAGTGAAAACAGCTATCCTTTGATTTTCATTCAGAGTCCATCAGTTCTTTCTCTGGATATGGATAGCATTTTCCATTATGAGTCTTTTGTAATTGTCTTGGATCTTATATTGCTGGAAAGAGCTTTCTTTCATAGTTGATTATTGAAAGATGTTGCTGTTATTATGTACAATGTTCTCTTGGTTCTCCTTACCTCACTCAGTATCAGTTCATGTAAATATTTCCAGGTTTTTCTGAAATATACTTGCTCAACATTTCTTATAATACAATAGTATTCTCTTTCATTTATATACCTTAATTTTTTCAGCCTTTTTCCAGTGGAGGAGTATTTCCTTCAACTTCCAACCCTGTGATACTACAAAAAGAGCTTTGCAACCGCTTTAAATACATAATTGCATATGACCCTCATAATAACTCAGAGGGGATAGACCCTAAAGTTATTATTATCTCACAGATAAGAGAAAACTAAGGCTGTGGTTTGCCCATCGTCAGTCATAAGACTAAGAAATGTAGGAGGCAGGGCTCCTTCTACATTGAACTCATAAGTCACCTGACTCAATTCAATACTCTAAAGTCTACCATAACACACTACTTCTCAAAGAAGTTTCATTGTCCATAATCACTTTAAACAACAACAAAAGGCATAATTCCTCTTGAACATTTATGAGAATCATGAAATATGAAAAGAAAATTAATATAATAATATTTATATTTTTATAGAGTAGCAGTGTTGACAAAGTACTTTTCTTGTGACACCCACAAGGTTGTTAATGACATAACATTTTTTATATGGCACTTTAAAGTTTACAAAGTACTTTTTCTATAATATTTCTTTGAAGTAGGTAATACAAATATTATTTTCTTTGTTTCAGAGTTGAGAACTGAAACTCAGGTTAAGTGACTTGTCCAAAATAACATAATAGCTGGCCTTTATCATAGGTTTAGAGGTGGAAGGAATCTGACAAGCCATCAAATCTAACCCCTACATTTCACAGTTGAGGAAACTAAAACTCAGGGGACTGAATTGAGATGCTGAGGGTCACAGAAATAGTGTTTGAAGTGGGATTAGAACATGACAATTCCAAAGGTTTTCATGATGAAAAATCCTATCCACGTACAGAGAAAAAACTGATGGAGTTTGAATGCAGATGGAAGCATACTATTTTTACTTCTTACTTTTTAGTGGGTTTTTTCCTTTTGGTCTGTTTTTTCTTTTATAACCACTAATACAAAAATATGTTTTACATGATTGCATATATATAATGTATATCAAATTGCTTACCATTTTAGGGAAGTAGAAAGGGCAGGAGGAAGAAAAATTCAGAACTCAAATTTTAAAAATGATTGTTAAAAATTGTCTTTACAAGCAATTGGGGAGGGGGTACTATTTAAAAAAAGAAAAAAAAAACATAAGTCTACCTGACTCCAAGTTTAGCACCTGGCAACACTGTCTCCTACTGAGGTTTAGAGTTTGCAAATAATTTTACATGTAGTATTGCTAGTATGGATTATAGTCAGTTTCAAACTTAAGACTTCTGGTTCAAAGATTTAAATACTCTATATTTTATCATGGTGGCTGCCTCTCTCTATATTACTATTGTATATAATGATGATAAATAATTATATGCATATTTACAGAGATACAGATACACATAGAGTTAGGTACTGCAGTGTTTAGAATTCTGGGTCTGAAGTCAGAGCAGCTACTTTTCTTGAGTTCAAATCTTGTCTCAGACACTTGCTAGATGAGCTGGCAAAGACATGGCAAACTACTCCAATATCTTTGTCAAGAAAACCAAAAAGGAATTACAGAGTCAGAAATGGCTGAAAACGACTAAATAGCGGTATATATGTATGCAAATATACTTAATACATGTATTTATGGTTTTAAAATTACATAACATAAAAGCTTCTCTGTAAGATAAATAGTACAGATATCATTGTTCTTATCAAACAAACTGACAGAGTTGAGCTGGGATTTGAACCTTTTTTCAAATTTCTGTTTTTTCTAGTATATCACAATTGATTATAAAACTATCAGGCTTTAAAAATGATAAAAACTCAAACATCAAATCAAAAACTGGTAGGTTTTGGTTTTTTGTTTTTTCCAATTTGGAAGAAAGCTTTGTATTTTTCATTTTATTGAACCTTGAAAAGTACATGGGTTTCTATAAAACTAGTATATGATTTACATTTGCTATTGAAAAAGACAAGTACAAATGTCTTAATTTTTGCTTAGTAGCTGAAGATTGATTCTTGAAGAAGTCAAAAGGATCCTATTCATATCATCATCAAAGTAAACTTTGTTCATTTTGACCTCCTTTTTAGAAATCAGCTACATCCAAACTAAATGAACTTTATTAATAAATTCCTAACATAAAAATAGAGCTCAGAGGAAAAGACAAAAGCACATGCTTAAAGAGTTTCATGAATGAAACCAGTGTTTTGCCAATGTAAAGGAATTTCCATGTACATATGAATAAATTCTTGAGGATGTGGGGGCTGGGGATGCAAAGGAATGAGAGAAGTTATGCTAGAACCAAAAGACCATTGATGAGAAGAATGAGAAGTAAGAAAAGACTTTAATTTGTATTCATCTAAACTATGAAAGAAGTGCCAAGAAATAAGTTTAAAAAAAAAAGATTCTATTTAATGTCAAAACTTGTTTAAAAGGGCAAAATAGCTAAGGTCAACAAGAGGTCCCTTTCAGAAAGTCAATATGTGTATGGTGGTCTTTTAAACATTTACTCATAAAAGAAAAAACTTGGGTTACTACAGAAAAATAGAGAGCTACAATTGTGGTAATAGTTATGGTAATTGGTTTATACATAGGTATGAATATTGTATTAGATAAGGGCACCAAAAAGAAAAAAAAGTACTTTATATTTCAGTTTAATGAAAGGTCTGAATGTGACTTGACCTTTTAACTTTATCCCCCTGAAGTCTTTCTGTTATAATAACTTGGTCATTAACACAGGCTAATAGAAACAGCAAGGTAATCATCTGGCATGAAGAATTGGATCTGTGTTAACCCCACAACTTGGATTTCATTATCCTGAAATCCTAAATAATGAGATAGTTCAATGGGGAAGCTCCTTTCCTGTTCCATTAACATTTCCATGTCATTCAGTACTCATTTCACTGAACAAAAAGGCAGTTACTCTCTCATTTTCTTTCATTTTCCACTTCTATTAATGTTTAAATGCCCATTTTCCCCTCTTCCTGTAATTCATCTCTTGATTGTCTCTATTTTTATTTTCTTGGCCTTATTTTAGTCAGGTGCTATTTTTTACTCTGCAGCTTCCTTTTTTCTTGATTCCTGGGTAGATGACAGTTTTTAGAAATACAATTTGAAAATACCCTCTTCTTTTAGACAGATTACTTTTCTTATATACAAAAAAAAAAAAAAAAAAAAAACTTCAGGGTGGTGATTTGTCAAAACAGTGCATGCAGGAGGTAAAAGCACAGAGGCTGTTATTTATCAATGGAAACTACATGTTGACTTGTGTAGAAAGATTTGAAAATTACCCTTAAAGATCAGTGAGAGTCTAAGCTAAATTCAGATATGAATCCATGTCAGCATGATAGCTAGGGAAAGGACTCATTCAAATAAAATACGAGTAGAATAGGGAAGATCTTTTTTTGAGGGAAAAAAAGGCAAAAAAAGAACTCCTTTTAATTTCTTCATTTTTGTAGCCAATCATTCTATGATATTTATGGATTTTTAAAAATCTTCCTTGCGTGTTATAATGAAAGGAAGATAGAATAGTTCTTTCTAAGGTTCCTTCTGGCTCTGATATTCAAATTTTCTGATTATATTTACTTTTCTTAGTGGAATGATTAAAAACAATCGAGACAATAGTTATTTCCAACTTTGCAAAACTATATTTAATTTTATCACACAAATAGGTATCTGCTTAGATTTATATTTGCCTCTAGATGATTAAGTTTGTGTCCCAAAATATTATATCATGGGAAGACCATTTTCTGTTTGCCTTGAGGTTATGAATAAAATAAGTCCATGATACCTCTTTACCAGCAAGTATTAACTTAGCATTCACATTCACACAGTGAATTTGGAGCTACTAAGCTGAGAATATTTTCTTTTCTTTTGTATTTTTCTTTTAGACTGTAAGTAACTTTATATGTGACTGAAATAGTATTTAATGTTATATTGCTTGTTATCACACATCAGTGACCTAGGGGTTTCTTCCTGATATTTTGTGATACTGTACATCTATCTTATATATGTCTTTTCATATTATTTGTCTTCTATGGAATCTTAGTTCACCATTCTTAGGAAAATTCGATTTTCTGAAGTATGTATCCAAAGAACCTTAACCCAAATCTGGATATGATGGTGATGATATTTCTGATGATAAATGTAAATCACATTGATCAGTGGATAAATACAATATTCACAAATACCTGGGGATCCTTTGGAGAAAAGATTCATCAAGCATAAAGATATCAAGGACAAAATTATGTTAAGAGACTTCAGGACATCCTGAAATCAAAGCAGATAAGAAGAGTACATTTAAAGCAACTAATACCTATAAAATTCTAATCTGAATGTACATATCAAAAAATGGAATAATAGATTTGGGTAGTATCCTAAAAAAACAAAGTAAAATTTTCTAAAATTGTATATATACTTCTTACAAAAAAATACACATACCTCTGAGGCACATTAGATATTAATATAATATGCCTCTTATGCGTGGCATGAAATACTTTTACATTTGTGCTTTAAGTCCTTGCAAAAACTTAATTAAATTCAGGTATTTTAAAGGGGTTTATTTAGAAGGCCCAATTCTGTCAAAAAAAAATGTTGATAAAGTCTTCAAGATTTTAGAAACAGATTGTTTATTTAAAAGACAGTTAAAGGGAGCTATGGGTGAAAATTTATTTTGTTGTTATTCAACAATACAGGTAAATTAATTATGTTGTGAAAAAAGTTGAAAGTTGAGAATACATTTCTTGACAGGAATCTGGAAAGAACATTGTGGTGATTACAATCAAAGAGAATTTAAAGGCACCTCTAGTTGACATAACAAAATATACCACTAACTAGAAACTGGAACAAAAATAAAATTCAGTCCAACTCAACAAACAGTTATGAAGTATCCTCTATGTGCAAAACCATTTGGGGTACAAAAACCACCCTCCCCTTTTGCCCCCCCCAAAAAATAAAACAAACAAAAACTGAAACCCAACAAAATCCAGGTATTACTCATCAAAATTTTACTAATATCAACAATGATAAATCATGCTTCAGAGACAGAATGATTTAAAGGTAGGAATAGTTTGAGGTTAGAGATGGTTTAATTTTTGTTATTGTAGCCATGAAGGATAGATGTCCAGTAGTGGAATTAATGGACTATGGTTTCAAGTTCTTCCTTTAATATATGTCTAGGGTGTAACCATGAGCATAAGATGGTCATTTAACTTCTCAGTGATCTTTAGATACCATGCCAGCAATCTAAGATTTATAGATATACATCAACAGGAAGTTGATAATTAACATCATTGGATATACCAGAAGGGGAAATTGTTATCATAAACTGATAGAATCACATGCCCAACCAGTGTGGACTCAATAAATATTTGTTGAACTTACACAAAAGATGGTTGATGTATTATGATCCTTCAAATTCCTACCAGACTTTTTCTTTCTTTCTAGATCTGATTTTCCTTATGCAGCAAGATAACTATGTAAATATGCACACATATATTATATACTTTTACATATTTAACATGTATTGGACTATCTGCCATCCAGGGAAGAGATGGAGGGAAGGAGGGGAAAAGTTGGAAGAGAAGTTTTTGCAAGGGTCAATGTTGAAAAATTACCCATGCATATATTTTGTAAATAAAAAGCTATAATAAAAAAATTCCAGCCAGAAAAAACTATCTCCATATGAAATTTTTAAAAATCTCATTCTTCTTGCTCAGATACACTCTTCCATAACCCCTTATACATATCAACCTAAGCTAATAGTAGCATTCAGTTTGCATTCCTTCCTTTATATCTTATGCTTAAAGGATTTGAGCTATTTTATTTACTTATTTTTGGCCTGACTTTTATTTATGTATACATTTTAATTTAACTTATTTTAATGAACCAAAATCTATTTTTGTACTTCCCCATTCTCTTGAATTGAAGAAAGAGAAATAAAATCTTATAATAAGCATACATAATCAAAGCAAATTCCTGCATTAACCATGTCCAAAAAAATCTTTCAAAGTGTCCTCTGAGTCTATAAGTTCTTTGTTTTTTTCTTTTAATAGTTTTTTTTTATTTTCAATGTACATGCAAAGATAGTTTTCAACAGTCACCCTTGCAAAACCTTGTCTTCCAAATTTTTCTCCGTCCCTTCTCCCAGCTTCTCCCCTAGACAGTTATGTTAAATATGTGTAATTCTTCTACATATTTTTCCACATTTATCATGCTACACAAGAAAAATCAGATCAAAAAGACAAAAAATAAGAAAGCAAACAAAAAACAAGGAAACAACAATAAATACTATCCACATTCAGTCCCCAGAGTCCTCTCTCTGGATGCAGATGGCTCTCTCCATCACAAGTCTATTAGAATTGGCTTGAATCATTTAATTGTTAAATGTCCATCAGAATTTATCATCACATAATCTTCTTGTTGCTATGCACAAGTTTCTTTTGAGTCTACTCATTTCTTTTAGTATCATTCCATATAAGTCTCTCCAGGTCTTTCTGAAATCATCTTGCTGATCATTTCTTATAAAACAATAATATTCCATAACATTCACATATTATAACTTATTCAGTCATTCCCCAATTGATGAGCATCTACTCAGTTTCCAGTTTTGTGCCATTGCAAAAAGAGCTGTTACAAACATTTTTGCACATATGGATCCTTTCCCCTTTTTTATGATCTCTTTGGGATACAGACCCAATGGAGACACTACTAGGGCAAAGGGTATGCATTGGTTTATAGCCCTTTGGCCATAGTTGCAGATTGCTCTCCAGAATGGTTAGATCAGTTTACAACTTCATCAAAATGTATTAGTGTTCCAGTTTTCCCACATCCCCTCCAACATTTATTATTATCTTTTCATGTCATCTTAGTCAATTTGAGAGATGTGTAGTTGTACCTCAGAGTTGTCTTAATTTGCATTTCTCTGATCAATAGTGATTTAGAACTTTTTTATATGACTAGAAATGGTTTTAATTTCTTCATCTGAAAATTGTTCATATTCTTTGACCATTTGTTAAGCCATTCTCATTTGAGAATGGCTTTTACTCTTATAAATTTGAGTTAATTTTTTATATATTTTAGAAATGAGGTCTTTATCAGAACTTTTGAATATAAAGATTATAATTTCTTTGTTATAAGTGATAGGTAGTATGTTTCATCATGGGTCCTCTGGAATTATACTTAGTCATTACATTGGCCAGAGTTCCTAAGTTTTTCAAAGTTGTTTGTTGGTATTATGTTATGGGCCAGAACTCTAAACTTGAAACAAAGATTGTTACAAGGTACCAATTCAGGGGAATTGATGAAGAATGGTTATCTGATTTAGCATGGTGGTTAATAATTCTCTAAATTCAGTATGATTGATTTAATCTTACAACAAATAATGGTTTCCTAGTGATATACTGATTATTTTATATTCAATGTGGAGCATATAAGCAGGGACTGAGAGCCACATAGGACAAGGTCTCAGAGGCAGAGACAGATTTATTCCATTATCCACCTTTGTGGTGGCTGAAGGCTAAAGCACAAACTCTTGGACTCAGACTTTCTTCATCTCACACCACCTTGGTGGCCAGTCCTCCTGCATTTTTTTCAAAGTGCTATAGTAGAAGAGAAGGCCCAGGAGAAACCTTGAGCAATACCAATGATTTGAAGGCATGATCTGGGGAAGGATCCAGCAAAAGAGATAGAGGAGTAGTCAAATAGGTAGAACTAGAAGAGATTAGTGTCCTAAAAACCTAGATAGAAAATATTAAGAAGGGGAGAGGAATCAATAATATCAGCAGGCTGTAGAAGATTCAAGAAAAATGAGAAATGAAAAAAAGCCATTGGATTGACAACTAAGAGAGCTTTAGTTTCTTTGGAGAGAGCAGTTTCAGTGTAATGGTAAAAGTTGGAAGCCAAATTGTAAGGGTTAACCCTTAAAAGAAGAAAAAGTATAGGCAACGATTATAGATGATCTTATCAAGGAGTTTAGTTACCAAGGGTGGAAGAAATATAAAATGATAATTATCAGGGATAGAAATATCAAGTGATGTTTTTTTTTTTTCAGGCAGACATGAGCATATTGGCATACAGTAGGGAATTAGTAGAAAGGAAGAGATAGAAGATCAATGACAATGAGGGAGGGAGCAGTGTAGTGAAGGAGATGGAATGCAATGAGATTTTTTGAACAAATAGAGGAGTTAGCCTTGGTGAGAATTAGAGCCATTTCATCATATGAGATGGGAATGAAGGAGGAGAAAATGGCAGAAGGCATCTGTGTGATAGGAAATGAGGAAGAAGAGACATGAGGGAATTCATGGGGAATAGCCTCAATTTTTTTCCTGTAAAAATAGGAGGTAAGTTTTTCAACTGAGAGAATAGAGTGAGAGAAGGAGCCATGGGAGGTTGGAAGAAAGATGAAAAGGTTTCGAAGAATAGCTTTGGAGAGTGGAATAATGAATTGAAGAAAGAGATATAGTAGGATTTACTAGTCACAGTGAGGACCCTTTAGAGGTTATGTATCATGCATTTGCAGTGGATTTGTTTAGAACATCTGCATGCTTTTCTATACCTTTGTTCGGCAACATATAAGTAGGAGTAAATGATGCTGGGGAGTGATCCAAAGTTGAGATTTGGCTGTATGGATTTAAAACAGGATGACAATGTAATATTGTCTCAATTCACCAAGGAATCAAGATGGGGAGAAGAGGAAAGAATGACTAGTGAAGAGGAGATGTCTTGGGTGGGAGTAACTAAAGGCATTAGAGATAGAGATAGAGTAAGGGTTTTTTTTAAGAGAAAGCAGAGACAGAGGTGAAAAACAATAGATTATGAAGATAAGGGGATTTCAGAATTCTTGAACATAGAGGTAAAAACATTTGTGGATGATAGCAAAAGAATATGAGTATCTTTCTGTGTGGCTGAATGGAGGAGTAAAACATGGAAGAAGAGTAGGTTGAGGAACTGAGTGGTGAAAATATTTGAGGGATGACCAATATTTGTACAAGAAGTATCCTAGACTGAGGGCAGGATTTGGAAACGAGAGAAAAATTATGAGCCAAGAATCAAACTCATTGAGAAAGGAAGTTGGAAATGACCTGGGTTTCTGTAGACAACAGCTACCATAAATTTAATTAAGTAACAGAGATGAATAGAATAAACCTTAAAGGGAAAAAGGTTTTTGAGTGCTGGAGAAAGAGGGGGAGAACCTGGAAGTAAAACTGTAGAACAAGGAATATTTCAATTCTCCTGCCTCTACCATAAAGCTAAGTATAATCAGTGTTACCTCTGGAACTAATCCTTTAGTCATTTCTTAAAGCACAAAAAGTATTTAAAGCACTTCAAG
This sequence comes from Antechinus flavipes, assembly GCF_016432865.1. NCBI lineage: Eukaryota > Metazoa > Chordata > Mammalia > Dasyuromorphia > Dasyuridae > Antechinus > Antechinus flavipes. The sequence goes on along the minus strand of NC_067401.1, from coordinate 85,946,586 downwards.
TCATTATATCACCTTTCTGATGTCATGGTTCTTTTTGAGAATAAAGGATACACAACAAACCAAAGCACAATACTGTTTTATTATATCCATAAACCATAATTTATTCAGTATTGCTAAAGTGATGGGAACCCCTTTAGTTCCAAGTTGGTTTTTTTTTTTGTTGTTGTTGTTGTTGTTCATTTTCTTCTTTCTTTGATCTCTTTAGAAACCCTTAGTAAAACACAGGACTTATATTTCCTTGTCAAAAAGGAGGTAAAAAACTAATAGATATTCCCCAAGCATGAAGTAAACAGGTTAAAACTTACAGAAATAATTTTGGAGCAAATAGTTTTTATTTCATAAAGCAATGGTAAAATTGGACAGCAGTAATAAGCCATAGCATTTTTCAAATGCAATTAAAAGTTGTTGTTTTTGTAGAATTGCTAAAATCATTATATTCAAAAGCAAAATCTAAGGTTGCTCTATGAGAAATGTTTATTAATTAACCAATTAACCAATACTGTATAGATAAAACAGCTTTAAATACATAGTCAATTTGTACAGAGTTGGAGGGTTTATGATAATGACTTGGAATCAGAAATTATAAGTGGGCTATCTAGATAAAACGAACTATTTCCACCCAAGCTTGAATAGAACACAAGAGGTTTCCCCACTTTTGATTAAATTCCATGTAAGATTGAATGGGATCTGACCAAGACTTAATTTAACTTAACTTAATGAAACTTAATTTAATCTCACTATTAATAATGTCCTTCAAGAGAGTGAACTTTTTAAAATCAGGAATTTGGAAGAAGAATATTCGGAATAACCCCAAGATAGTATTTCTCCCATTTCCTTTCTTTTCCTTCCTTCCTTCCTTCCTTCCTTCCTTCCTTCCTTCCTTCCTTCCTTCCTTTCTTCCTTCCTTCCTATTAGTTTGCACAAATTACTAATATAGAAATGTTTTACATAATTGCATATGTATACTATATCTATTGCTTATCATCTCAGGGAAGGAAGAGGGGAGAGGGAGGGATAAAATTTGGAACTCAGAACTTAAAAAAAAAAAAACAAAAAAACCCACCAACTGTTAAAATTGTTTACATGTAATTGGGAGAAAATGAAATACTATTTAATAAAGGAGTACAAGGAATAAGAAGAGGAGATGAGGAAGGATTCCAAAAGGCTATTCTCTGTAAGACCTAATGACAAGAGAACATGGCTACCAACCACAGAATGTCAGAGCTGAAAAGAAGTGTAGAGATTCTCGAATTTCTTAGGGTCACTTGTGGTGACCTTGGACACAAAAGACACAAGCTAGTGACTTATTCTGGTAATATTTCTACCCGGACCACCACTAGAAAAGATAAAAATGATATAGTAGTGTAGATAATAATAAAAGTGGTTGTTTTATCTCCTTGTACAATAATCCAAAGATTATTAAAGATAAAAGAACAATATCAAGATAGTAATTTATCCTAGGATTATTTCTATCTGAATTCTATCAAAAATTTGAATTGATAACAAAAATAACAACAACAACAACAAAAAAGTAGTTACTTATGTAGTTTTATGATTTACTGAGTATTTTTACTTATCTCATTTGATTGTCACAAAAACACTGGGAAGTGGTTGCTATTATAATAATATAATAGAACATGTTCAATGGCACTTTAAAGTTCAAAGGATTCATTTTTCATAATAATCCCATAAAGTAAGGAATGTCATTACTCTTATTTTAGATGTGAGGTCAATGATCCTCCGAGTTAGAATGGCTTGCCTAAGGTTACACAAATTTATAGTTACACCCATTTTTCATACCCTGACTTTTCTTTTCTTTTTTTAATAAAAAAAATTAAAGTTTGTTATTTTCAAAACATATGCATAGATAGTTTTCAACATTAACCCCTGAAAAATTTTGTCTTCCAAATTTTTTTCGCCCTCTCTTCTCCTCCCCCTTCCCCTAAATGGCAAGTATTCCAATATATGTTAAACATATACAATTCTTCTATATGTATATTTCCATATTCTTGCTGCACAAGAAAAATCAGATCAAAAAGGGAAAAAAATGAGAAAGAAAACAAAATGTAAGCAAACAACAACAAAAAGTGAAAATACTATGTTGTGATTCACATTCACTTCCCACAATCCTTTCTCTGAGTGCAGATGGTTCTCTCCATCACAAGAGCATTGGTACTGGCCTGAATCACTTCACTGTTAAAAAGAGCCAGATTCCTCAGAATTAATCATGGCATAATCTTGTTGTTGCTGTGTATAGTGTTCTCCTGGTTCTACTCAATTCATTTAGCATCAGTTTCTCCAGGTCTTTCTGAAATCATCCTGCTCATCATTTCTTATAGAACAATAATATTCCATAATATTCATATACCGTAACTTATTCAGCCATTCTTCAATTGACGGGCATCCATTTAGTTTCTAGTACCTTACAGAAAGGGCGGCTACAAATATTTTTGCATATATGGGTCCTTTTCCCTTTTTTATAATATCTTTGGGATATAGGTCCAGTAGAGACATTGATGGATCAAAGATATGCAGTTTGATAGCCCTTTGGTCCACATTGCTTTCTGGAATGGCTGAATCAATTCACAATTCCATCAATGTATTAGCGTCCCAATTTTCCAACATTCGTCATTATCTTTTCTTGTCACCTTAGTCAATCTGAGAGGTGTGTAGTTGTATCTCATAGTTGTCTTAATTTGCATTTCTCTGACCAATAGTGATTTAGAGCATTTTTTCATATAACTATAAATGGTTTTAATTTCTTCATCTGAAAATTATCTGTTCATATTCTTTGGCTACTTATCAGTTGCAGAATGGCTTGTATTCTTAAAAATTTGAGTCATTTCTCTTTATATTTTAGAAATGAGGCCTTGATCAGAACCCTTGGATATAAAAATTTTTCCTAGTTTACAGCTTCCCTTTTAATCTTGTCTGTATTGATTCTGTTTGTATAAAAAGTTTTTAACATAATATAATCAAAATTATCCATTTTGCATTTCTAAATCTACTACTTCCTTCTCCACAGATTGGAGAGGTAAACTATCCTTTGTTCTTCTAATTTGCTTATAGTATCACTCTTTATGTCTAAATCATGAACCCATTTTGACCTTATCTTGTTATAATGTGTTAGGTATGGGTCACTGCCTAGTTTCTGCCATACTAATTTCTAATTTTCCCAGCAATTTTTGTCAAATAATGAGTTCTTATCCCTGAAGCTGGGGTCTTTAGCATACCCTGACTTTTCACATTGTTAGTATAATTAATCCTCTCATTCTTCTGAAACATGAAGGAAGTCACCTATTAATGCACTTGTGTTGTCCTGTCACACTTAGCAATTGTATGTTCTAAAATGCATGAGCCACATTTTTTTTTTTTTAACACAGCTGGTACAATTCCCTCTCCCCTCCCAGAGTAGGGCTTGCATGGAACAAACTCTGCCCTTCCAAGCTACACCCACCATAGTGTACATCTGACTACAGCCTCAGTACAGAGAGGATCAAGCTCTTGGTTCTGTTTGTTCCCAACTAGGGAGAGGCAGCTGTTCATATACACCCCCACACTTGTGGTCTACAAATTGTTCCTCTCAAATTGCCCCTCAGGCAAGTGTGGTGATGTGCAGGAGAAAGAAGGTGAAGTTTCTAATCTTTTTTCACCTGTAATGATCTTGGGCAAGTCAATTTAATTTTCTCATTGGTAAAATAAGATTATTAGTTTAAATACGAATCTCTACTCTCCCTTACAACTTTGACATTCTATTTGTAGTCATGTCCTATTGTAATTAGAATTTATAGGAAGCAGCATTTGAAAACCTTCTTCCCCTCTTCTTTCTTAATAGCTAGTTCCCTGACCAATGTCTACAGATGATATGTAGACCTAAATATCTTGTCTTTGGCCAGCTATTTACACCACAACTAAATATAGGATGACTTAAAGGCTTATCCACTTTGAACATCCATTAAAAGGGAAATACAGGGACAGGAAGGGGGACTTCAGAAATCTTAAGCATAGAGAATAAAAGTAAACTGGAAAGACTTGTTTTATATTATTTTCTGAATATCTCTTAAAAAGTAAAAACACTTCAGGGTGACTTCCTGACCTCCCCACTATCCCCTTTCTCCAGTGCTTGCTAATGTCTCATCTAGGCTTATTAAGAAAATTGTCTCCCTTTGCTAAGGAAAGAACAACCATCTGACTTCGGCTTCCCATTTAATAAATGAATAAATTAATTAAAAACCACTTATTAAGAATTTATTATTTGTCAAATATGTAGTAGTCAATAAGCATTTATTAACACTTACTATGAATCGGGAATAAGGTAGTATAAGAACTTTTGCTGGAGTCCATTCATCCCCACCAGAAGTACAAATACAAAGAGGAAAGAATGCAGTCCCCATTCTTAGGGAGCTTACAGTCTCATGGGGAAGGTAACATATAAAAGGAACATGGGGGAGGACAAGGCATCCAGCAATGGGGACATGGTAGAGAAACTCTGGTGAAGAGTCAGCAGTTTAACTTGGAGAGGAATGATTGGTTTGAGCCTCCTCCTTAAATTGGAGATTCTGGGAGGATCCAGACAATTAGAAGGTGATATCTCAGGAGTGGAGGATACTTCCATTATGAATAGTCCAGAGATGAAAGGAGCTTCCAGGATGAAGAGGTTTTCATAGCATGGTAGAGGAATTCTTGCAGATGATTCCTATAGATGCTATTTTTGGGGCATCAAATTTTGTATATTTTTCCCACACACAAAGAAGTAAGAAAATCCTTGCTCTTGAGGAGTTTATTCTAATAAGAGAAAGCTATGCATATAAGGGAATGATGGTTAGGGAAGGCTGTTTTGGTTAGAGAAAGTACAAGTGTGGGGACAGCTAAGTGGCTCAGTGGATAAAGCACCAGCCCTGAGATCAAATCTGAAGGACTTGAGATCAAATCTGACCTCAGAAACTTAACACTTCCTAACTGTGTGACCCTGGGCAAGTCACTTAACCCCAATTTCTTTAGAAAAAAACAAAAAAGAAAGAAAGAAAGTACAAGTGTGCTGAATGGAGTCATAGGGCAAATGACTTGCGAATGGTAGGATTAGATCTTATTCTTTACTTCCTTTAGGATGTAAAAATTGGGGAGGGTGGAAAGACAGGAGCTATATAACATAGCTATCTGCCTGTGAAATAACAGTGGCCATAACTTCTGTGGTACCCAGTTAGAGATGTGAGTTCTAGGGAATAGGAATAAAACTCAAAAACTGGAAATTCAAAATGAAAGTAAACCCATGACCAAAATTTAATTACTGTTCTCAGAAAGAAAATTAAAAGTGAGGATGGTAGGGTATCCTTGGTGGTATGGCATGAAGATGGGATTAGAACATCATGGAGGATATATGTATTGGGCAAACGTGGTGGGCTTTCATAGACAGAAGTTCTTAGCTTTTTTAGATTAATTATGTGTTACTCTCCTTCAGACTACTTATTTCTGGCATATAACATTCAGTCTCTGATTTCTGTGTGTTGTACAGGCTACTGTATCCCATGCACCCCATCTTTACCTTTACCTTTGTTTGGCTTTCTCCAGTGTTCTGTTCATGGACCGTCTTCTATGAGAAGCCTTTTCTTGATTTCTTTATTCGTGTCATGTTCCTCCTCAAAGTGTTAAAGAATATACTTTTTTTTTGTTTACAGACTATTACTCCTGTTTCCATTTTGTCTACAGTGTTTTGAACTAGTAGGTAGGTAGTCAACCATTCTTGATGTATTAGATTGTATCCTCTCCAGGGTAATGTTTCTGCTCTTGCCATAGCAATTATCTCTGGTTTAGGGGACATTTAGGGGGTAAGGACTAGAGAATAGAGAATTCAAAGACTGAAAATTTAAAGTTATGGAAAACCAGTGACCAATATTTTACTATTACTACTACAGAGTAGAGAGGAGAAGGAGGACAAAAAGCAAAGAAGAAACAGATAAGAAATAAAAACACAGAAGTGACAGACAAAAGGACTAGAATCTGGCAATGAGTACAAAGGGGAGCAAGCTGTAGTAGAGGGGTTCTTAATTTATTTTTTATATCATGTATCCTTCTGGAAATCTGGCTACACTATAGATGCCTTCTTAGAATAATGTTGTTATTTTAAAAAAATAATTATAGGAAAGGCTAAATTTCAATTAGAGATTAGTAAAAATAAAGTTGTGACTTTTCTTTCCCATCCAAGTTCATGGATCCTAGAATTACATTTACATATAATTGGGGAAAATAAAATATCAATTTTTTAAATTTTAAGAAATCTTGCTCTACATTATACCTATATCCTAATTAGTACAAATAGTGAATCTTGTGAATTATTCTAATTCACACTCTTCAAATATATAATTATTTGTAGAATGTGGTAATTGGTTCTAGCCCAGTGGAAATATGCAATGAAAATTAAAATAATGGTACAACTTCAAGGGATTCACTATTTGCACTAATCAAGACCAAGCTATATTTCTCTTTTTTTTTTTTTTTCGTCCTCTGAAATTTCACATTAGAGGAGCCAAAGGTGCAACCTCTCCTTTTTTTTTTTTTTTTTTAAATGTGTCAGCATCCTATATTTAGAAACTCAAGACTGAAGAGGTGACAAGAAACTAAAGAAAAGATTCTCCTATGAGAGAAATACCAAGCAAAGCAAAGGGATTGAGGAGAATTGCCTCCCATTGGGTATAATATGGCACAGTAAGCCCAGTTTGGGCATTGTGAGGAGGAACTGAATCAAGCTAACAGACGTGTGTGTGTGTGTGTGTGTGTGTGTGTGTGTGTGTGTGTGTGTGCAATGTTTGGTGGATTAACAGTGCTTTCCCATGAACTACAAAGGGATTGAATCTGGAACATTTGTCATCAAGGATGTGGTCTGTTCAGGATGCAAGGTAACCAGAGCTTTTCCCGGGACAGCTTTAGTCCTTTAGAAAAGGAAGGGGTCACCCTAATCCTTCCTGTTTATATTGTGAATGCAGAGGCAGGGAAGTTTAAGCTCTGTGAGGGCACATTACCATCACGATGCAGGCATTCCTAAACAACTAGGCCCGGGAAGGTTTTTTGTTATTTTGGGGTTTTTTGTTGTTTTAAAGGAAGGAGCACTGTTCTCAGCCTTTTAAAAGGCTGCTAATGCTGAACTGCTATTGTATGAGTAGAGCAGATACAGCAGCTCTCCAAACCAAAAAGAATTCTATCCCTGTAATATTGCCTGAGTAAACATTTTCCCCTTCCACCCATGGGTTTTTCTGTTTTATTTCTCCTTTTTTTCATAAGATCAATATCTTATGATGTTGATAGAATTTCCTCCAATTATTGTGAATATATCAGAAACAAAAATTTTAATGTGACCTTAGTTTTTTAAGCACATATTTAAATTGGTTTTTAGAAAACAAGTGTTTGATGAGAGGCAGAGTTAAGTGAATTGCCTGATACCACACAGCTATTAAGTGCAGGAACTGAATAAGAATCAAATTTCACCATATATCAGAGCAGGCTGCCTTTGAAATGATCAGTCTTTGAAAATTTTTTCATCATAATATTCATCATCAGTGTTCTAGTGGGCAGCTAGGTGGGGCTGGGCCTGAAGTCAGGAAGATTCAATCCAGGCACTTTCTGACCCTATCCAAGTCATCTACCCACTCTCTGTCTGTTTCCTCAACTGCATATTGAGGATCAAAATAGTAAGTCTCTCCAGTGTTGTGAAAATCAAATTGATGAGGTCCTTAGTACCTGGGTGTGGCTGACAAAGAGGGACTGGAGTATTGATGATTCATTCCTGGAGCAGGCAGGGAAGAGCACTGATGGGGATCAGTGTAATCTCATAGTCCCACACTCTGTGAAGGTTGTGGGCAACCCTGTCTTTCTATGTCTGGTCAGAAATCTGAGTTACATCAAAAACCCTGATGTTGCATTTCTCCTATAAATTTCTCCACAGCTCATGCCATCTTTGCTGAACCCTTTGGGTCAGTCCACCATGACAACTCTTCCCTCCCTCTTCTCCCATGCCTTCTTATCATGTTGTCTCTCCTCTCACCCCCACCATACATGATGGTGTCTTTCTCCTTCATAGAGCTAACTAACTCTTTTAGGGTGCTTAATTCCTCTATAGATTTGGTCTGGCATCTAAGGGCATATTCCAACCTCATAGGGTGTTCTCTTTCTCCTGGTTAATTATGAGTTCCACTATGAAACTTATCTTTTCTATCATTAATTGTTAAAACTCCTTTCCTTGCTAACTCTATGCTCTCCCAACTCTATTTCTTATCTGCCATTTCTGATGTCTTTTATAGCTCTTCATTTTGTCTGTAATCTCTTCTCCTAAATGTAGCTATCTTTTGCCAAAGAGAATGGCCATTGTGAATTCTTCACATGACCAAACCCTAACATTCGGTGCCTACAATCTCATCATTTGGTGCTAAACCCCATGCACATCATTTGGAACCAGCAATTGCCAATCTCAATCACATCATTATGAGATAATAATTATAAAACACTTAGCACAGTGCCTGGCGCATAGTAAATTCTGTATGAATTTTAGCTATGGTTATCAATCTCTCTGTGCCTCAGCTTCTTCATCTGTAAAATGAGGATAATAATAGCACCTATCTCCCAGGGCTGTTGGGAGGATCAAATGATTGTAAAGAGCTTAGCATAATAGATGCTAGACAATCAATAGTTATTCTCAGCTAGAATGGAGAGCATTGGCCCCAAATCAGAAGACTGGAGTAGAAGACTTAGCTCTTACATTTAGTAACAAGGCTTACAGAATGCTTTGCATATATGATCTCGTTTGATCCTCATGTAAATCCCATGCTTTTATTATCACCATTTTACAGATGAAGAAACTGAGGTTGAAAAAGTTTGTGAGACTTGTCTGCATAGACACCACTAAATGTCTAAACAGGATTTCAAATGCAGACTTTCTTGATTCCAAGTCTAACCTTCTACTTATAATGTCATCTACTTTACTTATTATATTACCACATACAAGACTTTCTGAGTCTCTTTTCCTCATATGTAAAAAAAATATATATATGCATATATATATGCACATATAAATAAATGTATAATATTTTCATTCCTTGGGGAGGAGAAGGGTCAATGGTAATATTCACCCCAAGGTGTGCTGGGACTCTCACTCAAAGTCTATGCATTTCTTTGCCCACAGAATGCAGCAAATCAAGAGAAATATTTTCCCCAAAACTTGCTCACCTATTGTCTGCATCAGTATCTAACCAAGAGGTTTTGCAAGGCTTTGCACATGGGATAGGAACAATCAATATCTGTGGAATTGAATTAATATTCTACAGTCTTATTTCAGATCTAGTAACCTTACCATTTTAATCCTGATTTTAACCATTCTCTTGCTCCATATACTTTTATTCTTATAGTCCTTTAGCTCTATAAGTTAAAGTTATGGCTATATATGTCTAGTTATGTATAGTTAGATATACTCTAACTATTAATCTTGTTTATTTGGTTTTTTTCTTGTTGCACCTCTGAACTGTATCTGTGTAGCAACTTTTTGGCAGTAACATCTTCTGATTTACCAAAATGAGAAGATTTTGGCAGAACCATGGAACATATTCAATTACAATTGTGATAGGATTTACCTATCAAATATTATTGCAGTGAAATCACTTTTAGAATCTCTTTTACATCCCTTCCTCCATTAGCAAACTTTCTCTTTTAAGTCCTCACAAATAACATTTTTCCACTCAATTGAAATTATGATCACTGTATAATACAGACCTCTAGATCATTCTTTCTCCTTCTTAAAGGAGTTTAGGATCTGACTCATTATTTTCCTCTCATTTTCAGTTCGTCTTCACAACACTCACAATCCCCACTTTCATATCCATATATATTTTCCCTCAAATTCCTTGACCGCCCATTTCTTCAGCCTCTTTCAGCCCCATGACTTATTCCTTCACTTCACCTCTGCCATACACTAGTTCTGTCATACACTAGTTCTTTCTATTATCCACAAGTGTATCATTTCCTTAATTAGAAATTCTGACATTTCCCTATGTGACTATAAATTCCTTTTATTCCATTTCTCCCAAATTTCACTTGTCTTACTTCTATTCTTTGTTCTTATCAAAACCTCCATTGGCTCAACCCCTCAGTACTTCTTTAGACAATTATCTTTGCTCTGACTTTATTTTTTTTTTAATTTTATTTTAATAGTATTTTATTTTTCTTAATTACATGTTGAGACAATTTTTGACATTCATTTTTACAAAAATCTGGAGTTTCAAATTTTCTCCCTTTTTTCTCCTCCCCCCTCTTTAAGATGGCAAGCAATTTTATATAGGTTATATGTTTGCAATCATGTAAAACATATTTCCATATTAGTTATGCTGTGAAAAAAAAGAGTAAAAGAAAAACCGTCAAAAATAATACAATGAAAACAATATACTTTGATCTGCATTAAGACTCCATTAGTTCTTTCTCTGGATATGAATAGAATTTTCCATTTTGAATGTTTTGGAATTATTTGACTTCACTTTCTTCCCTATGCAATCCCTGCAGTCCACAAGTCAGCTATTTCTCTTGTGCCCTTGTTCTATCATCATTTTTGCCATCCTCAACCCCAGATTATTTCTATTATTCACTTCCTCCTCTCCTATTCATAATCTGTTTCATGTAGCTGGTAAAAACTCTACAATTGTTTTGACTTAGTATAATACAAATTCATGTTATCTTTATGTCAATTGGGTCAGGTCCTCACTTCATCAAGTCAGTCCCTTTATCTCTAATTGATTCTAAGGGTTTGGAGCCTTCTTTTCCTTCCTTAAATTTCTCATACCTCTTCCTTCTACCTTTTTGTGAGCTGAAGGTTTTTTACTTTACTGAAACAATTTAGGGCATTCTTGTGAACTCCCTCTTCTCCAGTTTTCTTTATTTAATAACTGTTTAACATCATTTCCCACTCCCTTTTTTTCCCAATAATCTCTGACAAAAGGTAGCCTTTCTTTTAACAAGCATAGTCCCTTTGCCTACCTTTTTGCATCTTCTCCTGTCTTTTCTAGCAGATTAAATCGTCAATTATACCCATTCTTTCTCAAATCTTCACTCTCTATATATCAACTAGTTCCTTCTCTTTTGTTTTCAAATATGAAACTTCTATTTCAAATACATCTTCCCCATCCTTAAAAGCCCTATCATTCCCTCAAGATATTATTTTTATAATATTTTGGAGATATTATATAATATTTTGTACTCTTCCATTTCTAAGCCAATTTCCTTTTTTATTTTAAAAATTTAAATAAATTCCCCCCAATTACATGTAAAAACATTTTTTAGCAATTTAAAAAACTTTGAGTTCCAAATTCTCTGAGACAGTAAGCAATTTGATATAGTTATACCAGCTCAATCATATAAAATATGCTATCATTTTAGTCATGTCGTGAAAGATGACACAGACCCAAAACCAAAAATAGTACAGAAAATGAAAAACAGTATATGTTGATCTTCATTCAGATTCCATCAATTCTTTCTCTGGAAGTAGATAGTGTTTTTTTACCATGAGTCTTTTGGAATTGTCTTGGATCATCGGTAAAGTCATTCACAGTTCCTCATTGTACATTTGTGCTGTTACTGTGTATAATGTTCTCCTTGTTCTGCTCACTTCATTTTGCATCAACTCACGTAAGTCAATCTAGGTTTTTTTGAAATCTGCCTGAAATAGCATTTCTTATGGTACAGTAATAGTCCATTAAAATCATATACCACAATTTGTTTAGCCATTCCTCAATTGATGAGCATCCCCTCTTTTCTAATTCTTTGCCACCAGAAAGAAAAGCTGTTATAAATATTTTTATGCAAATAGATTATTTCCCTCTTTAAAAAAATTTCTTTAGGATTTAGACCTAGAAATGATTTTATTGGATCAAAGGATATGGGCAATTTTATAGCCCTTTGGGCATAGTTCTAAATTGCTTTCCAGAATAGTTGGATGAATTCACAATTCCAACAAACAGTTCATTAGTGTCCCAATTTTGCCATACCCACTCCAACATTTATTATTTTCCTTTTATGTCATATTAGTCAACCTAATAGGAGTAAGATGATACCTCAGAGTTGTTTTAATTTTCATTAATAGTGAGTTAGAACATTTTTTTCATTTAAGTAAAATTATCTTTGATTTCTTCATCTGAAAACTCTGGTCATATCCTTTGACCATTTATCAATTGGGGAAAGACACATTTTTATATATTTGACTTGGTTCTCTTTATGTGTGAGAAATGAAGCCTTTATCAAAAACACTTTCTATAAAAATTGTTTTTCATTCTAAGCCAAGGTCTTGGAAAAACTATTTATACTAAACCATCTCTGCTTTCTTTCCTCTCATTCATTCCTCCGCCCTTTGCAATGTGTCTTCCAACCTCATCACTCAATGGAAACTACTATCTTCAAAATTACCAATGATCTTTTAGCTGTTAAATGGATTTTTGCCAATTGACAGTAAACTTAGTAAGCTTATCAACTATCATACATTTAATTATTATCTATATTCAGATTTTTATATGTTTATATGTTGGAGAGCCACTGAACATAGACAATGAAGATAGATCTAGGCTCATAATTGAATAAAGTGAGTAGAATTATATTCAATTTGAGAAATTATATTGTCAGTGATCACCTACTGTTTCCTTACAGAAGCCTGGAATCCTTTTAACAACTTTCTAGCCATGTCCTTGATAAGCTACTTGAAATTCAAACTTTTTATTCATGTTCCCTGATCCGTCCTCCCTGCACCCTCTCCGAACTCAACTCAGAATTCAAGCCCTGCAGTCTGGAGCTCTGGTGTAGTATTATACGTTATGGCCATCTTTCTGCCATATGGTAGCATGTATGTACTCCTCCTTCTGCTTTCCAACTCTATATGTATTATATTTTTCTATTAGAATGTATAGTTCTTGAGGTAGAAACTATATTTATTGTTAGAATTTATATTCTTAGCACAGTTAAAACATTTATCTATTTATTCATTAATTCATTTAACTTGAATAATCTTTTGGATAGTTAGAGGACTAGTTCTGGAGTAAAAAAGACCTGAGTTCAAATGTTGTCTTAGATACCCATTAATAATGCGAAATAGGCAAATTACCTCATTTCTAAATGTCTCAGTTTCCTCAACTGTAAAATGGGCATAATAATAACACTTCCTCCACAGGGTTGTTTCATGGATCAAATGAAACAATGTTTATAAAGTGCTGACACATTATAGCTTTTACTCTACCCATTATCATACATGATTTTCAATTGTCGCATTCTCAGAAAAAAAAATCTATTTTTCAATGCTAGTATGACATTTCTAGGTCTAAATCTCAGATCAATGTTGAATTATCATTTGAAAGAAAATTAGATCAAATAACTATAATACTTTTTGGATAGGTGAATAAAATTATTTTTCAAAGAAGTTATGAAAAATCAAATGAATTTTACTAATTAAGATTTTCTACATCCAGTTCACAGAGTTTAACATGAATTTATTGGGTAAAATACTATAAAGAATAAAATTGTAAGCAACTACATCTTTTCTGTTTCAAACCATTAATTAGTCTATAATTTAGAATTGCATTTTAAAGAATTTAGAGGTCTTTGCCATTTTCTCAACTGAATTAAAATAACATGTTTTTCTATTTGATAATTAAAGCTTCAGGCCATTCAATAATAAGTGCTGGGGAATATCTCACCTTTTGTCACTTTTCTGCTTATATCCTTTGCCATCACCATGTGAACTTTTTTCTCAGTTCTGTTCATTTTTTTCCCTTTCCCTTCTCTTGAGAGTTTTTTCGGTTTTATCATAAATATTTAAATCAACATATTATTTTACATTTTCCTTCAGAATTCTTCTTTAAATATAACCTATTAATGACATTTTTTTTTGATTAAATAAAGTCAGGTAAGTATTGTTACCAGCCTCAAAATTTTCATTTTGGCTCATTATTGATCTGAAATAATAATAAAGCCCAAAATCTATCAGGTATCTAAAAGAATAATCTAAGCTTGTTTACTTTATTGATTATTTTGTCTTTGCTGAGACCAACTCAGGGGTTTTTGAAGAATGCACCAGTAAAACCAAAATGGTAGAACAAATGTAGGATTTACCTGAGCTCTTCTTAAAACCACTCCAAACACCTTTAAATAATGCCATAAAACAATTCTAAGAGCATCAGAACCCCAAAAGGATGAGGTAATATAATTTTCCAGACAAAAATAATTAAAAAGCTCTGCAGGAAAGATCTGTCATACTAAGGTGAGGGTGAAGCACAATCTAGAACAAGCTTTGCCTTAGCAAACTAAGAACAGATCTTGGGAGCTATTGAATCAGGACTAGAAGCAGATGCTTCTTGAGTTCTCATAGATAGTGAAGAGATTGAACAACTGGTCAGAAGGAGATTACAGGAGTCTCTTTGCTATCACTGAGGCAGGACTGGTGCTTTGCTCATATTCAGATCCAGATTTCAATTTTGGGGGGTCAGTCTCAGTGCGAGGAGGAGCATTAGTACACCAGAGCTTGGGACCATAGAGGAGCAAGGGGCCCTCTTTATAGTTCCAGGGCAGAAAAGAGTGTTTATGGTCACTCACAGACCAGGAAAGTAGTAAACATACCTCTTATTATAAAAACTGGAAACTAACAGATCCCTAGAAGTATCTCTGAAAACAATTGCACAAAATCTCTGAAGCTTAGGACAATGCACCCTCCACTCTGAAATCAGAGCTCTACTTTAACAAAGAATTAAAAGTCAAGAAATAGACTGGGAAAATGAACAAACAACAGCAAAAATTTCTAATCATAAAAAGTTACTATGGAGACAAGGAAGATCAAAACAGAACTAAATATTGGGAAGAGAAATGATAGTGAAGTAAGAAAATCATGAAAAGAGAGTTAACATCTTGGTAAAAGAAATTTTAAAAAAACTGAAAAAAGATAAAACCTTAAACTGTTTATATTCCTACATGAGGAAATTATACTTGCAAATCATAAAAACCTAATTATTAGGGCAAGAGTATATACAAAGGGTACAGATATTACTTGAAAGTTAAGGACTAATATGTAAAAAATAAAACTAAGGGATGAGAGAGGAATGTACCTAGGAGAAAAGGAAAGGAAGAGATAGAATGGGGTAAATTATCTCAGGTAAAAAGAAGCAAGAAAAAAACTTTTATAGTAGAGGGGAAAAGGGGGAGAGGTAAGGGGAAGTGAGTGAATCTGACTCTCATCAGAATCAATTCAGAGAATGAATAACAAACACACTCAACTGGCTTTAGAAATCTAACTTACCCTTCAGGATAGTAGGATGGAAAGAGAATAAAAGAAGGGGTGGTGATAGAAAGGGGACATGTTGGGAGAATGAGTAGTCAGAAGCAAAACACTTTTAAGGAGGGACAGGGTAAAAGGAAAAGAAAGAATAGAATACATGGGGGAGTAGGATGTAGAGAAATATAATTAGCAAGAGTAACTGTGAATAAAATTTTGAAGCCATTTTCTCTAATAAAGGTCTCATTTCTCAAATATATAAATAATTGAGTGAAATTTGTAAAAAAATAAGAACCACTCCCCAATTGATAAGTGATCAAAAAATATGAACAGATTTCAGATGAATAATCAAAGCTATCTATAGCCATATGAAAAAATGTTCTAACTTTTGATTGGAAAAGTACAGATTAAAACAATAATTCTGAGGTACTACCTATTATTATAGCTAATAGGAGAAAAAAGGGAAATGAGAAATATTGAAGGGCATGTGGGGAAAATCAAACATTAATACATTGTTGGTGGAGTTGTGAATTGATTCAACCATTCTATAGATCAATTTGGAGCTTTGTCCAAAGGGCTTTAAAGTCTTTTGGCCTTCCAATGTCACTACTAGGTGTGTATCTCAAAAAAGATTAAAAAACAAAAGGAAAAAGGACTTATGTGTACCAAAAATATTTTAGCAGCTCTTTTCTGTTGGCAAAGAATTGGAAATTGAGGGGATGTCCGTCTACTGTGGAGTGGCTAAACAAATTGTGATATATGATTCTGATGGAATACTATTATTCTATAAGAAATTATGAGCAGGTTGCTCTCAGAAAAACCTGGAAAGACTTCCAGGAGTTAATGCAAAATGAAATGTTCTGTATACAAAGTAACAACAATATTGGAAGATGATCAGCTACTAATAAGTTATTTTCATCAATTAAATTCAGCAAAAAAAAAAAATTAGCAAAAAAGCAAATTAAATTTAAAAAAAATTCAGCAAAAAAAATTAAAGCAAAAAATCCTCTGAAAAGGATGCTATCCATCCCCACAGAAAGAAATGATTGTATTTAAATACAGATTGAAACACAGTTTAAAATTTTTTCTTTTTTGGGGGGTGGGATGGGGTGGGGAATGAGATGGGGAGACCTGTGTGTTCTTTTACAACATGAAATAAATAAAAGAAATGAGTTAAAGAAAATTTCAATGCATGGCATGAAACAAATTTTAGAATGTAACATTCAGTCCTTTGACTTCTATAGGGGTAGAAAAGGTGAAAAAACCTATGCAAAATAGTAATCAGGAACATATTTGTTGCATTTGAGAAGAGGCAAGTTTGCAGGGATGATATTCCACACAAGAACCTGTCTTTACAGTTACAGAACTTACTGAAATATGCATAGAATGTAAGTTCTCATTGTTGTGTTGATGATTTAAAAGCATTTGTTTAAATAGAAGCAGTGTGACAGAGACAAGAAAGTGCTAGACAGCATCAGGAAAATTTAGGTTTGAATCCTAACTGTGCGATTTTATGTATCACTAAATTTCTTTTAGCCATGTTCAGTATTTTTGCTTTTTTCCATAGAGATATCAAATGATTTGCCATTTCCTTCTCCAGCTTATTTTGCAGAAGAGGAAACTCAGGTAAACAGGGTTAAATGACTTGCAGGATCACATATTTAGTAAGTGTCTGAGGACAGATTTGAACTTAAGGAAGATGTTTTCCTGACTTTAAGCTTGGCTTCTATCCACTGCATCACCTAATTGCTCCTTTCTTCATAATAATAATAAAATGGGACCAAATTGGTTCTAACAGATAATTAACAAAGAATTGCTTATATAAAATTGAATAATGAATTTCATCAGAGAGATGTATGTCCAGAAAAGGAGGTGGGTCAGTTATTTAAGTACTGCAGGAGATAACTGATGTCCAGTTTTCATGTTTTCTTAATATCTATGAAATGCCGAGATGTCTAAAAGATGATCCTTGACTTGTTGAGTAGAGACAACTAAGACAAACATGATTCATGGTGACGTATTTAAGAGATGGATTAAAACAGCATGAAAAGGCTTGAATGATGATCTGATCTTTGTAGGCAATATTGACATTATAAGACGGCAGGTTCATCCATTCATCCTGAAAGTATTATTTGTCTTATTTTTTATCTTATATCATTTCCCCAGGGTGAAAAGTGGGGATGAGAGGTAGGAGAAATGTCTTTTAAATATGTTGAACAAAACTTTGTATGAAACTCATTTAATGTAGGAGTTTACCATAAATAAAAAGAAGAGGAAGAACAGGGCATTTACAGATCTATATTTCTTAATATCTTTATTTTATAGCCTATAATTGACCCTGTGGGTAGTTCATTTAATTCAAAGGATCATTTTGAACACTTACTATGTATTCAACATTCAGCATTAAGCTAAGTACTGTAGGAGGTAAAACAGATGGTTTCCTTTCTCCTACCCGTAAGGAACTTAGGCTGATTTTGGAGATGGGATATAGCTACATAAAACAGATACTATAAGACAGCATAAGATTAAGCACCAAAGTGAATTGTATGCACTTTTGATGAGAATTTAGAAAAAAGAGAGATCCATGTAGGCTAGCAGGGTCAATGGGATTTGAAAGGAACTATGGAAAGAAAAGCTTAAAGGTATGATGAACAGTGAGGAGACTAGCGTGACTAGAACAGAGGTAGTTTATGTCAGTGAGTAGTGAGAAATGACACAAGTAGGTTTACTTTGATTTTTGTTTAGCATTTGTTTCTTTTCCCTGTTAACATTTTCATATTAACCTTAAAGAGATTTTAAAAAATACAAAAAAATTTAACTGGCAAAAAAGAAGAAATAGCCAGCAAAACTGAAAAGAGACTTATCTTTCACATAGTTGTTTTTCTCTGGAATTCTAAATCTGGGGCCTCCTGTTTTTTTGCCTTGAAAACATCTATTACAGTGAGCACTTGATAAGTTATGGGGTTATTATTGGACTTCCACAATATATCAACTTGGAAACTCCTTTTGGTATAAAATAGGAAGGGAAGAGGCATATGTATTAGTCTGGCAGGAAAAGCAAAGAGGAGTGTGTTAAATAATGAAAACCCAAGCTGAAATATCAAAATGCCTTGTTTTGATATACTGTGCTATACTACATATTTAGTTTTGATTTCAAATCATGTCCCATTGTAAAGAGATATTCAATACTGATTTCTCTTTATATTAATAGACAACCTATAATTTGAGTATTATCCTGAACTATAGACACATTATTTATGAAAAGAGTCTATTCTGACAGACTTGAAATAAAACTGAGTCATTCTAAGCTTCTCAAACAGAAAAAGGATAGCTTTGGAATTCAAATTGTGAATGTACGGGGATGGTATATTGAAAGTATGATCTTGGATTCCCTTATCAGGAAACGTTATCCTCTTTGATGAAGGAGATTTTGTTTGTTTGTTTTGTAAAACAACATCAAGGTTAACTTCTGACTAGTAGAATCCTGAAATCTCTGGTATGATCACTTTTGACAGAATGGATAAAGAATCAAATGGTATTGTTAAGGATGAAGTTGTTGCTGCCCTTGGCAGGCAGATGCAGTGTCAGCTCTGCCTTATTCTTTGGTATATAATGTGCTCTAAGTCACTTACAGAACATACGATATCACACAGACACACAGGAAATAATCCACAAGTAGCTTGACTTCCCACTGCTTTCTCTTGTTCTTCCTCACATAGTCAGCTGTCCAGTGTGAAGTCCAGGTTAGAAACACCAACTTAGAAACCTGAGCTAGTTTTGTTTTTATAATCCTATCTTTGGTTATAGAGAGAGGTGAGCAGGAAGGGAGATGTATTCTCAGAAGAGTTATTGGCAATAACCATTGCATTTGTAATCCATTGAGCAATTACCCTGGATTCTTTGTTTGTAAAATAAATAGAACAACAAACAAAAATAAAGGAGAAAATATAGATTCCCCCAAATTAGACAGGTATGCCAAATCAACCCTACTGATTTATGGATTTACAAATACCTTCATATTACCTTCACATCTAGTGGGCATTCATTGAAATAAAAGAAATCCACCAAAATAAATCCCAAAAATATTTTAAAAAAAAGAAAAGAAAAACTCAAAAAACCTAAGAGATTGACATAAAGAAAGGCAGGTATGGAATGAAAGATTTATTCAAATTATAGTAGATGGGAAATGAGGAGACGCTAAGACTTTTCTCTAAGTGTGAGAGGAATAGACAGATGGGAGCAGGAAGAACATTAAATGGTCAAAAAAAAAGGAGATGGAAGTGAGGTAGCAAACGAAAATCTCAGGAAGTGATATACACCAGGACAGAGGGAGTTTTCTGTGGTTCTCTAGCTTTTTTGGATGTAAAATTTCCTTATATAGGAAATTCAGTGTATGAAAGGGAGAAGTAGGCATGATTAGAACTATGAGAACTGACTGAATTGTAGATGAGGACTTCCTTTTCCTTTAAATTTAACTAAGTTTTTGGGACATTCAGTAAAGGAGAAAAGTCTTCTTTGAGTCATCTCCCTAATTACATATTATATGTCTGTCATAGAAAAATGAAATTCCTTACTAAAATAGCAAGTTACACATTTACTTGGTATTGTGAGACCCATTTAGTCCACAAGAAACATTTTATAATGACTAGTTCTGTTTATCTTGGACATGTTTATCTTATTCTCTGTCAAATGTTGAATTCCTACTGAGAGTTAGAAACTGTTTTTTCTTCCCTTTTTATTCTGATAATACTCATTTCTTGTTTGACAGACTTAGAGAAAAATGTAAGACATAGGTAGGGAAAATGCATCCAATTCACAAGAGAAATTAATGAATCAATTGAGATTAGCAGTCAGTGATGGAAAAGGTTATTGTATATGATAATTTGCTGTCTCGAACCTCTGTTATTATTTATTCTCTGCCAACACAATTCTTACCGATCTTAGATTGATTATTGTTTCTCAATAAAGATTCAATAGCTTGAGGTTAAAGCTATAAAGTGCTGGGCTTTTGTTTTAGCCAAATATTTCCATATCATCTCACTTGATAATAAATGATGAAATTTGGAGAATATTATATGCATTCAGGTTTGGTCTTTGATTGAATATTAATTATATACATATATCTTCCTTTTATGAAAAGAAAACACTAATCTTAGCTTGAATCTCAGCTTGTTGCCTGTTTAAAAATAAAGTCCATCTAATGAAAATAGATATAAACACCATGTGATAACTTTTTTAAACTATATTTTGTTGTTGCTACTCACACCATTTAATTATTAGAGTAGATTTCACCCTCTTTTATTATTAGAAAGACAGATACAAGAATCAACTGAAACTGAAGGTCATATTGCTTGGTTTTGTGGGGACAGATGGTCATTGCTCATCATGTTAGCAAGAAGCTTGATGCTGACTTCTGGACTTCAGCTGCTCAGTAAGTATATTAGAGATAATTTAGCTTCAGGTGGTCCTAACCCTGGTGCTGCCAGATCTCCTGTCACCTAGACATAAAATATCTGGGCAGTGATTTCTACTCAATAGCTTTGTTATAGTATTTAATTATGAACCATAAA
This sequence comes from Antechinus flavipes, assembly GCF_016432865.1. Lineage (NCBI taxonomy): Eukaryota > Metazoa > Chordata > Mammalia > Dasyuromorphia > Dasyuridae > Antechinus > Antechinus flavipes. The sequence goes on along the minus strand of NC_067401.1, from coordinate 85,925,742 downwards.
TAAAAGTTCTTTAATTACAACTTAGAGCTCACTATACCAGTTTTGCTCAGTCAGTTGGGAATAATTTAAGAAATTATTAAGAAATAATTATAAAATAATAATAGCCTTATTTAGAGCCTTAAGATTTGCAAAGAATTTTATATGTTATTTCATATTTACATGTCATTTGTTAATCCAAACAATTCTCTGAAATAGGTGCTATTATTATCCCATTTCATAGATGGGAAAACTGAAATTGAGAAAAAGTAAATATCCAGCGTCATATAACTAATTATTAATTGAGGCAGGATTAGAATTTAGGACTTTCTGACTCAAACGATAACATTTCATCCTCTGTGAAATCCTGTGAAATCTTTAGCCAGAAAGTCATGGAAATATGATTAGATTTGGGTATGATTAGAGGGGACAATTTTTAATCTAATGAATTCACTTTTTGCTATGCCTAAAATTAATCAACCCCAGAATAAGGATATTTCTTAATGCTTAATTGTTTCTTTATTTGTATACTTCCCACCCCAACCCCCTTTCTACATATCCTCAAGACCTTGATTGAATGGAAAGAATATAGGAATTGGAGACCAAAGGTCATCACCATGAGAATTTTCTGGTCTCAGTTCTTTCTCTCTAAAATACAAGAGTTGGACTAAGGAACTTCCAGCTTTAAATCTATGATCTAATGATCCTTCACATTTGCTATTTAATTGATTTTCATTAAACTTCTAGGAGTCAGTATTTTTTACAGATAAAAGTGACTAGAACTTCAAAGGCCATTGAAACCCATCCTGTTTTCTTACTTCAACTTGGACTAGGTTCACGATCTTTAATCTATGAGTCTTTGGATTTAATAGTCCTATGGTGTACTAGAAAGAACATCACATTGGAACTTGAATTGAAAGAAGTGAGTCAGAAATTCAGCTCTAACACTTACTACATATATGACTCTGGGCAATCTTTACTTCCGTGAGTTTGTACATCTATAAAATAGATATATTGACATTGATACTGCCTTAAGGGCTTTGTAAACCTTAAAGTGCTATATAAACATAGATTATTTGGTTAATGATGTATTAGTATCCACTGCTACTGTCTATATTGCATAAGATAACATTCCATTCCGGGATAATTGAGTAAAAAAAAAAATCTTATACAAATATTGCCCCTTTTTTGGAGACCCTAGAGGATTTTCTGAATTAATGAAGACAAAAGTTTCTGTTGTTCTTAGCAGAAAGTTCCTTTGCAGTGTGGTCCTCAATAACTGGGATGTAATTCACCACACTGGTTGTGGACATATGGATTGTGGGCAGGTTAGAAATTCTGCATGGATTTGGAGTGAGTTTAAGTTCTGTCCCACACATTTAATAATTGTATGAGCCAGTTATAACTTTGAAACCTCAACTTCTTCATCAAGAAAATGGGAATAATAATAGTATCCACCATACAAGGATGCTGCAGAGATAAAATGAAATAATATTTGAAAAATGCTTTGCAAATCTTGAAAAACTATATGAACGTTAAATATGATTGTAGTAGTATAGATTAATAATATCCTTCTTGCTTTTTTGGATGATATTGTAATGAAAAGTAATGTGGTTATTTGTAACTACTGTTTCTTTTTAAAAGTTTTTTTTTAAGTTTTATTGAACTTTTAAAAAATTACTTCATTTATTGTTCATTAATTTTTAGTTTGTCACAAAGAGAGACCAATGGACTCAGCACTAATAAGAACTGTGTTTGAATTTTACCTCATCTACTTACCAGTTAAATGACAAAGAATAACTCCCTTAACCTCTCTCAGACTCAGTTTCTTTAATGGTAAAATGGGAGAAAATCATAACACCTACTTGACAGATGGGGTAGTTGTGAGGCTCAAAACAATATGTGTAAAGTGCCTTGAAGCCTTTAAAATGGAAATATAAATGTCAGTTCTGATCACATGGAGAATATCCCAGAGAAAATCACAAAGAGGGAGAATTATATATCAGTAATCAAATTGGACAAAGGAACTCAAATTTTCTTAAATCTAGGATGGAATGTTAACCATCACACCATTTCCTCATGATAACTTGATAGTAAACTATCAGAAAATACTAAAAGGAAACAATCTAAATCCAATTCTACATTAAAGGTGTTGAAGTAAGAAAATAAATTCAGTTAAGGAAAAAGATCTCATTGGAATAATGATTATTTGAGAGATATAGACCTATATCATAATCTTCAAAAGAATATTTTATTATATGATTCTGAGGAGTAACAAATTTACATGGAGAGGTCCTTTTCACCTGCCTCCTAGCAGATATTTTATATCTCCATTTCAAAACTGCACTAAATAAGCCCAGTATAAAACTAGGCAAAGCCCCAGAAGCCTACAGACTAGTTCATACCTTTAAAAAGAAGAGAAGAAAAAAATATTAATAAGATAACTGACTTTTACCTCCACATCACTGCTCTCTCCTCTACTACCCAGAGAGACATCCTTAATATCACAGATTCCTAAAAGTCCTTGTTCAAATAATCCCTATTCAAATACTACCTCCTACAGGAAGTTTTCCCGGATCTCTCTCCTATTGGGAATGACAACAACAGCTTTTCCTCCCTTTCCCAGGCAATTCAATTTTCAATTCTCTAAATGCACTTCTCATAATTTTTATGTAGAATTGTTTATTTGTGTATAACCCAAGTTTCAAGCCAAACTTGGGGTATTTGGGAATATTGATTGATGGAGAGAATGCTGACTTGGATGCTGTAGATGGAACATTTTGGACACGGCTTGAAACCTGGGTCGTGTGTGTGTGTGTGTGTGTGTGTGTGTGTGTGTGTGTGTGTGTGTGTTGTGTGAGTGTTTTATTCTTTTACTAGTCCTTAAGTTCCATGAGGGAAGTATCCTTATTAAATCTAAGTTTGGGGTCTCTCTCAGACACTAGTTCAGAGCGAGCCTTGCATGCAGAAAGGCTTAGTCAATATTTGTTGAAGTGAACCATTTTCTTTCTTCCCCTACCTCCCTTTTACTTTATTCCCCCCCAATTCTACCACCCCCAGATTTCCTTCAGTGGTCTAGCATGTTGGGGATTTGACAAACCTGGTGGGTAGCATTCCTTAGAACCTGGACCCATTTTCATTTTGGCTTTCTTGTGATTTCACATGCAATTCAAATCTCTTTAATTGCTTTCATTTTTAAAAGGCTTGGGTTAATTTTGTTTGTCTGATTTTGTTCCTTAAGAATAAATAATTTAAACAGTTTAATTTATTTTGTATATTTCTTTTATTCATTCTTCTTTCCATCTTCTTTATTTTTTCCCCTTATCTTATTCTTCCTTCTTTTCTCTTTCTTTTCTATTTAATAATCTTAATTCCTTTCTGTTTAATAATCTGAGGAGAGGCCAAATAGGCTCTCATTTTCCCAATCCAGGCTCAGGTTACTGATTCCCTGTCTCATTAGTCTCCATTCCCCAGATGCCAACAATGGATAATGTGGGAAGGCCTGAAAGAATTTTGGAACCATTTCATTATTCTGGTCCATCATGGTACTCTTAGCACATTAGAGGATGCTTTAATAAACTTTGCTGTTTTCCTGAGTGTCTTCGTTTTTGAACTTGCACAAATGAGAGAAATTACAAATAGCTCTATGTATCTGATTCCAGATTCTTATTGTTCACAAAGAGAAGTTCATACTTAAAATGGTGAATGGGGGTTAGTCTTTTTATAATGCACTACAGTAACCTCAGTTCATTCCTTTCATTCCTTTGAAGATTTCCGTGGTGTGATCTGCACACCCAAACAATTCATACCAAGAGGCAGAGACTGAACGAAAGCTCCACAGGCATGCTACACCTGCCGTGTGCTAAGCCTCCTGCCCAGCAGCAGGGGCCTCTCAGCAATGACATAGCTCCTAGCCTGGCCAACCGTTTCAGAACCTCTTTGTAACAAGGTAGGGATACTTCTCTCCCCCATCCCTTTTCTAATCTTAGTATTCTTTCCAGCTATATGAGACACAAATTTAACTGTACAAATTTCAGGAGAATCTGAAAATTGAGGTTGTAAACATAACTTACTAGTAACATTGAGATTGAGTTCCAGCACCAAATAATGGGGTTTATTGCCAAATGATAAATAAAATTGGCATCAAATGATGAAATTGGTAACAATTCTTAGTTCACTACATAAGGTGTAAGGCACATGTGATGGATTCACAAGGACTTTTTCTTTACCAAAAGGTGCTTTAATTTATGAGAAGTTACAGACAAAATGAAAAGGTAAAATATCACCAATAGTGATAAATATGAAATAGATTTGGGAGAGCATATAGTTACCAAAGAGAGGGATTTTAATAATTAACAATGGAAAAGACAAATTCGCTAGTGGAACTCACAATTAACCAGGAGAAAGGAAATATGCCCTGATGTAGGAGTATGCTATTAATTGACAGGCTAAATCCATAGTGAAGCTTAGTACTTTAAAAGAGTTAGGTATAACAGGGAGACAGACACCGTGAGGCATAGGGGAGAGCGGAAGAGCAAAGATATGGTGAGCTAACCCCAATAAGGATTCAGCAAAGATGGCATAGGCCATGGCAGATTTATAAGGGAAATTTAACCTTGGGGCTTTGACATCATAACTTGACTTTCTAATCAGATACAAAAAGGTAGAATTTCCTAAGACCTCCACAGGGATGGGACTGTAAGGCTGAGCTGATCCCTACCAATGCCTTTCCCTAATTGCCTCAGAGGTGTCAAAATCTTATTAGTACTCCAGGCTTTCTCCACCAATCCCACCTTATTACCCAGGACCTCTTTACTGCTACTACTATGACTACAATTTCTCCTCTTCTTCTTCCTCCTTTTTCTCCTGGTACTGTAACTGATAACTCACATATTGTTGAATTTTTGTAAAGAGTTTGATTAGTCTTATCTATTGGAACTTTCTCTTTGTCCTAAGTAAACCAGTTAATTTTTTTTTTAATTTACCTTAATAATTTTATCTTTCATTAGGTAAAGCAATGAGGCATTATGACTCAGGCCTGTAGTTCCTGCTGTTGAGGTAGAAGACACCCCAAGAATGAATAGTAAGGTCCTCAAGTCTGTGTTATGGGTATGCTAAAAAAAACTTGCAAATTCAGTTTGTCTCCAAGTTAAGGGAAAAAATTATTACCTGTTAGACAGTGGGCTAAAGTTCCAAGAGAATTTAGCAAAGCGCCAGAAGCAAGAAGATGATTTTATAGGAAAGACAAACAAAGATAAGGTTCAAGTCACTGATATGCTAATTTTATGGTGTAGAGGTACAATTGAGGAGTGGTAGGGGTGGGATTTCCCTATTATTAAATTCTTTAAGAGTATTGAATAGAGGTTGCATCATTGAATTCTACTGATCAATCTATTGTTCTCTGACAATCAGCATTGTTTGTGGCACTCCCAAGGCCTCTTAGCCTTAGAATTTCTCACATTCTCCCTAAGAGCTATAGTTCATCACTGCCATTGGGGAAGATGAGGCTGGTGGATTGTCTACACTGTCTCTCTGTGCTATGATTTGGGAAACCCACCTGCTTAAGTTCTTAAGGTAAATTCTGCTTAGATACTTCTACCTTAATCCATTGTAATCTCTAGAGGAATAATTGTTTTATGTGTCTATTATCATTGCTAGTAAGAATACTGTTTTCATTATTTAGAAATAATTTTAGATGAATGGAATAAAATATTTATTAAGTTCTTTCCCTTTGCAAAGCATTGTTCTAAGAGCTAGTGATACAACTAGAAAAGCAAGATAGTTCCTGTTCTCTTACCAAAAATCTTTCATTAGAATATGAGTTAAGACATTGTATATGCAAGTCAGGGATATCATGAATCATAGCATGCAGTAGCAAAATAAGTGATGATGCCTTTTTAAATGCCATTTCCATTGGTGAAATCAAAACAGTTTCTGATATTGAGGCATTTGGCACAGGGCTGTAAGATAGCTATTCCAAAGGCTGAGGGCTGTCTCTAAGAGTCTGGGAGAGATGGTACTCAAAGTGGTGGTTGTTTGAGCTGCCTGGTTTACACTGCTTCCAGTCTTTCCTTCAGGCACTAGGCTGGCTTGCCTGCCCTATGAGTGGTAGTTAGTTGGAAGTTGATGAGAATGGCTGGCCCCTGGTCCACAGGTGTTGACTTTCCAGACAGGAGCTGTGAAGAGTAAGCTGGGAGTAGTATTGGTGGTCTGGGGAGTGCTGCATCTTCAAAGCTCCTGCAATTATTCATCTATTGATGGGAATTAACCAGAAACTCTTGCTGGTGGTGATGTGAAAAGTGAATGCCTTCACATTGATTTCTCCCCTCCTTAATGGCTTTGAGGGCTCACCTAGAAGCAAGTCTAGTGGTCTTGTGGACTTTACAATTTTCAAAGCTCAGGGTTTTGGGCTATTTCTGTTGAGGTTGAGAAAGGACTCCAAAAGATTGGGATTGCAGCCCAGTATGGGGAATTGTTTCAAAAGAATTTGCAGGCTTAAACCCATATCCAAATCAAGGGGCAAAGTCTATTGTAATTGTAATGCCAATTGAAGTGGGCTGAAGTTCAAAAGAATTTAGCAAAGAACCAGAAGCAAGGAAATACATTTATCTAATTCTTCATGTCATTTATATGCAAATTTTATGGCCTAGAGGTAGAAATGAGGAGTGGACTTAGGAATTTTGTTATCACTGACCAGGAGACCTACGTCTAAAGTCAAAAAACTTTAGAATCATTGACAGACAGATTGTTAGAATAATAGTATTCTAAGGTTAGAGAGTCTTATGATCACTAATATATCTTTCCTAAAGTCTAAGGGAAGAAATATTATATTCCTAGGCATTGATAGACAGAACAATAGTAATCCAAAGTTGGGAGTGGGGAGGCCCTCCTTAATGCTGTTTCCCCTAGAAGCTATACGCCTTCATTGTCATAGTCTGAGATGAGATAGAAGTCAAAATGGTGGTGGTGGTTATTACAAGAGGAACTAGTGGTCACATGTTGATTTATTGACATTCTTGTTACTGTGTTCATAGTTTATTTGATATTTCATATGCTTGGTACTTCAATTTAGATTAAACAAATATATTTGTTAATGAACAAAGAATTCTCTTATAGCCTATATGCTGATTGTCCTCTAAATCTTTTATTCTCGAATAAAATTATTTGTAGAGTTAAGATTTGCACTATCATACCAATCAAGAAATTATTTTACAGAGCTAGGAAAAATAATAACAAAGTTCATCTGAAAGAACAAAAAGCTAAGAATTTCAAGGAAATTAATGAAAATAAAAAGCAAATAAAGGTGGCCTTGCTGTACCAGACCTAAAACTATGTTATAAAGCATAGTCATCAAAGCAATTTGGTATTGGCTAAGAAAGAGAGTAGTTCACCAGTGCAATAGGTTAGGTTCATAAAACACAATAAATAGTCAATGGCTATAGTAATCTAGTATTTGATAAACTCAAAGGCCTCTCCCCCCTCCAGCTTCTGGGATAAGAACTCATTATTTGACAAAAAGTACTGGAAAAATTGGAAATGGCAGAAACTAGGCATTGACCCACACCCTATACCAAGATAATGTCAAAATGGGTTCATGTAATTTCAACATAAAGAATGATACTATAAGCAAATTAGAAGAACAAAGGATAGTCTACCTCTCAGATCTGTGGAGAAGGAAGGAATTTATGGCCAAAGAAGAACTAGAGTTCATTATGGAATGCAAAATGGATAATTTTGATTATATTAAGTTTAAAAGTTTTTACACAAACAAAATCAATGCAGACAAGATTAGAAGGGAAGCAGTAAGCTGGGGAAAAAAAAAATTTTACATCCAAGGATTCTGATAAAGGCCCTTTTCTAAAATATTTAGAGAATTGACTCAAATTTGTAAGAATACAAGCCATTCTGCAGTTGATAAGTTGTCAAAGGATATGAACAGACAATTTTCAGATGAAGGTATTAAAATCTGTTATGGGCCAGAACTTGAAACAAGGTGCTAAGTCAGTGGAATTGATAGAGACAATGGTTGTTTAGCATGGTGCTTAACAGTTCTCTAGTTCAGTACATGTACTTAGTACTTACTATAGTTCTACAAGATTCACACCTTTGATAAGAGAGCATATAAGCTCGGACAAACTCAGCTAAAAGGAGAATGTGGGAAGACAAGAGAAATGGTGGCAGACTGTCCTCCTTCGCTTCTCCAATGAAACCAACACTCTGGAAGGCCTTTAAGAAACCTAGCCCAGCCCCAAGTGAAGGGACAAGACTTTGAAACAGACAATAAAGGATTTGGACTTTAACCCCTAGCTACACTTGTGGTGATTTCTGCACTGAAGCAAAGGCTGCCTTTAGAGACCCCAAGAAAACCTCAACAGAGAATATTACATTTTAGAGAGAATATTACAAAAACCATTTCTAGTCATATGAAAAATCCTCTAAATCATTATTGGTCTGAGGAATTCAAATTTAAGAGAACTCTGAGGTACCATTACATACCTTTCAGATTGGCTAAGATGACAGGAAAAGATAATGATGAATGTTGGAGGGGGAATGAATGTGGGAAAACTGGAACACTAATACATTGTTGGTGGAGTTGTGAATTAATCCAACCGTTATTGAGAGCAATATAAAACTATGTGCAAAGAGCTATCAGACTGTGCATACTCTTTGATCAAGCAGTGTCTCTACTAGGTCTTCACAGAGATCATAAAAAAGGGAAAAGAATCCATATATGCAAAATTGTTTGTTGCAGCCTTTTTTGTAATTATTAGAGACTGGATGCCCAACAGTTGGGGAATGGCTGAATAAGGTATTTTTGAGGTGTGAGAAATGAGGGGTGAGAAATACTCTAACAGCAATGGAATTCCCAGGCTGGTGTTGCAAGTTTTTGCAAAAGAGCAGTCCGGATTTGCAGGCTTGAGTTTTTGGTAAAAAAAAAAAAAATAGGTTTATTACACTGGGAAACAACTTCCCAGAGAGCCAGTTCCAGAAAGGAAATTAGCAAAGGTTTGAGGTACAGTCTTTGATTATATTAGGTTTGTATGGCCTGGAGCAATCTCCAGGTGAATTTGAGAGACTAATCAATAATGGGTGGTAATTATGCCCCAGGCTACAGATCTTCAATTGGGTGGAGATTTTTATGGAAGTTGCCCTTAGGAATAGGAGGGTGGGTTTGCTCCCAGAGGTTGGGAAAGGTTGGAATTTAGGCTTTTTCCAAACCAGGTTCACCCCCACCCCAAAGATCAGGGGGACACAATTCCTATTACATCATTATGGCATATAAATATTATTTTTCTTTAAGAAACGATCATTAGTATGATTTTAGAAAGGCTTGGAGAGACTTACATGAACTGATGCTGAGCAAAGTGGGTAGAACCAGGAGAAGGTAGCAATAACAAGTTTATACAATGATCAGTTCTGATGGACCTGGCTCTTTTCAAAGGTGATTCAGATCAATTCCAATGGTCTTGTGATGGAGAGAGCCATCTGCACCCTGACGGAGGACTATGGGGATTGAGTATTAATCACAACATAGTATTTTCACTTTTTTTTGTTATTGTTTGCAGGCATTTTGTTTTCTTTCTCATTCCCCCCTCCCCTTTTTTTGACTTGATTTTTCTTAAGCAGCATGATAATTATGGAAATATGTATAGAAGAATTACAATGTTTAACATATATTGGACAACTTGTTATCTAGTGAAGAGGTGGGGGAAAGGAAGGGAGAAAAAAATTTGAAACACAAAGTTTTACAAGCGTGAGTGTTGAAAACTATGCATATGTTTTGAAAATAAAAATGTTTTAAAATAAAAGATTTGCAGGCATCCAACAACTAAAACCTAAAAAAGTTTGTGGAATTAAGGAGTTAAGAGAATTTGGGAGTTTATTAGATTTACAAACAAGTGGAAATTATGTACCCCCTCTAAGCAAACTATTTAATACCAGTTGTATCTAACCATGCTCCATTTTCCCTGACCTGCAGGAATTTGAAATGCCATCTTGAAATGCTGTGAACCAAGGGGAACAAAGGCTGCTAGTACCCTCCCTTTCTTTTGCCTGTGGGCATTTGAGCTGTTGACTTGAAATATCCAGGGAAGGGAGGGGAATTCTGAGGCCCACAGTTAACTGGCATTTCAAATGACTGCAGGTTTTGCCTCAGGGGAAGATGTGGATAAAATGCCATGATGGTCATCATTATTCCTTAAGATCTATTCATTTCTTTTGTTAAATATTTGCTGATCTTATTTTCAAAAAGCCACTTAATTGAAGTGTAGGTTAAAATCATAATAACTTTGATGTTGCTGGAGTGGAGAGTTATCTTTTAGAATGTCTAGATCAGTGATTTAAAACCTTTTCTAGTTCTCAGAACATTTTATTATGTCAAAAGGCTCAAGCACAGACTCTCAATCTTGTTGCTTTAAAAAAAAAAGTCACTAATATTAAAGCAAAGCTTGACACTGCTGTTGGTGAGAAATAAATAGAACCAGCATGATGTTTGGAGAAAGGGCAATGGGCAGAAAGCCAAACAACTTGATTTTGGTTCTGGTTACTAACTTACCCAATATATCATCTTGAGGATCTCCATGCCTTTGTTTCCTCCTCCCTAAAATAAGAGAGGTGGACTAGGTCTTTTAAGACTTCTTCTATTTCTTGCACTATATGAATCCATAATTCTATGGTTGTCTTAAGTAAATAAGTAATTCATTTTATAAAAAATTAACATATATTTATTGTGGCTTTCATTGTGCTAGATTGTGGAAGATACAAGATAAAATATAGCACTTTCTTTGAAGGAATTTAGTTTGGTTGGTGAAAAAGGAACAAAGATATGAAAACTTAAATATGTGACTACATATTGAGATATATGAGAATATATGAATATTTGTCAATTCCCTTCCTTCTCAAATCCCTGTACTGTAATTTCTAAAACACAAAGCGATCAAAGTGAACAATTCCAATAATAAATTTTATTGGCAAATAAGAGAAAGACCTTTAACAGTACAGGAAAGGAAATTTGAATTGCATATGACTATTTTTGTACCCATCAGAAATTGTAAAAGGGAATGGAATATGTGAGGTTAGGCTAGCAACTCCAAAATAAACTTCAAAATAAACATTTGACCAAATTCACAATGGCTATTATTTTTACCGAAAGGTAGGTTTGTTTAGGGGAAGAAGATACAGACAAAATAAGAGGTAAATAGATATCAGGAATGGCAACTATGAAGTAGTGTCTGGAGAATAATGGGGTAACCAAGGTAAGGAATTTGGAAGAATCCACTAAAGGAATGTACAATGAGTTCTGGGTATGCTATTGATTGGTAGGTTAAATCCATAGAGAAGTATAGCAGATTAACTAGTTAGTTCTAATGAGAAAGGCACTGTTAAAGGCAAGGCAATATGAAGGAGAGAGAGTGAATGCTTCTTAGTGGGTTTGGTCCTGAAAAGAATTTAGCAAAGATATTTAATCATGAGCATTTTTTTTTTAAATAAGGGAAATATAGCCTTGGGGTTTCTCAGAACCCAGGAAGAATTTGGCAGCTCAGAGGGAGGGACGAGGAGGAACCAGATGGAATGCACTTGCACACCAGATCCCAGACTTATCTAAATATATGCTAATCAATATCTGAAAGGTTGTTTAAAGATACATAGAGGTTGGTAAATAGACAATGGAGGTTGATAAAGCATTTTATCCTCACAATCACTCTATAAAAATGGGATAGTCTGGTACTTAGTTATGCCTGATAATAGCTGGTTGGGATTTTTTCCTGATGAGGAACAAAAATAAGTCCTAATCAATATTCTAAATTATAAAAAAGCTCACAATACAACATATATGTATATATGTATGTATATATATATATATATATATACATATACTCTGAAAAACTGAGTGTAATCATCAATGAAAATATAATCAATCAATAAAAGGGAAATATTTGAGGCATTTCCACAAAACACCCCCCCCAAGAAAAAAAACTTAAAACAGATGTAAAGAGATTATTAGCTTTGCAAACACAACAGAAATAGGAGATCAGTAAATAAAGACAGCAACCAAAGAAGGTACAAGTGACAAAACAAGAAAAAGTTGGGGGGAACCCATAGAAAGTGAGACATTTACATTTTAAAATAACAATAACATAAGGAACAGCAAGAATTTTTTTTTTCTAAAAGTACATAAGAAGACAATATTACAAGTGGAACTTAAATAAAAGAAGTGATGGTGGAAGAATAGGTCTGAAAAAAAAAAGGTTAAAAGCTCCTATGGGTGAATCAATGTTTTTGTAGGATTAAATTGCAGAATGGGAGAACACATGCAAGGGGGAGGGGAAGGAAGAAGATAGAATGGAATATATCATAATCAAGTCAATAAAAGGAGAAAATTTCTCCCATGGTTTCTTATGAAAAAGATGGCTTAAAGTAGGATAGGGGAAGTGGCAAAGAGAGGGATTGAGAGAGGAAAAAAGAAAGGGGAAATCTGGATTTAGTGGGGCATAGGGGAAGGGTCGGGAGTTCCACTGAAGAAAAGTCCTATGGTATAAGAGAGAGATTCTATAAGGGGAGATGGGGACTTTACATTCAGAAGAATGTATATTAAATTTGATCCTTAGGGCATGGACTCAGAGAGGAGATTTCATAATAAATCTTATAATTAGTGACATAAGAAAATTTCTAGCATGATATTGCTGTTCTATTTGTTAAAAAAAAATGATAATCTCAAGAGTGAAGCATAACAGAAATGGAAGGGGAGGGGCAAGAGATTCAAGGAAATCACATAGAACCTGTTTAGAATGAGGAATTTAAAATAGATACTTTAGAAATTTAATTCCATGAAGAAGACAGAAACCAAAAAAGGAACAAGGAGGTATTAGAACCATGAATCAAATAATAGAAGTCTAGAATAGACAGAAAGAGAAGAGGAATTAATAAAGAAAATGAGGGGGAAAGAGTTTTTAGGAAAAGATACAGATAATGAAAAAAAGGAGGGAGTGGTTGAGGGGAAGGGAAGAAAAGGAGATTTTTAAGAGAGAGAATAAGTTAACTAGGTAAAAGAAAAGATGAATTAATATATTAAGTAAAACTTCAAAACTAGGAAAAAAGATGAACAATGTGGTGTGGGGTGGGGCTTAATTTGAGTAATAGGGTTGCTTTAAAGGAGAGTTAGCAAAAATTACTGAAGAGACAATAGAAGAAGAGAAACACCAACAACATCAAAAACCTCAATTTGGAAAAAAAAAATCAAGGCAAAAGGAGGGAAAATAAATCTAACTTTCATGGCTTTGAATGTAATGCCGGAGAAACTGAGCAACAGAGATTAAAGAACAATGTAATAGTTTGTTAAATGGAGAGATTTACTGGGACCAAATGATCCATGTTTGGTCCCAGGGCTGAACCGAGACTATAGGCTCAAAGAATCCAGCCGTGAATGTCGGATAACAAGATTCTTTTATAAGGTAACAAGAACAATGACATAATGGGGAGGTACCTGGATGGGGTTGACCTAATAAGTGGAGGTACCTAGAATGATATAATGGGAGATACTGGTGGAGAGGCTTCTGATATTATAATGCTGTCTAAAATGGATAAAGACCTTTATCCCATTAAACATTAAGAGGGAATAAGTATAGCCTAAGGTCTAAAATATAAGACCTTTATCCTATCAAACATTAAGAGGAAATGGTTATAACCTGAGGCAGAGTAACTAAATAGGACAATTAGAGAAACTGGATCAGGACATTAAAAGAGAACTGTGGCACCACATGAATGTGAATGGTTTAAATGATCCAGCAAAATTAAAGAAGGCAACAGATTTGATTAAAAAAAAATTCATAGTCTATTGCTTACAAGAAAAACAAATAAAAAGCAGACATACACAAAATTAAAATGGGGGGCCGGAACAAAATTTACATCAGGTAAATTTGCATCAAGTAAATTAAAAAAAACAACAACAACAAGCATTGCAATTATGGTATCAAAGTAAAAATAAAAATTAATAGGAAAAAAAAAGAAGAAAACTATCTTATTGAAAGGAATCATAGGAACAAGCCAATAGTGATGCTCAATTTATATGCTCCAATTGCCTTTACATCTACGTTTATAAGGAAAAGTTAATTAAATTATAATGAAATGTAGACAATAATATAATAATGGCAAGATTCCTTCTATGCTTTGGGCAAATTTAAAACAACAATAAACAAAAAAGAATATATAGACTTGAGCAAGATGAGGTGAGATCTTTCAAGTCAGTTGTGAAAACTTAGTAAGGCTCCATCTACTTCAGAGTTGGAGTAGGTCTGAAGGTCCTTGAGCATTGACTCAAGGGCATACCTAAGTCCCCTTCCTGCTATCCTCCCATAACATCATTTTCTTCCTACTTCGATCAATGGGCAACTATGTACTTATTGTCCAAATTCAATTTGTTGGGTAGTTTCCCTGTTTAGAATGTAAGACCCTCAGCCAATGAGGATGATGGTCAGTGGTGTGGGAGGGATATTTGCATTAGGGACTATGTAAGGTGTAAAACCTGTCCTAAAAGGTGCCTCCTCCTTTCGATTGCTTGCTCTACAGGTTGGATGCCCACTTCTCAGGAGAACATACAATAAACTTTTGTTTTGCTCCTAGAGATTTTTCCAGATTTTTATTAAATGATGACCACTCACCATTCTGAGCCACATAGACTTGAACAAATTATTGGAGAAAGTAGAACTAAATGATGGCATTTCAAATTAAGTTTTTAAAATATACATGTTTCCAATCACATGGAACACCCACCCAAACAAACAGAAAAACGAAAAAGAATCTTAATCTAATATAAGAAAAAGAAATAGAATTAAGTATAAAAAAGAACTACTGTAATGCTAGAGAAACTGAGGCAGGATAGAGATTAGAGAACAATTTAATAATTTATTAAATGGAGAGATATACTGGAATCAAATGGATCCATGGTTTGGTCCCAGGGCTGAATGAGACTATCGTCTCCAAGAATCCAGCAAACTATGTGAGTTCTTATTGACATATATACATGTGGCTCAGACTCAAAGGGAAGACTGAGGCAGGGGCAGAATCAGGGTGCTGAGAGCAGGAATGAGACTCTGACAGGGTGGGGTGAGCCTCTGGAGAGGGATGACATAATTGAGGGAGGCACACTGAACATGGGGAGAGGCATCTTGATAAGACAGTATCTGATATTTTAATAGCTTGGGATGATGAGAAGCATTCTGATATTCTAAAACATAAGGTCTTTTATCTTTATCAGGTATTCTGATACTGAATATCAGAAACTGAGTCAGGACTGGGTCAGGATAATTAGGGAAACTGAGTCAGGACAATAAAAGAGAACTGTAACATAACATTCCATACTCTCTATCTTCTGAATCTTCAAATCATTGAATTACCTTCCTCTAGAAGGTCTTAGCACCATAATTTTGACCAACCCCATGTAAAGCAAATAAACCAAAATCAAACTAGAAAAATACAAGGATTTATGGCAAGGACAAGTCTCTCCCTGATAACCCCAGAGTTATTAGCATAAAAACATCATTCCTCATTTAGGAAGGCACAACGGCCTCCCTATTGCAGAAATAACAAGTCCTCTGAAGCATCTCAGCCAGAGAATCCAGTTTGAGATGAACAGTTCACTGTGAGTTAGGTCTGTGGTCATTTGTACATTTACTCAGCCTCTGCTTATGTAATGAGCAGCAGTGCTCAAGACAGTCCTGCTGCCCATCCTAAGAGAGCACCCCAAGTCTATCCGGGATTCCAAAGGGAGAAAAAGTGGGGCCTGTAGTAGCTCCACCTGTTCCCTCTCTATAAAACAGGAACTGCTACTAAGAAACAGATTTCTGAGCAAATTATGCAATTAGACCAAGACAGGCAATCCCGAACTATTAGAGGTCTGATATCAAAATGCTGAAATACTAATTAAGAACTGGGGTAACAGGAGTGGAGAAACAAATCAGAGAGACTGCCAGTCCCAGGACTTGATTACTGGTTGTTTCTAAAAAATAATCCCCCAAACTGAGTCTGTCAGGGCAATTCCAACAGAATAAGGGATTTCAAAGTTAAAACATAACCAGCAAATCATAGTCCAGTAAATTTTAAGCAACGACTTAAATAATTTCCAATTCAATCTGAACTAATGAAATAGGAGCAAGGCAGAAGTGCCTAAGAAAAATACATCAGTTTCCCAATTTCCTGACCAGCTTCAATCAATTTCCTTTCTCCCTTTTTTTTTTTTAACATGGAAAAGAAATTATCAAATTACCATTCACATATAAATCCCAAGAATGAATCAAAATTCCTATACATAACAGTAAGTTTCCTAAAAATCCCTCAAACATACAGCAATAGTTAAAACAGTTTTAATAAATCCCAGTTTTAACAAATCTTAAACAAAGTGATACGGTTAATATTTTAACAATAATTCAATCACTTTCCCACTCCCCAATATCAGTCCAAATTACATAAGGAGCAATGGTCTCTCAAAAACTGCTTTCTTCTGAGGAGTCCAGAGAGGCCGTGGCCATGCTTCCTGCTACCAAAGCTTCAGATGGGCCAATACAGAAGCAAGTCAATACCTGTAATTTTGACCAAAATCTAGAACAAAAAACATAAATCTTAACAAGTAAAGGTTAGAACAGACTGATACAAAACGTGAAGAAGCCAGTATGAATTGGCCAGCAGCTTCCCAATAGATAAAACAGCAATTATGCTTGTCCTTTCATTAGTTAGAAACCTTAAAAAAAAACCAAAAAAACTTGAATATCCAGACACAATATCCAGTAACAGATACTCATTTGCCAAGTATTCAGGATATAATGATTCTATATAACCAGATATAATATATATAAGCAGATTGGAAACAGCAAGGTATGACATAATTGAATTGCAACAGTTTGTATTGACCATTGCTCTGATCATAAAAATTAATTACAGGAGGGAAAAATACAGAGACACAACCATAACATAAGCAGTTAAAACTTAACTTTCAGCAAAACAGAATAAAATAGCTTTAATTCATTTTTACTCCTATTAATTGTCTCACTAACTATGAGAGGATAGAACTTTAAAACTTCCAAATAGCATTAACTATAAGCCCCCAAAATTTTACTTCTAATAATAAATTCTATTAACCAAGTCTCAGACATATCCTAAACAGCTATTTACCATAACCTTATATTTATAACATTATGAATTTGTCTCAGTAAGTTCACTTCTTTCATATCTAAGTAGATATTCCCATAAGTGAACATTACATATACAAATCAATTTGCTTTTAAAAATACTCAATCATAGCAGGGGTCCTCAAACTTTTTAAATAGGGGACAAGTTCACTGACCCTCAGACTGTTGGAAAGCCAGACTATAGTATAAATAAAAACTTTGTTTTGTGGGCCTTTAAATAAATAAACTTCATAGCTCTGGGTGAGGGGGATAAATGTCCTCAGCTGCCACATCTGACCCGCGGGCGATAGTTTGAGGACCCCCTATGTCATAGACAAATATTCCAAATTATATATTGTCCATAACAGAAACATTTTCAAAAGGATAGAAAAATATATTGTTTTCAAAAGCTCTTTAAATGACCTCAGAATGATCTAATACAATCAATTAAAACTTAGAATATCCTATACAGAACATCCTTAAAATATTAAAATATTAAACTTTTAGAAATATCATAACCTCATATTGATAACAGTAATAAATTTGTTTCAGTAAGTTCACAAGTTAATTTTCATATTTCATAAAACTTAATACATATACCCAACAGAACATAGTTTACAAATTACCTAATACATAGAAAGCAACATATATCTAAGTAGGAAGATACAAACATGACTTCCCAAAGTAAGCTACTAGCATTTTGTTTTAATAACCTATGTTATAACTTAAAATCCAATAAAATACAGCTTTAAATTCTCAGTAATATAAAACTGCTTTTCCTATCATATTTCAAACAGTAAATTTCTCTCTGGCCCCCTGTAGCCATTATTCCAATGGACTTTTCCTGATGCCTTTAGAAAAGTCACATCCTAATTGGAGACAAGTAAATTAACAGAACTTCACTCCAACAAGTTCTTAAGATCTTACATTCAAAGATAACTAAATCTAGCCTGCAAAGGCAACAGTAAAATTATTTCCACAATTTAAAACTGCCTGAAAGGATATGCAGAACAAATCTGGCATACAAAGGCAACAGTAAAATTATTTTTCACAATTTAAAAAATCATTCTAATCAGATGTTTTCTCAAGCCTGAGTTCAAAGCAATTAGCATAAACTACTTTTGTTCTCCATAGGCCTTATCTAGGGTAGCTCCATTCAAGTCATGCCTTAATTTAAACTACCCGAGTGCCAGTTTTTTATAAGTTTAAAATCACCAGTAAATTTTAACTAATTCCCAAATTTTTTAATTTAACAGAGCTCTGAACTAGCAGGACAGACAAACAGCACATAAAACACAGACATTGAGCAGTTACAGCATAAAACAAAACATTTAACACAGACCAGGGGCTATCTAGAAATTTTAGACTAGCCATGAGGGAAGTTGTCTGCTCCTTACCAGAATCCAAATGGAGATTTTTTATTTTTTTTTTTAGCCAGAAGGTGTCTTTAAAAAAGACATCCAGGTTTATACTCTGGAATGCCCAGAGTTGTGCCAACTGGCACACAGAACCAGATGTGTCTTAGACACCCAGGTAGGGTCCCCTGTGTCCAGAAGACCCTACTCCCAGAATTTATGCCCATCAGCATTTCATAATTGTGGGAATATGGATGCTAGCATACAGACAGAACAGGTCTTAAGACTTAACCAGATGGTACCCCAAAAGTTACCCAGACAGACTTACTCTTCTGTGGCCGAAATGGCGGTGTCTACCATCAGGCTGGAAACTGCTGTCTTTTTCAAAGGCTCTGGGGAAAAAAAATCCAGGAGGCTGGCCTCTTCAGGCCAAGAATTCAGATCCCTAGCCATCCTGAGGCCCAAGGCAGAGACCTGAAAGTCTCATCTCTAATCCTGCTTATTTTCTAACATCTCAGTGGGAAACCTCCAAAATGTAATGCCGGAGAAACTGAGGCAGGATAGAGATTAAAGAATAATTTAATAATTTATTAAATGAAGAGATATACTGGGATCAAATGGATCCATGGTTTGGTTCTAGGGCTGAATGAGACTATCATCTCCAAGAATCCAGCAAACAATGTGAGTTCTCAAAGACATATATATATACATGGCTCAGACACAGGGGCTAGACTGAGGCAGGGGAGGAGCAGGGTGCTGAGAGCAAGAACAGGACTCTGACAGGGTGGGGGTGAGTCTCTGGAGAGGGGGTTGACATAATAGGGGGAGGTACCCCAGACATGGGGAGAGGCATCTTGATAAGATGGTGTCTGATATTCTAATAGCTTGTACATTGACAGTCCAGACAGTGATAGGACAAAAATAAGCCCTAGGTTGAGGTCTAGAAGTGAGTTGGGTATGGGTAGTGGTGTTCAAATTGTTAGGGCAATGGAGAGGGCTAGAATGGAGGCAAGAATAAATATTGAGATGGAAGAAGGAGAAGCATTCTGATATTCTAAAATATAAAATTTTTTATTCTTATCAAGTATTCTGATAAAGAGAGAGGGAGGTTTTGTAGAACTGAGAAGCAGGGAAACTGAGTCAGGACTGGGTCAGGTTAACTAGAGAAACTGAGTCAGGAGAATAAAAAAGAACTGTGGCATAACACTACTAAATAAAAAAAAGTTCTTGGTCCTGAAGAATTTATAGGAAAATTCTATCAAACTTTCAAAAAACAATTAGTACCAATATTTCATAAATTATTCTAAAAACTGGGAAATAAATGAGCATATCAGACATTTTTTATGAAAGAAATATAATCTTCATATTTAAATATGGGAAAAATAAAGCACAAAATATCATTAGCGAACATTGATTTAAAAATCTAAGTAAAATCTGTCAAATAGACTCCAATAGTCCAAGAAATCAAAACATATGACCAAATTGGATTTATACTAAATATGGTTTAACATTAGGGAAACAATCAACCTAATCCCATTTTTGAAAATTCCAAACATAATATTAATAGATGTAAAAACAAACAACAAAAAAAGCTTTTTGACAAAGTACATGTCCTTATGCTTAAAAAAAACAAAAACAAAAAACAAACCCCTGTAAAATAAGGCAGAGATTACTTTAATATCATAAAAATATCAATCTAAAAAACACAAA
The DNA here is from genome assembly GCF_016432865.1 of Antechinus flavipes. NCBI lineage: Eukaryota > Metazoa > Chordata > Mammalia > Dasyuromorphia > Dasyuridae > Antechinus > Antechinus flavipes. The sequence continues at coordinate 85,905,542 of NC_067401.1, read as the reverse complement.
ACAAGCATCATATGCAATGTAGATACACATTAAGCTTTCTTTGTAAACAAAAGTTTAAAAAATATACCCATTCCATTATTATTTAATATATCTTTGAAAATGCAAGTATTTATTGAGAGAGAGAGAAACAGAAACAGAGAGATAGACAGAGAGACAGAGGCAGAGACAGAAATAGGTAGACACACAGAGAAAGAGATACAAAAAGAGAATTAAAGTTGTAAAGTTCTCCCAAAATAGGGAACTTAAGTAGCTAGAAGAATGTTTAATGCCCATGCCAATACAATAAAAGTGACAAGATTACCAAAGTTAATTTATGATTTTAAACAACAAAACTATAAACTTGACAAACTAATAACAAAATTAATTTAGAGAAATAAAAGATCTAGATATTAAGGGAAGTAATGAAAAAAGGTAGGGAAGTATTGGGAAAAGCATTTCCAGACCTCAAACTATATTATAAAGCAGTAGACATCAAAATCATTTGATATTGATTAAAAAATAGAGAAATAAATCAGTGAAACCAACTAGTCAAGGAAGAATCAGAAACAAAATCCCTATCCCAGGATTTAAGAAAACTAGAAACCAATACAAATTATTTAAGAAAGAACTCCCAATGAAAAGAGATACCTTTGATTCCATTAAATTTAAAAGTTTTTGTTCAAATAAAACTAATTTAGTCAAGATTAGAAGGAAAGCAGAAAATGGGGGTGAGGATTTTTAATAGGCAGTTTCTCAAATAAAGTTCTTACATCTTAAATATATAGAGAACTTTGCCAAATTTATAAGAATGGCAGTAAGTCCCTAATCGATAAGTGGCCAAAGTATATAAACAAACAATTTTTCCAAGGAAGAAAGCAAAACTATATATAGTCATATGAAAAAAGGCTCTAAGTCATTATTGATTAGAGACATGCACATTGAAAGAACTTTGAGATATCTCAAAATGGAGAGATTATGGAGAAGCAAGTCAAGGAAAACAACCATTTAATATAAAAAATTATTGTGAATCTAATTCCCTAACAACTATGGAAAATTATTTCCCTTCCCCTCAAAAAGGATTTTCCACATGATTTTAAAAAATGAAATCTCTGAAAGAAAGAATTAGGAAAATAAGTAGTTTAGAAGAGTAGTAAACCTTACTCAAGAAATGGAATCCCTGAAAACTAGAATACATATAATAGAAACCGATTCCACAAAACAAAAAGAAATATTAGAACAAATCAAAATATTGAAAAAAATAGGAGAAAATGTAAGATATCTGATATCAAAAACAATTTTCCTGGAAAATAGGTTAAAGAGATAATTTAAGAATAATTGGATTCCCTAAAATCACATTTTTAAAAAATGGACCATTACATTTGAAGAAATCACAAATAAAAACTGCTTATATCTATTAGAATCAGAGTTCAGGATGATGATAGAAATATTCCACCAATAACCTGAAACAAGCCCCACTCCCCCAAAAGTCCAAGAAACACTGTAATCAGAATTCAGAATTTTCTCATGAAAGAAAAAATTTATGTAAGAATCCAGCAAAGAACAATTCAAGTAATAAAGGACTATAATCAGAATCACATAAGACCTGGCAACTTCTATTAAAAAACAGAAAAGATCTTAGAATATAATATTCCAAAACCCAAAATATATGTGTACAACAAAGAATAATTTATCATTCAAAGCAAAGTATAATCCTATAGCGGAAAAAAATGATTTTTAGTAAAAAAGAAGACTTACAAACATATTTAATGGCCAGAATAAGGAAGAACTTTGAAATACAAAAATAACTCATGAATCAAGAGAAATCTAGAAAAGTAAATTTTCTTGAGTAATTGGAAGAAACTGCATGAGGATGTAGTGTTAACATTCTAATGGGGAGAAGAAACAAGGAGCTCTTCAGAAATTCATGTCTTCAAAGATTATTGAGTAAGTTAGAAAATCAGAAGACCTGAGAAGGCCAAATTATTTCTGTTTTGAGTAGCAAAGAGAAGGGAGAATAAGAGAAGGAATATACTTGTATAGGAAAGAGAAATTAGAGCAGAATTTACTATTTTTAATAATTGGAGTATAGGGAAAGCGTATATAGGCATGGAGAAAGGGATGGTAGTATTTCCTTGAAATTTTGCCTTACAACCTGCAAACTGACAAAAATGACAAAAAGTAGCACAACGATGTTAGAGGGGTTGTGGAAAGATAAAACATTGTTAGTGGAACTTTGAAGTGGTACAACCATTTTGGAAAACAATTTGGAATTATGCAAATGGAAGGATTAATTATCCATAACCTTTAAGCCATAGACCCATTGCTAGGGTTATACTATAAGAAAGGTATCAGTTAAGAAAAATGTCCTCATATACTCAAAAACGTTTATAGTAGCACTTATTGTGATAACTAAATTTGGAAGAAAAATGGATTTCCTTTAGATGAGAAATGTGTAAACAAACTGTGGTTCACAAATATAATACTATTGCACTATAAGAAATGATGTGTATAATTATTATAGAAAAGCATGGAAAGATACATATGAACTGATGCAAAATGAAGTAAGCAAAACTAAGAAAACAATAGAAACTAGAATAGTATAAATGGAAAGACCAATTATACACACACGAAAATCAAAAGCAAGTGTAACAAAATTGTAATTGTCAAATAGGGCCTGAATGATAAAATATGAGAAGATCCTCCAAACTACCGCCTTTGTGGTGGTGGGAGGTCCATAGATGTTACAGGGGTCCTCAAACTTTTTAAATAGGGGGCCAGTTCACTGTCCCTCAGACTGTTGGAGGGCCGGACTACAGTAAAAACAAAAAGTTTGTTTTGTGGGCCTTTAGATAAAGAAATTTCATAGCCCTGGGTGAGGGGGATAAATGTCCTCAGCTGCCACATCTGGCCCGCTGGCCGTAGTTTGAGGACCCCTGTAAATTTACACATTGCACATATTTCTGGATTTTTTCAGTGCCTCAATCAATCATGAATTTTTTCCCTTATCTAAAAAATATCATTTGTTATATGAGACAATTCTCTGGAAGGGAAAGAGGAAGGAGTACTTGGAATGATGTAAAAAACAAAATATCAATAAAATTTTACTAAAAAACTGCTAGAATCCCTGGGAGTAATCTGGCTAAAATTAGGCTTAGACTGACAACCTACATGATATACCATAATAAATTCAAATTGGAAAAGTGACTTTAATAGTAAAGATCACATACACACATACACAAAATCAGAAGAGAAGCAGATGATATGTCTTTCATAGCTATGAGTAGGAGATGTATTCTTAACTAAACAAAGGATAATTACACAACCTGCAAACTGACAAAAATGACAAAAAGTGGCACAACGATGTTAGAAGGGTTGTGGAAATAAAACATTGTTAGTGGAACTTTGAAGTGGAAAACCATTTTGTAAAACAATTTGGAATTATGTTAATTGAACATAGATGATTTTAATCGAAGGAAACCGAAAACTCATGCACAAACAAAATAGTTGTATCTAGGTTAAGAAGGGAAGTAGCCAGATGGGAAAGAAAAAATTTGTATTCAATTTTTCAGATGGGGATTTGGCATCCAAAATAGGTACTTTCCTCCTCCTAACACACGTGGGCACACACACACACACACACACACACACACACACATATTAAAGAGTTCTTTTGAACCATGCATAGATCATCTATCACTCTGGAGGGGCTTAGTTTGGTATGTCCAGACCTTCTGGAGACATTCTATCCCTCAGAAAGGTTCCTCTCCTATTTTATATGTTCTTATGTATGGATAGGAATAGCCTCTTTAGCAGAAAAGGATTGTGTATTTAAAACTGGCCAGAATTGGACAGTCACTTTCCCCCTACACATGCTACCTGCCTCCAGATGGTGAAATTACAGTTCACCCACAACACAGGTGCAATAAAATTAAACTGGTATGAGGGGAAGGACTTCCTTACTCTACTCTCTTTTTTATTGTGGTTCCAAGAAATGGGCCTAAGGGGTTGTTTGTCCTTCTCAGTTTCAAGTGACAGAGTGATCCCCATCACAGTGGGAATTGGAGCCATGGAGACTTTGGCGCCCTAATTCCAGAGGAGATGTTGCAGCCAGACAGCCTGGCAGGGAAGCCCTGAGAAGCCAGGGTACATGGGACTCTAGCCCAAGTAAGGTTTTGGACTTGGAAACTGGGGGTGTGTTCTATTGAATTTAGCTACAAATCTAATTCCCTTCTCCTTCTAAAGGATGTAGTGGTGCAAAGTGGGAGAAGAATTAAGCTCCATGTGTTGGGGAGTAAATTTTATGTTTGAGATTATACCTTTTTGTAATGGGCTGAAGCTCTTGAGTCATACTGAGGTCCCAAGCACTTGAGGCTAATTAACAATTGGACAATACTCTATTAATATATGCTTGGTGAAAGAATGCCCCCTCCCCCCCCCCCCCCCCCCCCCCCCCACTCTCGGTGCAAGTTTGATGGTATAGGAGATTGCGTAGAGAATTTGGTGGGTGGAGTGTGAGAGCCAGAGGCACTGCTGGCCGCTTCGTATAGCTATTGCTCTCACTTCCTATGCCATTCCCCTTCACCGCAAAGAATAAAGATCAAGCATTTTCCCTTACTCGGCTGATTTTAATATACTCTGGGTGCTAAATGCGGTCATCACACCTTTTGAAATGCATATTCCTTTGTAAAAGCTAACCTGGCTATTAGCGGTTAAATAAACTGGAATGTCAGGGGAACACCATCAATGGGGGCTGGACTCAATGGAAGAAAAGTTAGTCACTTCTCAATCCCCATTAAGAGAATCAGAGTACTTTGGGAAGGAATGAAATTTAATTCATTTGGCTATCCAAAAAATGAGGTCCAGGGTACTCAGTGTTATCCAATGAAATCTTGTCTAGGATAAAATTAGGCCATTTGCTTTTGCCAGAGAGAGTCTTTGCCTCAGACTTGATTTTTTTTTTTTTGCCTGTGTGAGATATTCTAGAGTGATCTCAATTATGGTGGGGGTAATCCTCAGTTTTTGTCAACAAGTCTACTCCCATCCTCATAAAGGGTAACACACTGTGGGAAAGGAATCTCTTCCAAGAGGAGGATATTTCCATTTTAGGAGATGTGAGCACGCTCAGGTAAATTCCTTCAAGTGCCTCCATGTTATGTGATGTGAAAATTTATATAACCAAAAAGCTATTCCATAATAGATTAATGATCAAAGGATATGAAGAAAGAATTATTTTTTCTTTTCTTTTTCTTTTGCAAAGACAATTTTGTCTAAAACATGCAGCTAGGAAATGTTAAGTGTCTGAGACCGGATTTGAATTTGAATCCATCTGACTCCAGGGCCCATGCTCTATCCACTGATCCATCTATTTACCTAGAAACAATTCTTTTTTTTCCCCCTGAGGCAATTAGGGTTAAGTGACTTGCCCAGAGTCACTTAGTTAGGAAATATTAAGTATCTGACATTAGATTTGAACTCGGATCCTCCTGACTTCAGGGCTGGCGCTCTATACACTGCACTAATTAGCTACCCCCAGAAACGATTATTAGAAGAAGAATTGTACACTATTAACACCTTTATGAAAGATTGCTCTGAATCACTAATAATAAGAGAAATTCAAATATAAACAACCCTGAGGTTTCACTTCATAATTAGCAAACTGTCAAAAATAGCAAAAGATGGAAATAGTTAATTTTGGAGGAGTTTCATGAAAACAGGCCTGTTAATGCCTTGTTGATGGAACTATGATTCAATAGAGATAATTTGAAAATATGAAAATAAAATGATTAAAATGTCCATGCCCTTTAACCGAGAGGCTTATACCTATGGAGGTCATTGATGAGAAGAAATAAATGTGAAAAAAATTTATAGTAGCACTTTTTGTAGTAGCAAAAATTATAGTAGCAAAATTGAAAACAAAGTAGATGCCTATTACCTAGGGGAACTGTTAAACAAATTGTAGTAGATATGTAAAAAAATGATGACTCCAGAAAAGCATGGAAAGACATGCTGATTGTTGAAGAATGAAGAAAGTAAAGACAATAAAACATTATACACAATGATTTTAAAAATATAAATAGAAAAAGAATAACCATGATACCAAAGAACAATAATGATCTTAAGAAAAGAAATTAGAAGGCTTCTCTATCCCATGCCTTTGAAAAGGTGAGAGCTCCATAGGTGTGGTACATTGCATTTTTTTTCTGGACTTTTTGGATGTATTGATAAATTTTGCTTAATGTTTCTCTCTTCTCTCTCTCTCTCTCTCTCTCTCTCTCTCTCTCTCTCTCTCTCTCTCTTCTCTCTCTCTCTCTCTCTCTCACTCTCGCTCTCGCTCTCTCTCTGTATCTCTCATTTACAACATACATAGTTTTTAACTCTAATTTCCCCAATTTATAAGATTCTACATTTTTTTTATCTTTTGATTACATTTGTGTAAAACACAGGAAAAACACATTAAAATGTTCTCCCACTATTGTATTTCTGCCTATTTCTTCTTGTAATTAAGTTAACTTTTCCTTTATGAATTTAAATACTAAAGCATTTTGGAGCATGTTAGTTTAATAATAATGTTTCTTTGTTGTCTTTGGTTCCTTTCAATGGAATAGTTTTTTAATATCTCTTTTTATGTTAGGAATTTTCATTTTGTCTATACAAATTAACCTGGTTTGTTCCAATCCCTAATTTTTCTTCTTTGTCTATCTTTGTTTTCTGTATTTTTTTTTTTTTTTGGTAAGCAACAGATTATGGCATTCTGTTTTCTTATCAAACATATCAATTTTTCATTTTTATTGGATTGTTTCATCCATTAACAGTTAAAGATATGTTACATTAATTTTTCTCCATTTGCCTCATGTATTTTTTTTTAATGAGAATTTTTTCCTCTCTTCTTCTGTAAAGACATATTTTTTTTTGTCTTCATTTATTTCTGATTAATTTACTTCAAGGCAACCTTGTTTTTCTTATCCCTCTTCCCTTACCCTTGCCACCCTTCTTCTTATTTGTTATCTCTTGCTCTAGTTTTGAAATTTTGACTGTCTTTCTTTCTTTCTTTTATCTAGTTATCTAGTCTATTTCCTGCTTTTATCCATTCTTTATTAAATATTTTTAAAATCTCCTCTTTCCTCTCCTTCAATTAATTCCTTTTGTTAGTTAAAAAAAATTTCTGCATCTTTTTCTAAAAAAACCTTTCTTTCATTCTTTTTAGTATTTAGCATTTCCTTTTCTCTATTCTAGATTTTTATTCTTTATTTCATGACCTTTATATTTTTTAATTCTTTCTTGAGCCTGTATTCTTCTAGAATTAGAGCTTCTAAAGTATTCACCTATTTTGAGTTCTCTCTTAATAGTTCCCATATTTTTGCCTTGTAAATCTTGCCTCTTGCCCCCCCTTTCAGCTGTGATACTTTCATAGAAATATTTATTCTTCTGGGAGATAAAAAAAGGTAAAAACATTGCCACATAGCAAGTTTGGTTTTTTTTTTTTTAATTATGGCTATGACTGTGTAGTTCATTACTACTTTTTTTTCTCTTCATGATCATTTCCATTTGTCACAAAATCTCCTTTCTGGGTTCATGTCTTTCCACTCTTTTGAAAAAACTTTGTTCCTTTTTCTTTTAAATTAAATTTTATATTTTTCAGTCAGTAAAATTTTGTCTGCTCTCCCACTCAACTTTTTCCTCTTCCTTTCCCCTGAATTGAGAAAGAAAAATAAAAACCTAATTACAAAGATGTATATTCAAGCAAAAATGTTTTTATTACATCGACTATGTCCCCCCAAATAGATATAAATCTGCACTATAGAGTTTTGCCCTCTCTCTAAGAAAGTGAGTGATGTGCATTGCCATGTCTCCTCTGGAATTGTCATTAGTAATTTTGTTAATCAGAGTTCCTAAACCTTTATGATATTCTTGTCACTGTTTAATTTTGTCCTGCTTCTGTTTCCTTTCATTATGCATTAGTTCATGCAAGACTTTACAGGTTTCTCTGAAAACATTTCCTTCATGATTTTTGTAACACAATAATTTATATGTTAAACCTCGTTTACACTTTTGCCAAGTGATAGGCATTCATTTAGTTTCTAATTAGTTGTCATAAAAACAAGAATTATAAATATTTTTGTCCATCTCAATTCATTTTGTTTAGAAATAATTCCCTTTTAATCTACTTTTCCTCTTATCTCCCTCTTTTCTTCCTTTTTTCCCTTTTTTCTCCCTTTCTTCCCTTCTTTTCTTCCTCCCTTCTCTCCTTCCCTCTTTCTTTTCTTCTATTCTTTCCTTCCTTCCTTCCTTCCTTCTATTCCTTCTTTCCTTTCTTCCTATAGTCATATTTAAAAAGGCTCTTAATTACTACTGATTAGAGAAATGCAAATTAAAACAACTCTGAGGTATCATCTCACACATATCAGAGCGACTAACATGATAAGAAAGGAAAATATTGGAGGAGATGTAGAAAAATTGGGATACTGTTGCATTCTTGGTAGAATTCTGAACTGATCCAACCATCCTGGAGAACAATTTGGGACTATACCCATAGGGCTATAAAACTTTGTATATGTTTTGTTACAGCAATACCACTGCTAGATCTATTTTCCAGACATCCAAGAAAAACCAAAAGTATTTCTTTAAAATTTCTTTAAAAATATATCTAGCAGCTCTTTTTGTAGTGGTTAAGAATTTGAAATTGAAGAGATGCCCATCAATTGGGGAATGTCTAAACAAACTGTGTATATTATTGTAATGGAATAATATGAAAAATGACAAGAAGAATGATTTAAGAAAAACCTGAAGAGATTTACACTAACTGATGCATAGTGAAGTGAGCAGAACCAGGAAAACATTATACACAGTAATATTGTTTGATGAAGAATGGCTAATGACTTGGCTATTTTCAGCAACACAATGATCCCAGACAATACCAAAAGACTAATAAGGAAGTACATGATCTACCTTCAGAGAAAGAGCTAATATTGGTTGACTATAGATTGAAGAATGCTATTTTTCACTTTCTTTTTTTGTTCACATCTTGTACAAAATGATGAATATGGAAATGTTTTATATAATTGCACATGAGTTACTTAAATCTGATTGCTTTTCATTTCAGAGAGAGGGGAAGGGAGGGAGGGAGAAGGAAAGGATAGAATTTGCAACTCAAAACTTTAAATAAAAATGTTTTTAAAAAGAAAAAATAACAGTACTACTTTATAATTATTCCTTATTTCCTCTCCTCTTTGCCTCTTTTCTCTCTCACTTTGTTGGCCTCTCCTAACTGAGAAAATTTATGTTGAAGTGTTACATGTCAGCAGAGTTTTATTTTATTTGATTGAGGTATTTTGTTAATTTTCACAGATGGCACATAACTACTTTCAATATTTTGATATTGAAGGAGAAAATCAATAACAAAAAAGCAAGCAATATTGCATATTTATATAAAACCTTTTATCAAGATTTTCAAGTGCTGTATTAATATTACCTGATGCTGGATGGAAACACTGAGGTTCAGAAAGGTAAATTTACGGTTTTATCTAGGTTTTATCTAGGTCATAGATGTGTCTGTTATGAATCTGGGAATAGAGATAAATAGATCTCCTGTGTTCTATCCAAGTTGTTTCCTCTAAGGAAAAGCAAATACTCAGAAATCTGACCCATCATATTAACCTTGAATTTTGTTTGCCTTGTTTCATATTAAGACTGTCTAATGTTGCTATGATTTATGTTACTCCATGGAGCTCTATTATGTTCAATGATGTGTTGTTAAGAACATGAGAGCTGTATTCTCAGTGACAATTTAAAAAAAAAAAAAGAAAAAGAAAAAAAAGGAAAAGTGAATCAAAGATGAAGAAGTAGAGCCAAAGCTGAGAAAAAACTCTTATCTGTACAACCCCAGATTTTGGTCAAGAAAAGCTCAGGGAGATCAGAGACAAATTGTAATCTATGATAAACAGACAGGGAAACACAGTGGGTTATTTTGGAGGAAAGAAGCTCGGGGAATAGCTTTTTGGAATGAAACATTCCAGGCCAGGTCACCTGACATAATTTCCTATATAAGGAATGGTAACACTATGTTGGAACCATATTAGGTGCCAAATAAATACAGTCTGTCACATATGATTAGCTAATACACATTCCCTATGTATGCCCAGCCTCTTGAGAGCTACTCTTGGTCATAAGAATCCTCTTCTTTCCACAATGCTTTTTCTTGGGATTTCTTTTCCTCTTTTCTTCACCTTCTCTTTCTATTAACTATTTTTGGAACTTTCATCCTTTGTTTTTCCATCTCTATTATTCACATCACCTCAAGGATAGGATCAGGGCAGTTTTTAGTGATGGATCATTCATTGGAAAGGGGAGAGACAATGAAGGAATAGCCTTGGAGGTTTATCTTCCCTTCATCCTTCCTTCCCTTTATTTTTCGATGGTTTTTTCAATCTACCAACTATCTTATCAATAGTGCCCCTAGAACCAGTTTCATTTTCTCATTGTCAACCTAGAGAATTATCTGTATTGAAATGTTCAAGACAGCCTGAGTTTGATTTTCTTCTGAATCAAAGACTCATAGAATTCCAGAAGGGACTTCATAATCTATTTATTCTTTGTTGTTTTATTTTTTGTTTTGGGGGCATTTGGAGTTAAATGACTTGTCCAGGGTCACACAGCTAGAAGTATTAGGTGTCTCAGACTAGATTTGCACTCAGGTTTCTGACTTCAAGGCTGGTGCCATCTAGGTGCACCTGTCCCTTCCCAAGCTAATTTTTTCTAATCTTACCAAGTAGGATTTACCAACAATGTTCTTCAACAACTCAAACAATTGGGTCATTTAGCATTCTCTTTAGGATCCTCAAGTGAGAAGGAACTCTCCTAAGTTAAACCAATTTGGGATAACTCTAATTGTTAGCAAATTTTTTGCTACCTTGGGACTGAATCTGCTACTCTGAAATTTTCACCATTGCTGTTATTTCTATCCTCTGAAGAGAAATAGAACAAGTTTAATCTTTCTTCCCCAGGTCAATCCTTTAAATACCTGAAGGCAGTCATCATGTCTTCTCTTAAAATTGCTTTCTTTTTTCCCAAGCTATATCTATGGAATTTCTCCATCCATTCTTTTTATACATAATCTGAATGGGACAAAGGAACTGTACCTATTAATGTAGCTGTAGATTTCATTAGCTATATTTTAGGAAATATGTTAGGTTAAACTCAGATTTTCTCTTCTCTAGAATGAATTTGAAGATTGAAATTCAGATTGAGGTTAGACTAGATTCATTTGTTATTTCCTCCATATTTTGAAGAATAAAAGTATCACTGAGATAAGCCAAACATTAATCCCTCTGCCTTAGTAATCAATCAAAAAGAAATTATCAAATATCTTTCATGTGTCAAACACTGTGCTAAGCACTGGAGGTAAAAAGAAAGGCAAAAGATAATCTTTACTATTAAGGAGCTTATAGTCTAATGAGGGAAATAACATGAAAACCTATAGAGAAATCACTTGCATTAATGGATAGAGAATTTTAGAAGATGTTCAGATAATTAAAACTCAGTTACTGTTCTGTTATATTGCCATGTCTTGAACTTCTCATCTGTCTTCTTTTGCCTTGGTGTTCCATAATATACTTTTTGTCACTATTTAGTCATTTTTCAGTTCTGCCTGACTTTGTCACCCCATTTTGGATTTTTTTGGTAAAGATACTGGAGTGGTTTGCCATTTGTTTCGCCATATGTTACATATGAGAAAACTGAGACACACAAGGTTAAATGACTTGCCTAAAGTCACACGGCTAGCTCAGGAAGATGAGTCTTCCTGACTCCAGGTATGATTCTTATAATATACTACAACAAAAAAATCACTTGTATTTCTCTATTTACTGATATTCATCAATTGTTCAACACTGTGTGCCCTCTCTGGTTCCTAAATTTTCTTCCATAAGTATATATTAACCTCCCCTACTTCCCCATTGCTCCAGTTAAGATATCTAGCTCACCTTGGTTGTGCAATTGTAAATAGACCTCTGAGGTCATGGTTCCCTTTTTGGGTTTTGTTTCTTTCCAATTCACCGCTGTCTCTATTTCTCTTGTTTTTATACCCTAGCAACTGATCTATGATAACTAGCTTGGCAGATGTTTAGACAGTTTTTTCCTACCTGATCCATTATTTTAGCTTAGACTGCATGAAATTTGAAATATTGATAAATCAAATCTTTTGTTTATAATAATTTACCTTCTGAATTTCTCTTCAAAATTCAGCTTAAGCTGTACCTCCTATATGAGGCCCTTTATAGTTTTCCCATCCCCCCCAGAATATCTTGTTATTCTGAATATATTTTATGCATACTTATCTGTATATATGTACTTTCCAAAAATGTAAATTTATTATGGCAAGAAATATTCATTTTTGTCTTTGTATTCCTGATACCTGGCCCACAATACATACTTAATAAATGCTTTTGTATAGTATTCTTAGAAATAGGTGTGTGTGTGTATAATGAATAAAAAATTAAATATGTATATTATATTCACTAGGGAAACAAATTGCTGCCTATAATATTGTTGATTGATGTTGAGATTGTTGAGAAGCTAGGAGGATGTATATTGGAAAATTTTTCTACAAAAATTCTTAAGTCCTTTAGCATATATCCAAAGATGGAGTAGAAAAACCTTTGAATTGGTGCTAAAATAATTGTGGAAACCAAGAGTCCTAGAGGTCAATAGATAATGTGAATATAAATGGGGAAGATACTAAATAAAGTAGATCTCAAAAGAAGAGAAGTTATTGAATGATAGGGGCATAATTGTGGTCTGGGAGTTCCATTGGGTAGCAAGAATTAAAACAACCTTTTTCTTCCCCCTCTGAGTTAAGGGGAGTGGCAGAGAAGTATATATTGGAAGCCAGATGCTGAAGCCATTAAAGAAGATAGGAGAATGATCTGGCAAGTTGCTAACTGTTGAGGTTGGGAAGGGAGACAGCACCCTTTCTCATTTCTAGGCATTCAATGTCCTCAAGCTGCTTTGTTTGCCCAAGGAATCCTCATTGAACTACCCCACTGGTCTCTGTCCTTCCCTATGCTTTGGATCTTTTCTTCATTCAGACTTATTTTGCTGTGTCTCTTCCATTATGGATATATGAGATGACTGCCTTGCTAGTTTCTAAAATGCAGGAATTAAATTAGATTAATTTTCAAATCCTTTTTTTTAGATTTATGATTCTAATGTTTCACACAATAATAATTATTGATGTTATTGCCCTTTCCACATTTCTTGAAGAGGGCACAAAGTAAAGGACTTGAACTTAAATTCATGAGTATCCATATTTTCTTTACTTTTTTTGTAGCATGTTTTTGTAGGATCTGCTTTGTGTTTTTAAAAATAAACACACACACACACACACACACACACACACACACACACACACACCTTCTCCTTCCCACCCCCTCCATGTCTTTCCTAAATCTGTTAACTCTCCCTGCACCCCCTTCCCCCCCCCCCCAGGCAATTGGAGTTAAGTGACTTGCCCAGGGTCACACAGCTAGGAACTATTAAGTGTCTGAGGTCAGATTTGAACTCAGGTCTTCCTAACTTCAAGGCTGGTGTTCTATCCACTGCACCACCTAGCTGCCCCCTACTAACTCTTTGCTGTGTAATTCTGGTCGTTAACCTGCTTTGCTATTACTTAACGTCTGCCCAATCATAGATTTCTCCCTTGTCTTCTCCCACCCTTTGCTTCCTCCCCCCTTATTTCTTTATAGATTTTGGAGGATGCTAGACACTTCATGAAATATATGTAATGTTACCTATTTAACCCATTCCTGATGTGAGTAGGTTTTCAGAACTATGAGCTCTCCTTCTTCCTCCAATGCCTCTGTGTCTATTCTTCCTCCCATTTGCATAATTACTATATTTACCTTAACTCTGCCCCGGTCTTTCTTTTGAGTTACCCAATTGCTAATGTTAATTTTAAATCTATGGTATAAATTTCCATGAAAAAAATAAACTATTTGTTCATGTTAAGTTCCTTGAAATTGATCTTTGACATTGACTCTTATAGGTTAAAATTTTTATTGAAATCAAGTTTGGTTGAAAGATGGTCTTGAAAATCTGCGATTTCATTGAATGTACATTTTTCCCTCAATATTATAGATAATTTTGCTGAATATGATATTTTTTGGCCGAAAGCCTAGTTCTTTTGATTGCTAATATGTATGATTCCTGGACCCGTGGCCTTTTATTGTGACTGCTGATAAGTCCTGTACAATTCTAATTATAGCTCCAGTATATTTGAATGGCTATTTTTTTCTTGTTTCTTGCAAGATTTTCTCTTTGATCTGAGGGGTTTTGAAATTTGGCAATAATATTCCTATATGTTTTCCACAAAGGATCTCTTTGAAATGGTGATTGGTGGATTTTTTCTGTTTCTAATTTCCCCATATGTTCTATCTTTCTATCTAGAACAATTTTCTTGGATTATTTTTTGCATTATTATGTCAAGGTTATTTTTTTGGTTGTAGTTTTCAGGTATTACATTTATTCTTATATTTTCTCTTCTTATCTGTTCCCCAAATCTGTCATTTTTCTTGTAGGATGCTTCACATTCAGTTCTATTTTTCATTCTTTATATTTTGTTTTTGTTATTTCTTGGTCTCTTATAGCTTTATTGGCTTTCCCTTGTCCAATTGTAATTTTCAAAGAGTTATTTTTGTCTTTATGACACAGTTTATCCTTTTTTAGTTAATTGTTTTTTCTTAATCTTGTTTTTCTTGAATGGTTTTTATTTTATTTTTTAGTTTTTATTCAGTATCTCTCATTTGATTTTTAAATTCTTTTTTGAATTCCTCTATAAAATCTCTCTGGGAAGGGAGTCATTTAACATTACTTTTGGGGGTAGAAGCAGTTTTTTTTTTTACTCCGGTATCCTTCTTTGAAGATGAATCCTGGTCTTCCCTGTTCCCATAGTAAATTTCTATGATTAGATTCTTTCTTCTTTGCCAATTCATTTTTAAAAATCAGAAGTATTAGTGTAAGCATCTTTAATTGTGTGTTGAGGGAATGTTGCCTCCATCTTCACTTGAGCTTTTCCCTTTGACCTGGAAACCCAAGCCAAGAACTCCACTCTTTTGTAAGTCCAGCAGCCAGCAGTGTCCATGCCCCACTGCTTCTATAATCATTGGATATGTTTGTTCTTCTTCTTATCTAGTGCCCCATCTCTGCAGCATAGCTGAGCCTGGCATTCCTAATCAGCCTGGGTTCCTTCAGTCTTTTCAAACTCAGATTCCCTAACTCCTCATATCTGGGAGGTGAAAGTTTCTTTGGTTCCTGCTGAGGCTCCCAGACAAACCCAGCTCCCCACAAGGCTCCCCACTCAGTGCTTCTTTGGAGCTAGTTCAGATGTACTTCACACTATTTAATCCCCAGCCTAGGATCTTTCTGTGAGTCTTCTGGTGATATACCAGGGGGACCCCTGTTCTACCCCAGGTCTTCTTGATTTTTACCAGCTATGATTTCCCTGAGGTGCAAATTTGTCCTGTTTGTGGGGGAAATTTGGAGAGCTTGAAATTTATTGACTTCTGTCATCTTCCCAGAATCCTCCAGGGATTCTTCCTAACTCTAAGATCAGCTCTCTAGTCATTATGATACTTTATATACTTTTGAAATATCTATTATAATAATCACAATGATTATTGGTTTTAGTATTATCTTTTTCAGAGGTGTTTGTCTCTTAAAATATAGCAATTCCATAATCCAAAGAAATGAATATCTAAGAGTAAGAGTTTCAGATACTTTGGCAGACTGGCAAGAGGTATAATTAAGGGCAGGGGCCTTTAGGCAGCTCTCTCAAATCTTACCATGTAGGAAAGTCCCTACTCTATCTACATATTAGGACAGCTTAGCCAGTTGTACAGATATAGTTTTCTCGTGGGAAGATAGAAGAGGTGTTATGATATTTTGGTTCTTTGATATTTTAACTTGCAAGAATTTGATTTGACAATATGAGGTGCTAATTAAGGTTTATATGTTTTAAATTCAATCAGTTAACTTTATGCAGCTATCTCTACTAGCATAGATGCTCATCTGTCTGGGAGGAAGGAAAGTGTTAGATGATTTTTCAAGATTCTTTCCAAGCCCTAGGATTTGGAAATAACAGGTAGTGATATAATGAAAACAAAATTTAACAAGCAATAGACTTGGGTTCTAATTCTAGCTTTTCCATTAAACAAGTAAGTGAATTTGAGGAAGTTGATTACCTTTTTTGTGCCTCAGTATCATTATTATAAAATTGGGATGTTGAATTAGATAAAATATAAAGGCACAGCAAGTAGAGGGCTATGTCTGGAATCAGGAAGTCTCATTTTCCTGAGTTCAAATCTGATCTCAGTGACTTACTAGTTGTGTGATCAGAACAAGTTTCTTAATCCTTTTTGCATCAGTTTTCTCATCTGTAAAATCATTAAGAAAAGAAATGGTAAATTCCTCCAGTATCTTTGCAAAGAAAATTTCAAATGGGATCATTAAGTCAGACATTACTGAAAAACTTAGAACAGAAAGACCCTTTTTATACAGGAGAAAAATGAGGTATAGAAAGATTTTGATTTGTCCAACATCTCATGATGCTAAATGGGAGAACTTGAACTTGGGTCTTTGATTCTCAAAGTAGAATTTTTTCCATTGTACAGTCTTCTCAAGGTCCTTTCCAGACATGAAATTTTATGTCTAAGTAGAAGATAGGTTAAATCAATTTAGATAATCTCAGGCAAGGAGAAAGTACTATTATGATGTGATATAAAAGGTATAAAATTAGTAGTCAAAGGTCTGGCTTTGAGAGAGGTGAACTGGGTTATTTCTAAGGTTCCTTACAAATCTAAATTTTGTGATTTCATGAGACCATGTTCCTATTGTGCTGGACTGAATGGAGACCACACTTTTATCCTACTTGTAATATGCTTTTCATATAGCATACCCCATAGGCTCCTGCACTCAGAGAATCAATGAGGTATAAATTTACCCCCAGGAAGAATAGGGATTTGGCTCTACATGTCATGTTTCTATGATGGGAATCTTGTAAGTGGGGAACGACTAGTGTTCTACCAAAGTGCTAAAGACAGCCACTGCCAATATCAAGTCATTTGGGGCTCAAAGAACTGTTTTTATTTCAGTGTTCATGTCTTCACACAGTTATCTGCTGAACCACTACCATATGGTGTTGCTGTCCTTGTAAGTCTTCATCACTCCAATTTGCATGTTTGAGTCACATGTAAAAGGTTCAAAATAAAATCAAGCAATGCTCATAAACATGTTCAAAAATTGGGCCTTTTAATTCTTCCAAGGCATATTTTAAAATTAAAATGAAATCCCCCTTTCTTTTGGTCAAACCTAAGAGTTTTATTTAGGGCAGTCTTCTTGTAGACTGTCCAATTGAGCCTACAGAATTGGATCACTTCACAATTTTGGTTTGTTAGAAGTATCCCTTATGACTACTATAGTTCACTCAGTTTCAGAAAAAAATATTTTTTGTATTCCTTGAGAATTCTAGAACAAAAATGAGACTATTTGGAATTTTCTGTGTTTTTTTTTAAAATTCAGAAAGGATAAACATATCCTGTCTTTCCTTTTTATCTCCCCAAATGTCTAAAGTCCTTTTACAGAGTCAAAAGAGTTAAAGCTAAAGAGATCTTAGAGATTTAGTCCACCTTCTTATTTAACAGAAGTAGAAGCTAAGGCCCAACCAAATAACTTGTTCAAAATAATATAAGTAATTAATGATGGAGATGAGATTCAAGTCTGTATTCTTGACTCTAGTGATAATTCTTTTCAGTGTATCATATGGACTCCATTGGTAACGAAATATAATGTTTGTCATGTAAATAATTTTCCCAATGTCTAGGTGTGTCCAATGAATGATCAGTAAAAACTTGTGGAATCACTCTTCCCACAGAATTCTATAGGAGGAATTGTATCTAAACAATTCAGGATGAAAAGTAGTAAATTCACCATTCTACCCTTTGGATGCCCAACACAGGAAAAAGCAAAACAAGATACCTCAGGTGGTTTATCTCTATAATTTTAACCCATCAAATCATTATAAATTGTCCTTTTAAATTGCTAATCATTTTTGTATTCTCCCAGTGTCAGAAGACTAATGCTCTTGAGATGCTACTAAATGTCTGAATTCAATTAAGTGGTAGCCACAAGGGCTGTCTGATTTATCTTCAACAATTGTTCCCTGGAGAGAGGTGAATATAGCACCTATTCACTGACACTGATAAAGGAGACTAACATGGTTGTTATCAGTATATCACTTATAATTGCAATTTACAAGTTCATAACTCAAGTAGTTAGTGATTTTCCCTTTAGGTATTTTTTCTACAACTAGGGCAAGATGTCACCAGGTAAGAGAAGATAACTTGATCTTCTGATTCAAATTACAAACAATGTATTTTGTCATATGTAAAAACATACACACATGTATATGCATATGTATGTATGTACATATGCATATGTGCACATGTGCAGTGTGTGGGCGTGTGTGTAAGGCCTGGAATCAGAAAATAAGTTCAAATATGATCTTGGATTCTTATAAACTATGTGATCCTATGCAAATCACTTTACCTCTGTTTACCTTTTCTGTACAATGGGAATGATAAAGATATGAGGATCAAATTAGATAGTAATTGTAAAATACTTTGAACAGTGCCTGCACATGGTAAGTGCTATATATATATGGCTATTTATTTGCTTTTATTATTATTATATAATGGGGTTTTGGTGTATGCATTTAAGTATATACCATATGTGAGTATAAAAAATGAATATTTTATAAATATAAAACTCTTAATGAAATAAGCTCAGTGTACTAACTAGAATATTTTTGCCCTTTGAAAAATGCCATTCACAAGAGAGTGTGTGCATTTTTAGTAATATGCTACAGTACAAAATAAATATGTATGTGACATGGTTTGTGGGAATTTTCTAGCATTAAAATATGTACATTTATAAAGTAGAATATTTTAAAATGCCCCTTATTGTATTCTATTGTATGTTGCACATTAGACAGAAACCTACATTTACTACTCCTAATCCTGACTATAGTATTAACCATTAAATAAAATGTTAGATAATTGTATAAAACATATTTTTTAAAAAAGAAATGCTAGATAAAATTTAATACATTTCCAGAGATCTTTAACTCATATTTCAACTCATTTCTAATTTCATAATTGTTCAGTTAAGTAGTCAGTAGTACCACAACATAAGTGGATTTGTCCAATTGATCTGTTTTATACCTGGGCAGCAGATGTTTTTAGAATGAGAATGACATGTTTGTTTCCTCCATCTCAGTCATAGATATCTGATTTATTTGACTATTGGAGTTAATTAAAAGAATATCTTTATTCAGACTTTCAAAGTTTTGAGTCACTGAGAAGATCTGTAATATTCCCTGTAACTCTCTTTTTTTCCCCAAAGGAGAAAGAAATAATAACCCATATTAAACATGTCTCAAAAGCATATAATTCATTTCATGAAATGGTCTTCTCTAATCATACATAATTTTCTATTTTACTCTTAAAGAGGTGCTAAACATTCTCTATTATGAGGGTATTTACATCAATAATTGAACTAAGCTAAAAAGATTCACATACAAAATTATTCATATATGAGCTACAGATTTCTTAAATTTTTTTTTAACAAACTGTTATGAATACTAAGATTTCCAGAAATTTTAAAATAAGAGCTTATATTCTTCCAATAGCACATTTTAAGTGAGATGGAAAGAAACATTCAAAGAGAAAACATGAATCAATTTTATGACAAGGCCCATACCTCTTCTCACAGTAGTGGGGCATAGAGTGAAGAGAGTACAACATCAAAATTAATCAATAAAAAAGTAAAAAAAAATCCTGTCAATCAATCAACTGATTCATTCAACAAAAGTTTATGAGCAATTAATATATACATAACAGTGATGAAATGACAGAAAAAATAAGACATGAATATTTGGTACTTCTTCAGGAATCATGGGATCACACATCTAAAGCTAAAAAGGACCTCAGTTACCAGTTAATTCAAACCTATCATTTTGATGAAGAAATTAAAGCCCAGGGAGACTAAAGGATTAGTTCAAGGTCAAAACCTGATCATCATTTAGGGGTTTGATTGATTGTAAATAGCCAAGGTCAACCTGGACTTGGATTGAATTGCAATAACTTACACCATACATTAAGGTTTAGAATTTCCATTTTTAATATTTGAAATTATTGTTTTACTATAGCAAATGGAAATCAAATACAAAATACAAAATACACTTTCCACAATTAATCCATCAACACAAAAGAGGAATTGTACATGATCACACCAGCTTCTGCAGTTTACCATAATTAGAAGAAAGAAAGGATGGATATTTTAACCTTAACCATTCAGTAGCAATATTGTTTATTGAATTTAACTTGAATTATTACTGATTTCATTTACATGCTTATAGGACATGTATATATTATTCTTTTGGATATACTTTCTTCACTTTGTTTTCTTCTATGCATCTTCATATTTTTATTTGAATTCTTTGTACTTATCATTCCTTACTTAATGTTGCATTAAGTTAATGTGCCACAAGTTTTTTACTAATTACATAGTTATTGAGCACATAATATCTTTACAAACTTATTTTCTTACAAATAGTGCAAAACACTTTCCTTACACTAACTCTGAAAGGTAGGTAGTACAAGTATTATTTCCAATTTATAGATGAGAATACTGAGATTCAAAGAGGTTAGATTATCTGACCATAGAAAAATAACTAGTGTCAGATTTAGCATTTGGACCAAAGTATATTGACTTCAAATCCAGAGGTTCTAAATGACAATGCTACCTTTTATATAGGGTCATTTGTGACAGGAAAGATCTTAGATTGAGGGTAACTGGCTGCCATTAGGTACATTCAAACTCATGAGAACAAGGTCTAAGGTATGTAATAGTGTAGTCAAAGACAGAGGGTTTTGAGTTATTGGCAATATAGTACCTTGGATAGCTCCCTGAGAGCAATTCCTCTAACAGGAACTGTGATGAAATCTTTCCCCCTTATTCTCTTACATAATTGGTATTGCCCTTGGGATGAGTGCATAAATAAAAAGCATTCATTAAACACCTTCCATGGTCTGGGTGTTTGGGATACAAATACAAAAATGAAACCATCCCTGGGCTTAAGGAATTACATCTTAATAGATGAAGTAACAATTAGGGAATTAGGGAACAATTTGGTCTGATTTCCAAGAGACTGTGAATACAGCTATAAGATAGTTAAAGGTCATGTTTTTGTCATGATAGTATTTATTCCATTACTTTTCCTATAGCAAGGGAAGTAGTTGGAAAGGGAGGATTTTCATATTCATGGGGTGGCAGGCTAGATTCCTAGGAAGGTATATATTGCTGGGTTAATGGCTAGATGGATTGTGGAGCAGGGACTGAGTAAGACTGTATTCACTTACCAAACAGGACAAGCCAACCCTAAGGCAAAGGCAAAGTTCCAAAACTGAGTTGAGTACTCTGATTGCCTTACCTCTGCATTCCAGGCAATGATGACCCTGAATTATGAATGAGGACCCTATAAGTATTATACAAATAAACACCATAAGGGTTTGGCAACAACAACAAAAACAAATACTAGTGGAGACTAGAATAGTTGGGGAAGGCTTCATGAATCTTTAGTGAGTACAATTAAACAATATTTGAAAATGCAAATGGAAATAGAATAGCAATTCTAAGCAGGGATAATAGTATTGGAATCATTCATTAATTCAATGTCAGAAAAGAGAGTAGGCGGTATTAGGGAATAATGAAAAGATCCTATTCATTGAATCAAAGGAAATATATTAGGGAATAGAGGGAGATAAGGCTAGATAGGGATATTGGGAAAAAAATTTTGGGGGGGGTAATTAGGGTTGTGATTTGCCTAGGGTCACACACATACAACTAGTATGTGTCAATTTCTGTGTCTGCATTTGAACTCTGGTCTTCTTCATTTCAGGGCTAGTGCTCTATCCACTTGTCCTAGAATAGTCTTGAATGTCAGACTAAGTATAAATTTTATTCTATGGACAATAAGAAAAAGCTTTCTTATGTATTCTTTGATAAAAATAGAATTTGTAGGAATATCAATCTAGTGTCTTGGAATGGCATAGAATGGAGTGGTAGTGGAGAATAGAGACAATAAGGCCAGGTAATTAGTCTATAGTCTGCTTCTCAAAGAATTTTGTGAGATCCTTTGATGCATCATTAAGAAATTCTTGGTGTATTAAATTATCCTTGGTTTCTTCATTTTTGCTGGGCACTTTTTGATCCAGAAGGGACAAAGTAAAAGTCAGTTTTAATTTTTTATTTAAAAGTCAAGGGAGAGAAGGAAGACTGGCATGTCTTTGTGTGTCTCTATGTGTGTGTGTGTGTGTGTGTGTGTGTGTGTGTGTGTGTGTGTGTAATATGTGGAATAACAACTGTAGGTGCATATATTTGTGAATAACTGAGAATAAATCCTCTTTTTTGTCCTAAATAGAAGCCATTTCACAAGTATGTTCTGAGCAATCCAAAGGCATATGGCAAACAAACAAACCAAAAGGTTTTATATGCGTTTACATTTGATGCCAGACAACTGGTTTGAATAACACTTGGACTGGTTGTTTTGTATCATATAAACATAATCCAGGTCTTGCTACTTTACCTGAAAAAGGTGAATTATTATATATTCTTTAAATACCAAATCAGATAGCACAAATTCCATTAATTCTCCTCCCCCCATTTCTTTCATTAGAAATGACCTTTTCCCTCTTATACTACATGTAAAATTTTGACCTTTGATCTTTTACTCTCTCACACTATAGATAGCTGATAGTACACTGAACAGAGCACTGACTCTAGAGTCTTCCTGACTCTATTCAAATTAAAATATAGCCTGAGACATTTGCTAGCTTTGTGATTTTAAGTAAATTATTTAACTTTAGTTTCTCCAATTGCAAAATGGGAATAAAAATAGCAATTACCTCTCAAAGGCTGGTGTGAAGAGCAAATGAGATATTTGTAAAAATACTTACCACAGTTCTTAGCATACAGTAAGTGTTATATAAATGCTTATTCCCATCCTTTTCATTTATTTGTATATTTATCACATACTCTATTAGAGAACAACATCCTTGAAGGCAGGTAGCTATCATATTTAATATTTTTGTCTTTCCCAGGGCATAGTACAGAGCTCTGAAAACAAGAGGTGGTTAATTAATATTTGTTGAATCAAACTTATCTAAACTTAAATTATTTGAAGTAGGAACATCTTAGCCAGAAAACATCTCAGAAACTGCAATAGAATATAAAAATTCTAATAGCTAGCTAAATGATTAAAACATTTATTAAATACATATTATGTCCCAACAATGGGGATGCAGATATAATCAAGCAAATATAGTTCCTGTCCTCAAGAAGTTTGCATTCTAATGGAGGAAGACAACAGATTAAGGGGAGCTGGAAAGAAGGAGACAAGGGGGACTCATTTAACAGCATGAAGTGGAGATGGGTAAGAAATGGCATGGAAGTCTTATGCCAGAAAAGATAAGGTGAAAGTGCACTTATCTGAGCTGAGTGTCCCAAGGGTGAAACATGAGATTCTGATTGGGAGAGGAAGATATGAGGAACTTAGAGCCATGACACATGCCCTCTTTTTAGTATATTTATCAAGCAATGCCTTCCATATCTATACAACATATCCCAAATCAGACATGTTGTTGGAAAAGAATTGGAGAAACTGAATAATTGTATGGATGGAATAGCACAGAGAAGGTTATATATCTTTATAGAATTCAGGTATTGTGCCCTTGGGGAAATTCTATGGCTTTAGAATTGGGTGGTTCTAGCCCATTTCATCAATGACTCAATCCACAAAGTGTCCTTTTATCACCAAATTAAGCTGGAGAGTTACCCCTAACATTTGTTGCCCTAGTGAAGGTGCAATATTTTTTACTCAATAAGAAAAAAGGCTGACTCTAGATTTAAGTTATTTGGGCAAGGGAGAATGGGGTTGTCAGGATTTAAAGGAAGAATGCGTCTCTCTTTTCTCCCTCCATAAATTGTAGGAAAATATGAAAAATGAAATAGACTGTTGCTCCTGCCTCCTCCTCTCCTTTACAAAATTGGGAGGGGAAGTGAAATGGTCTTACTGCCTCATTCCTATCCCTCACCTTTCCTTGTGGAAAAGAACAATATTGCCCAGGAATCAGTACTTACTCTGGCTTTTTGGACATATACTGTAGTTCTAATCAGCACAACAAAAGAAATCCCTTGATGTAATTCAGGATACCATGATTGAGACTTGTTCATGCTTGAATATATTTCTATTTTATTGTCCATGACTGAAAAGCTCTGCAGATAAATGGGGCATGTGATAATTAGGGCATTCATGGGAGTAAGGAAGTTCATGACGTAGGCACACTGGGAGACATGGCAGTGTCAGCTTCTCCACATGGTCCTGTCACCAGGCTGCACTACTGTTCTCAAAAGCTACAAAAGAGGTTTTGAGAAAGTTTAAAGAGCAGGGATGAGTACCTTATATCAAATGTATATGTCAATGTATACACACATATGTATTATCTATGTTAAGTACATATAAATACATGTGTATATACATAGACAAACAGATAGATAGATAGATGTTCTCTAGATTAGCACAGTCCTTGTCCACTGTTGAAAACAGGAATGCTAATTGCAATTATCTTTGCTCTTCCATGGAGCAAAGTTCCTACTATATTGTACTATGGGCTCCTTTAAGAACTGAATGAATGTCAATTTTAGTTCTATCCAAGTAACAGTTGTACAATTGGTTTTGAATTACAAGTACATTTTGCTTTGATCACCAGAAAATTCCCATTAAGAAGCTCCTTCTGGACTGGTCTCAAAAATTTAGCTGGGATTTGTGAACTTGAGTGATTATATAAGCATATTACTGAAAGTATAGTTGTATAGGTTAATCTGTTCAGTCACTAGGCAGAAAACTGTGGTCCACAAATTTTCTTTTCAAAGGTTTCATTGATTAGAGGACTGACTTTTCTGGAAAATATTTTTATTTTTTATTCTATTTAATTCAATAAATATTTCTTAAATACCTATTATGTATCCCAGTATTGTCTAGACCCTGATGAAACAAAGACAAAAATGAAACAGTTCCCGCCTTCTACTGGGGGAACCATATACATAGATACTAGAATATATATATGTATATACATCATCAATACAAAGTAATTTCAGGGAAGAGGGAGAACAGTGACAATTGAACAGAATCAGAAAAAATGTTGTATGAGAAGCAGAACCCAAAATGAACCTTGAAGAAAGCTAGCAATTATAAGAGGGAGAAGTGAGGAAGAAAAGTATTCGAAGCTGTGCAAAAACATGGAAATAGACCATGTGTAATGCGGGGCACAGTATGTAGGTCAATTTATTGGAAGGGTACAAAAGGAAGAGATATGAAATAAGTCTAGAAATACAAGTTGGAAGCAGATAGCAAAGTTTTTTTTCTATTTCCTCATCTTTTTTTTTTTTTTTTTACACTTAGTAGTACTTTTTAAATTACATGTAGAGATAGTTTTCAATCTTGATTTTAAAAAGATTTTTGAATTACAAAATTTTCCCCCTTCTCTCTTTCCTTCCCCCTCCCTAAGATAGCAAGAAATCTGATACAGGCTACACACGTACAATTATGTTAAACATTTCCAAGTTAGTTACATTGTGAAAGAAAAAACAGGACAAAAGGGGGAAACATGAGAAAGTAAAAACAAATAACATATGAAAAATGAAAACAGTAAACTTTGATCTGAATTCAGACTCCATAGTTCTTTCTCTGGATGAGAATAGCATTTTCCATCACAAATCTTTTGGAATTGTCTTAGAATACTATATTAGAAAAGAGTTTCAAATGCTGATCTTCTAGAGTATATAATATTTGATTACAGAGGCAATAGAGAGCTGTTAGGTTTACTTATTTTTATATTCAAAATTCATAACTCTTCATATTTTAACAAAGTTATGCACTATTTAAAAATGTTTCAAACTTTTTGGTTTAAAAATATTATTTACCATATATTCAGTGCTTCAGAAAATCTGTTATTTCATCTGTGGATCCTCCCTCCACTGACCTTTTTACATTTACATTGCAACCTTTTTATATCTTACCAAATGATCTTCAGAACTTTGGCTTGTAAAATTCAGCACCCAGTATCCAATTTTTTAGTGTTAAACCTCTCTGAACTAAGCTTCAGTGAATCTTAGGCAAAGATACAGTTCATCTTCATTTTCACTTTAGTAGAACCTGCATGTAGTAGGCTAGGCTGAGAGCCCAACATCATCTCTAAATCACAAAAATACACTAGAGTAGAGCTTATATTTAAAATGCTATAATTTATCAAAACTCAATAGGTAATTAAGT
This sequence comes from Antechinus flavipes, assembly GCF_016432865.1. Classification (NCBI taxonomy): domain Eukaryota; kingdom Metazoa; phylum Chordata; class Mammalia; order Dasyuromorphia; family Dasyuridae; genus Antechinus; species Antechinus flavipes. The sequence goes on along the minus strand of NC_067401.1, from coordinate 85,879,126 downwards.
CCCTTCTACCCACAAAGTACTGTGCTAGTTCTAGGTGATAAAAAGATTAATAAGACATATTCACTCCCTCAAGCAGCTTGCAGTGCATTTGGGGGAATATGTCAACTATACAAATAATTAAATTATAAATTAGAATATTATAAATGTGTTATGTATATGACATACTATGAGAATTCTTTTATTTTCATTATTTTATGAATGGCATTTCTGCCACAAAGTGCTATTCTGATGCCACTTTATTGTGTGGAAGTGACTTTGTATTTTCTGAAGGTAGTACTAGTAAAGGGTTAACCAGCAGATATACCCATACTACAAAATCTGTCCTGAAATAAACTGAGTCTGCTTTCTGAGAACCAGCTTCACTAAATAGGAGAAGTTTCTCATTGCTGAGTTGTCCATATGATGATAAATTCTTTGGTTATGGCAACCCACCAAGCAAAGAGAAATACAAAATAGCCCTCATATTTGTTCAATCCCCTTCTCTTTCTACAGTAGTGGTAGTAAAGTTCAGAAAAGGGTAAGAAAGTTCTAAGAATCTAGACAATCTATAAACTTTGAATTAGTTGTATACTAAATAATGAAATGCTTATCCAATGATCAATTAGTAAACATTGTACTAGAAGAGCTACATCTGATTAGAATTAGTAAAATGATAAGAGAAGGAATCTTAATGAGAGCTATATGGCATACAGTTTTTAAAAACCAGTCCTAAACTATTTTAACAAGTAACTTCACAAAAAAAATGGATGATGGACAACAAAAGTGATATCTACCTATGTTAACTTTATAAAGAAATTTAACTGATGTCAATTGCCATATAAGGAGATCAAGAGTCCAAAGAGCAGGTTAGTTCTCAAACCTTTGAGTTACTTGCCAAGCGGAGAAAAAAAGAAAGCATCCATTCACATAATTTGAGAGTTGGTAGTGACTTCAGTATCTACCTTGAAAAGAACTTCAACTATGGCATATTGACAAATATCTATCCAGTCTCTAATTGAAGACCTTCAAAGGTAGAGTAACCCATTGCATCTTGAGGGAGCCTATCTTACTTTTGTAGCTTCCATTTCCCATGATCTTTTGTTTTTGTATTCTGTCTGGCAGTAACTCAGAAATCCCCTCTGTAATTTCTTTTAGGATTTGGGATACAGTTTATCTGGATCAAAAGCATTGCCAGTTTTGAATATAAACTCATTTGTAGAAATCTATGAAGTGGACTATGGAAGAAAGAATAGTACTGTCTCACCATCATAGGGAAGCAATTGAGGGTAAAACCAGTTTATAGGAAGCTTGGAAAGGTCTTCAACTCATCAAATTGACCCCAGGACATTTGAATATAAAAATAGATGGTAAATAATAAAAATGGAAAAGGTATACAAAGATCTTAATGACAACTTTTTTTTTTTCAAGAGGAGTATAGCTGTCGCACTAATACTAGACTATTATAGTTTCAGAAGTGGTAATAGACCCTAATAGATCCTAAAGAGAACAAAAATAGGAAAAGATCTAAATTGGAGGTAATATAATTTTGAGAACATTCATAAGGTATCTGTCTAAAGGAGGAATGATATGAAAAGCATGGAAAAAATTTCAGTTTGAAAAGGTAACCGCCCTCCATTAATTTTTACCCACCTATGTGCTTACTTTCCCATCCCTACAAAGTTTTTATCAGGCTTTTCTCTATCATCTATCTATCTATCTATCTATCTATCTATCTATCTATCTATCTATCTTATCTATTTATCTATCTATGAATTGAAGCCTTGATGAGGATAATATGCAATATTATATTACATTCTGTAATAGATTACATCTTGATGTAAGATCTTACTGTATTTATCCCTTGATTATGAATAAGGATTTGATTTTGTAAAGCAAAACACTTTCTTAAGGTCTCTCTTCTAATGTGTTTTTTTTCCCATCTATAAATCAAACTCACTCAAGATTTCTTGTAAAATTTATTCTTTTCTTAAGGGGAATCCTTGATAATCCACATTCAGGTAGCTTAACATTTTTTTCTGATTTGGAGGGAATTATAATATGATTTATTAATAAAAATCTTTTTGGTTCATCTTGAACTCCAAGCTGGAGGAGAATCCCAGTGATTTGGATAGAGAATTTCTTCTCTGTAAAGAAATGACACATTTGTTAAATTTATATTCCTCGAACAAAGATCTGAGCATGATGTTCCCTTCCTTAAAGAAGTTTTAGTGGCTTCTTAATTACCTTTTAATTTAGTGGATTTATAATAATGTGACAAACTCCTCTGTTTGTCACTTAAAGCCCTTCTTAATTTATTTCTAGTCTATCTTCCCAAAATGATTTCTCATTATTACCCTTCACACAGTTAATGTTCTAACCAAGTGGCCTTCTTGCTGCTCAAAATATACAATATTAGATCTCTTACCTCTGTGCTTTTGAATAGGCGGTATCCCCTGACTGAATTGCCCTCCCTTCTTACTTTAATATCTTGAAATCCCTACCCCTCTTTGAAGCTTCCTGCATGAGACACACACACACACACACACACACACACACACACACGTATACGCATACATATTTTATATTATCTGTGTAAATATAATTTCTTCCTCACAGAATATAACATTCTTGAAGACAGGGAATGTTTTTGTATGCATATGTTTGTATCTCTTGTACCTAAACACATTTCCTGTTACTTAGTAGAAGCTTAATAAATACTCACTAAAGTGAATGTTTAAGTTTCTTGTTTTATCTGTTTCATTTAACTAAAATAACTCCTTATTTTCATTTATTTGTATAATTGACTAGGTGAACATCTGTTCATTTTTCTGTCCTACTTTTAAAAAAATTGACATGACTTCCTATTCTCTCTAAACTTTTCTCCACCTTTAACACATTTTATTTCTGTATCCAGATGCTTCTTTGCTTGAGAGTTGTCAGTTCTATTAAATCTGTATAAGTATTTGGTGGTAAAAAAAAAAAAAAAAAGAGTAGCTTATCTACATATGTCAGCGCTGAAGCTTTGGGTATTGCCATTTTGAAACGAAATCAGCCTTAGGAATTTCCAGGAGGAACACCAACATATCAAATAATGTTCCTTGTCCGAGACTGTTAGTGCTCTCCTGGAAATAACACATTTTGTATGTAGAAAAGACTGTAAAATGGAAGCTACAGTAACTGAAAGAAGTGATGGACAATCTAAGTCATCTTTTTTTGTACCATCTTAAATTCTGAGATATTAGAACAGCAATAGCACTATGTTATTAATATATTCAGTGTAACACAATGAGAACACATTTAGTAATTCTAATTTTTCAGTTAACAATTTTGTCCTATATCTGAAAATGTGGGCAATAGTGACAGATAAACAGGAAGAAACATATCCAGGATACTCCTTTTGTTACTTGAACATAGTAGGGTGAAATTACTATATATACTATGAAAAGCATTCATATTCAAGCTCTGTGTCAATCATTTACTTTGAAAACCTGAGCAGATTACTTATCCTCTTTGTGCCTTTGTTTCATCATCTATAAAATGAGAGGTTTGGTCTCATTGGCTTTTAAAGTCCCTTTTAGTGCTAAATCTATGATTCTAACATCCTATGTCTCTTTCTTTGGACAGATGATGAAACCAAGTTGCAAATCCTTTTACTTAATTCTCCAGGGAGTCATCCTTCTATTTTGTTTCAACTTTTTTATATCTTCTAGTTTAATTACTGTAAAAAATCTCCATACTCATATGATTCAAGGATCATGTCAATGACTAAAGGGATCTTTGGACAAAAATTATGTATTATGAATATCAATTAAATGAATGGTAATAGATAAGCTAAAAACTCTGATTCTTGCCACCTACTGTCTTAGTACCCAGTTTTTCTACCTCAAAACCACCATTATCCTGAAAGTAGAAGTTCATTTTGTGTTTTTGTCTTTTTCATGAATTTCTGTGGCAAAAAAACAAAAAAACAAACAAACAAACAAAAAAAAAACATTACTTGGTATGAACCCTCTTGGGGATAACCCAATAAAGATATGGATATTTCCTTTAATGCCAAAATATCCATAGAGGAATTCTAGAAGCTAATCTGTTATCCTCCATTGCAATAATATATCTAATTGACAATGCATTTAAATGTATTAATTTACTTTATTCACACAGACTTTTAAGGGAGATAATATAAGTATCTGTTCCATCTTCAAGTTAAAGAGTATGCTATTCAAGTAGCAAATGGCAAAGCCAGAACTCAAACTTAACTCTTCTAATCCTTAGTCCTCCAGTTTTCCCATGATGCCATACTAAGCCAATATTTCGGCAAAATTAGGGCAAAAAGAACTCTTCAAGATGATATATTTTGATGAACCAAAATCATACACATTGTGGTCTTTTTCTTTGCTTCATTACTAGTGCTTCAACAAGAAGGTTTTACTATATTCTGTCTGTGGCATGGGGCCAACCTGACCCCTAAGAGGTACTTATCAAAAACTTATATGAAAGATAGCATAAACATAGTGGAAAAATAATCAAGAGAAAATATACACATCTGGCATCTGGGACTCTCAATCTTTTTTTTTCCAGGAAACTATGAAGTATAGATTCCTGAGAATCTTTAAGTGACTCATACCAATGAAGGCGGTGATAGATTGGACCAAAACACCATTGGAAACATCTTTGTCAGCAGGGAGCAGAAGTTACATTAATTAAAATGTTCTAAGAAGGTACAGGGTGCACTCCAACTAGTGTCATAGCTATTTTCATCCTAATTAAGTGTGTTCTCTCCTTACATTATATGGAGTAGGGAGGCAGCATTATACAATATGGCATTTCCTGAAGTGGGACTTCCTGAAGTTCCTCAGAAACTTCAGAGATTCAAAGAGTGGTCCTGAAGCTAGAACTTAGTATTTAAAAGTACTTGATTGAGAACATTATTTTTATTCTTTAGGCATATTTATTTATTGACATTCTCTCCATTCTTCCCTCTACCCCATGCATGGAATATTTCTTACTAGGAGTGTAGTGAAATTAGGAAAAAGGGATTTGATGGGTATTTTTTTAGGGGGGGATATTAGGAATTAGAAATGGGAAGGTGAGAAAAGTGAGGGGTTGTGGTTATTGTGAAATCTGTGGTTATTATGAAATTGTGTTTATGGTAAGTATGGATATGATTTAGTGGAATTATTCTCTCCATACAGAAAAACTAAAGGTTACAGTGAGTGTCACAGTCATGCAAGGGAGTTGAGATCCTGGCAGATATTGTTATTGTTCTAGGAAGAGCTGAGGACCGCAGACTTCTACAATTCCTAGACAGAGATCCAAATGAGCCCATTATTGTCCTAGTTTTAGGGTAATTTAGTGACTCACTAGGGAAGCTTATTATTTTCTCTTTGGGCTCTGAAAACCTAATAAAGCTGCTGAGCCATCTCCTCACTGTGCCCTACTCGGAGAGCTTGAGTCCAAATCAATGGAATCAAGTGCTAGTTGAACTGACATGTTGCCTTTAGGAGTCAGTCTAGCAAGAGTTATAGAATCATTCATTTGGCTTTTGGCTCTAGAATCATGTTAATGAGTAACCATGATTTTCACTATTGGACAGGACAAGGTAAATTGGAATAGGTTGGGGAAAAGGAAGGTAGATTTAACTTCTCTAGATCTCATAGCTTTCATTAAGATATAGGCTTCCAAAGGATGACTACCTAACTCATCTACTACATGATAGAGTAGAGTGAAACAAACTCAATTTGATGAAAATGTGGAGAGTCCTTTTGAGTTAGTACCTCTAAAAGACATTTATTTGATAAGAAAATGAAACTAAAAGAGTGGATTTTTGTAGATGTTAGGTAAGATGGAATAGTAATATTGGGGATATCACAAGCTTTCTTTAAGATAGAGCAACACAAAAATAGGAAAAACTTATTTCAATGCAGTCAGAATGAACATTCAAAGGAGGAGAAGGAAGCCTTAAGAGTATTTTCCCAAATTAGCTCATAAGGTTATTGAACTTTGTGAGATAGCAGTAAGTTTCAATAAAAACTAATTCTACCACCATTATATACAGTTAGTTAACATGCTTTATAGAAGAACGTAGAAAATGGGAATATATCATACACATTAATCTGGATGTGCAACTCTATTAATTAAAAGACCAATAAAGAAGCAGCTTAATAGAAAACTATACCATAGATTACTCTAATCAGTTCAACATATTAATCTCTGAGCATTCGCAATTTGTTTATTTGAACAAAGTTTATTCTCTTTTAATTACTTTGCCAATTTATAGTCTGTGTTCTGTGACTTTTACTATATTCATTTATCTGTAGCTTCTCACTGCAGGAAAATTTCTTCTGTTATTAAGGCCGGACTGGTTATCGTGCATGGTTTAATATGATAGAAATAATGTTGATTGACTTTATGTTATCAGATGAAGTTATGGTTTTGAATAGTGGATAAAGAGATGCAAAATAGTTATAAGGAGAATTTTGCCTGAATTCCATCTAAATACATCTAAAAATTGTGAAATAGAATCTACCAGCTCAAACTAATGAGCACAAAACTGCATTGATTTGGCCCAGGGTGGACAAATAGAACATCTGGCATATTTGGCACCAATGACACAGCTGGCATTGTTGGAACCGTTTCTGCAGAAGGTACAGATGCAGAAATGGGAGAATTGGTACAAACAGTGCAGATGGAACAGTTGGAACAGATGACAGTGGGCAGAGCTGGCGATGCTGGCACAGGTGTCATAACCTCAACAGCTGGCACAAGTTGTGACAATCCTGGGATTTCTTAGTACAAGGCACATGTTCATTTTGGCTTTGGCTGCAGAGAGATAAGAGCATTTTATAATTAGTAAATGTGCCATTTAAAAAAGAACTTTTTTTTCCCCATCCTTAAGGACATCCACCTCCAACTGTTAAAGCTTGGAATGTAGAACATTTTTGCAAATTATAATTTCCCTCTGAAAGTCACAATTGATAAATATAGATTTAATAAAAGGTAATTAGACTTTCATTCTCATATAGGTAATGATCATGAATAGAATTTCTTCATACAAGAGTTATTTTTAAAAGGTCAGATCCTTAGACTAATTGTGAAGATGAAAATAAGTTTTGTCTTTAAATTGTATTCAACAGATTATTGGGTTATGTTTTTCTAAAGCATAATGAGTGCTTCATAATTATTTTAAATTTTCTGTAGCATCACACTTGCAGAAGAATGCAGAATTGAAAAAGTGTCCTCATAATTCATTAACTGATTGGAAAGAGACAACAAATGCTGAAAGACAAAATATGGAAAGCCATATTGGTATTAACTTCAAATATACTAGTATTTGTCTTGACAAATTTAATTTTTAAAATGGTATAATATGAATTTTATAAAAAATGCTCTTCTCTTCTTTTTACAATTCATTTTAAATAATTGAGGCATTGAACTTTCTGGACACTATCTTTAACATGAAGACAAACCTTTATGTTCTTAGCAGAACTGATAAAACTATAAAATTATTTGAACATTAACGTTTGAATTGTTTCCTGAGGTTATGACTGTATTTAAAATAAACACAAAATATATAGACATGTACAATTATCTTGTACTAAAGAACTATTCCATAACAAAACTCTAAATGATAGGAATCATAGCTATAGGATCATCATCATAAAATAATCATAAAATTAACATTCTTCAATGTGGAAGATATGAATGAACATCACAAATCCCCAGATTTTTTTCAATCTTTTGATTAGCCTTTTGTATTAACTAATTCTCTACTAAACAGGAGAAACTAAAGAAGTTTAAAACACTTTTAATTAAGAATTTACCTGCCTTTGAAAAGCCCTGAACTTAGCTGTGTTTGTGAGGCAATTTCCTTTCACTGGTGAGGACTTAGCAAAATTTGTTGGTGACAAAGAGTAGATTTCCTTTCACCAAAATGTGACTTCAGGAGATCAAAACTCATCAGATCTTGTTTTCCATTTAGCAAAATGGGAGAAAATAACTTAGCATCTACTCAAAAGAATTGAAATGTGGTAAAATATTTAAAATATTCTTTGTGTAAAATTGTGATTAAGTGGAAAGAGCTATGGATTTGTTGGTAAAGGATGAGAGTTCAAATCTTCATCCTGTTACTGACCATACATATGACTTTAGATACTCACCTTCCCAGAATTTCAGGTTTTTAAATTGTAAAAGGAAGTATTTTGATTACACAATTCCTCCCAGCTCTGAACATAGCTTAAGAAAGCACTATATATTATTTATTTCTTAGAATTTCCTTAAGTATAATTTTTTTAATAGAGCCCAGAATATTCTCTAAGACCCTAAATTATATATGTTCTCAATCTACCTCTATATGTATGAGTTTCTACACCAGGAATTTCCTATACTAATTTGAAAAGTATAGACCAAAATAAATAAAATGAATAAATATTTAAATGTATGTATACATATATGTGTGTATGTGTATGTGACTTTGGAGTGAAGAGAGAAAATATGAATTCAAATCCTGGCTCTGCCATTTATCTGTTTCCTCTTAGGCAAGTTCCTTTCTCCCTCTAGGTCCTTTCCTCTTCTATCAAATGAGAAGGTGAAATTAGATGAACTCTCAGGGTCTCTTCCAAAACTAAATCTATTATCTTATGAATTACATTGATTATTGTTTTGAAAGTTGGATGTATTAATACCTATATCCACATGTAAATAACTTCCAATTTTAATAAGATCAATTGTTTTAAACATATTTCTGCTTTTTAAAAATTCTGCTTTACTATAGCCTAGTGTTGAACTAATTTGTCTTATCTTTGATTATTCAGCATTTCATTTCCGCCCCACAAGTATTTTTTACCTCTAAATTGAACTGGCAAAACCTGCTTCTGTTTAAACAGATAAAACACCTTAATTTGTTATCTGTCGCTTTAAGGCCCAGAGGGACTAAAAGCCAGAAAAGTTGGGAAGAGGGCTTACTGTTGCCTTTGGGTACAGCCTTGATGACAGATGTCTCTGTTTAGGTGAGCAGACTTGAAATTTCTGCCCCTCCCTTCTTTCTATTTGGTTGAAAGTACAGTTCTCCAACTGATATTCACAAAGCTTTTCTTCTGATTGACACCTGCCCTATGAGAATGATCAGTCCAGGATTGAGTATAATGAGGGCAATTTGGCATTGGAGATGCTGGACAAATCTTTGCCTGTAGTGAGGAGGGGGAAGTTGAGATACATTACTACCCTTTTCGGTCCGTCTCTGCCTTCATCAGGAATTAAAAAATCTAAACACTAAAGATGCAATCTGCTGCAGTGATTTGATTCCTCTGTCATTGTCTCTGCCTATGCTGATTGCTAAACACATTGAACTTTCCAATTTATTGGCGGCTCATCTTATGTAAATATTCTTTTCCTTCTCTTTGCTCCAAGACACCATGATGTGCTTTAATTCCACCCTTCAAACAGTTGTTCCCCATTATGCCTTTCTGCAGTCCCTGGAGAACTTTGGAATGATATGTGAGCTGGAGTTTAGGGGGATGAGGGGTGTGGGCAGGGAATTCTTTCATGTGGGGCAGCTTATCCTCTGTGCATATGGCAACCTGGGATACAGTTCCCCCCCTAAGCTTTTAAAATAAATCTGTCATTTTTGGAGAGGTGGTGAACAGAAATAAAGCATATGCCTTCTAAAGCAGTTTTAAGATGCAAAAACAAGGCAGTAAACTGTGTATTTGGTTCTCGGACTGAGAATGATTTGCATTTTGATTGTACCTCCCTCTTCCCTATTCCACATTCATATTCTCTCATTTAGTCAGACTCTGGGTTCTTGGTTGATGGACACTAAGACATCTTTGTACTATGTTTTCTTTCAGAGGTTGTATGTGTATGTCAATACTAATATTAGAGGAATTGAATGTGGATGAATGCAAACAATAATTTTCCCTCTCTAGATCCCATTACATAGAATTTAAACAGAGTGATATGGCTTTTAAAAGCTTATTCTTTGTGATAGGAATGGGGAAAGGGCAGGAAGCAGAGAGAGAGAAGCAGAAGTAGAGGCAGGGAAGTGGGAAGAAAGAATAAGAAATAAGCTCTGCAACTTTATTTTTGTAGAAATGTGGGGAGAGCACTTGTAGTCAGGAAACCCTGGTTCAAACCCTTCTTCAGAAACTTACTAACATACTCTCAGCCTCAGTTTCCTTATCAGTAAAAGGAAAGGAGTTAGTCTCTGTGACCTTTAAGGTCCTTTTCAGGTCGTTTATGAGCTGTATTTCTGGAGAAAATTTAACCATTTTTTTTCATGAATATTTGGAAGTAGAATGAAGCACTACAAAAGAAAGACTTGTAGTCAGGAGATAATTACATTTGAATATGGCTTCCATCACTTACTAGTTGCACAATCAACTGCAAGATTCAATTCCTTAATGTATCACCTATCTTACAAGGCTATAGTGAAGACTGAATAAAAGAATGTATACAACATACTTTGTAAGCCTGAAAATGTCATAAAATGTTGTTATTCTCTCATTTGATTTTCACTACATGTGTTTTAATGCCTGTATAAAGTTGTGAAAACTGAGTCTTAGATAAAATAATTTGCTTGAGATCACATAGCTAATTAAATTGCAGAGTCGAAACTTGAACTTTGGTCCTTTGGTGAAAATTCAATACTTTCCCCATTATTATCACATGGTGCTTTGCTATACTTAACAATGGTCAGATGACCAAATTTAATCTTCTTATAACTTATATTTATATGAGATTTTCTAGTTGAATCTTTCCTGACATAGCACCAGTAAGAGAAAGGAGACGTAAGCTACAAACCCACTTTCTAAAGCTAGAGATCTGATATCTGTTGTTTAGGTGAATAAGCAGTTAGATCAAGAATAGTCACATTTACTTTTGAATTAAAGAAAAATACTAAAAGTTAACACCAAAGAGAATGACCTTAATCCTCATTATATCACTTTTAAACCTCCATCCACACATGAGGATTTCTAATTCTTTTCTTGTTTTTCCTAGAATCATCAAATGATTTTATTATTTTTTTTTATCAGATTTCCTATATATCTCTTTTGTAGTCAGACTCTCAAAGGACATTGGTGGTCTTTATTTCCCTGAATAAGGACAGATATCCATCTATCTATGTTCGATTTTTCCATGGCACTTATTAGGATTTCCTGCTATTCCATAAGGCCCAATAGAGTAAATAAAGCTTTCAATCCTGTTTTTATTCACACCTGCATTAACTATCTGTAGTTGGGATGCTGAATGATCAATTAAAATGATTGAAATAGGTAAAATAATTGTTTGTGGCCTGGTTATTTCAAGTCATCTTCACAACTAAACTGTATCAATTGGTTGTTATTATCTACCCAGACTGCAAATGGTCGGTGTGGGTATTTCAGGCATCTTAACAACCAAATGGATTCAACTGTTCTGCTATCTGATCCATTATTTGGCAATTCATAATCGTGATTATCCAACAATGACTGTTTTTTTATTGATTCATGTGCCATGTAGACATGGCCTAAGTCCTACTTCAGATCATTAGTAAAATAATGGAAAGAATGAAAATGAAGCAAAATATTTGCAGACACTTAGAGGTTAGCATAATTCTCAAATATGAGTTCTGATAAAAGACTGCACAGGAAAAAAGCATACTAAACCTGAATGAGTTCACCAATAAATATTTATTATTAAATTAAGGCTATAAAGATTTTACACACCTGAATATTTTGTAAATTTTTCAAATGATTTATTCTTTATATCAAATAATTTGTTTAATTCTGGTCTTGTATCCTATAAATTACATATAATTAATGGCTATAAAATAGCATTCATCTTATGGTATTGCTCTGGTCCCAATTAATAATGACTAAAGTATTTTTGATATTAAAATAGCTTTTAAAATATCCTTGTTTAATTCATTCAGTTTAGATAATATGCATAGTAATTTACTTCACATCCATGGACTTTAGTTTTTTCATTTGAAAAATGAGATGGTCATACTTAGTGACCTTAAATGTCCATTCTAAACCTAAGTCTATAATCCTATGACTCTACTATAGAATGAAGAATGCTTAAATTCCTGAAAACCAAGATCAACTGGGGAAAAAACACTTCTATAGAATTTTTGAATGATTTTGTAAAGTCCCATAAAGAACAGAAAAACATGGCAATTTGGTGGTTTTGGTAACTGTCACAACCATTTTCCATCTCAAGGGAAAGCATTTTAGGTATTTAACTAGTCATTAAAGCTTTGATATAATAGTCAATACTGAACAGGGTTCCAAATTAATTGTTTTACTTTTTAATATTCCAAGGCTATATATGTGCATGTGTACATATACTCATATGTATATATTTGGATTCAAGAACAGTGTGTTAATGAGGAAAGTCCTATATTCAGATTTAAAGGACTTGGATTCAAATTCTGACTTTGCTATGTATTACCTTGACAAGGACCTTGAATCCCTATTGGCCTTAGTTTATTTGTAAAAGAGCTTGCTTGCTCACCTGTACTTCATTTCTGAGGAGGATCAGTGACATCAAGTGATGTTCTGGCTTGTGTGGGAATTGGATTTAATTGAGACAAACTTGCACAAAATCATTAGCCTCTCTCTCTTCCAGAGTTATTGAAATGTAATGGAAAGACAAAAGTCATGATGATGGCAATAGCCTGATATGTAGTAGATGACCTTGGGGTGTCTTCAATATCTGACCAAGTTCTACATGCTCTATAATTCCTGCTTCAATAACCTTCATGGCCACTGGAACATATTGTCTCATCTACTTGTTATACCAAGGTAAGTCTTCACATATTTGGGGTAGACATCCCCCAATCAGTCTAAATGACCTCTGAAGTCTTTTATGATAGTAAATCTATGATTCTGTGACCATGATGATTATACTAAAAGGGCAAAAGTATTATTAGGCCTTCTATAGTATCTTTGTTATTTGAGTTCCAAATGTTAATTTATTAACATTTTATAATTAATTATTAACAATTTATTACTAATTTATTAGTAGCTTCATCAAGTAATGTTCCATTAGAGCAATCCAGAAGAGAAGAAAGGATCTAATTATAGAGAAAGATTAGAATGATTTAAGAGTATCCATGAGTGAAAACATATCTCACTGTATTGAGTTTTGCCTGGCCTCCTCATGATTTGACTGCCCAGAGGCAGGGGAGGTTGGTTTACCATAGGTTAGTACAGAAGTGTCATATTTTCAAGTTGACAACATGGGGTTGATATGACTTTCTAATGATCAGAATTAGATTAAAATGTAATTGGAAATGTTAAAAAAAAAGAAAGAAAGAAAGAAAAATATAACATAATAAAGACAATATTAATTTGTAGTTTTCTAAGTCAATGTTTATTTTTCAATTTGACACCTATTACAGTAGCTTCAGATCCTTTCACCTACTTCTGTATAGATCCCAAAGCCCCCTAACATCTTTGAACTATTCAGAATCAGTTGGCTGCCTGGACTGAATTGGTTGCTTGGGATTCAGTTATATAAAAACTCTCAGCTTCATCTCCCTAGACCAAATCCTATATGTAGGGGTGGCAGTGAAGTTCAGAGTGTGCATCCCTTATGTTTTTTGTTGATGCAGTGGTATTTCAAGAGTGGTTTGTATACTATGGATATATCTTGTAGTTAAAGCAACTTAGTCTGAAATTTTGTTTATATTCCTTGTAATCCCTAATCATGATTATAATAAGCACAATAATGGATAAGACTTTTAAAAATGTAAAGAACAATGGCTAGATTACAATTTGTAATGTTGAAGGGACTAAAAGTGTTGATGAAGCATCAAGAAAACATTAGTATCTCTAACTTTGAAGAAACTTAGATGTATAGCAAGTAAAGAAAAAGCAAAATTAGATCTTATTTTCTTGTGCAATACATAGTTAATTCCACTGTAATTCTCTAATGATTTACATAAGAGGACTACTCATGCTTGATGCTTGACTTGTATAGTATAATCCACAAGAGCAGGAGGTAGAAGACCCAGGGGAGTTTCAGCCCTGTCAGTAATTAGCTAATGTGCTCATAGTCACATAGTTAATGAGTAATTGTGAGGTGCTACTTGAACCCAGATCCACTGCAAGTCCAATGTTGTTATCACTTATGTAGGATGATTTCAACCAGCTAATGAGTTATAATACTACCAATAATGACACACTGATGATTTGTTAGAAACAGAGCATTAATTTTTTTCTTTGTACTCCTGCCCAAGGGTTAAGAATAACACACTAGAAATTAGAGTGCTACAATGGAAAGAGCATACTGATCTTGGAGATAGAGAACATAGGTTGGAATCGTGCCCCTGATGCTGATTTCCTTTGTGACCTTGGACAAGTCAGTTGGACTCTATGCACCTTGGTTTTTATACTATAAGTACTATAAAATAGGACTAGATGACCCTGGGTCTTCTCTAGCTCTAGATCTTTGAGCATAATTCTTGAAGCCCTACTGTCATAATTATACTACTCTACTTTTTCATGAATGAAGCTGGCTTGGCTCTTTATAAAATTTTTCTTTCAGGATCAGATCAGAAAAAAAAAATATGAAGAAAGACATATTAGGATATTAGGATATATTAGGAAGTACAATTTGTACAAAATTCCATGAAGAAACTTTCTTCCAGTTAGGAACAGGTTTCCTTTGGGGATTATGCTTTTAACATGCTCAATTTTCCCCTCCCTTCAAAAGAGTTTCTTCACCCAACTCTGCCATTTTATAATTTGTTCACTCAGAGATTTTTTTTAAGGTGATCTGTCTTGTATATTCTTTCTGAGCATTCAAAAATACAATGAAATAGAACAATATTAGAACAAAGATGATTTAGGAAAACCAGAAGGCACTAGGAAAAAGGAAGCTAATAAAGTTTCACAGAAATGAATTAAGAGATGAGAAAGGCAGGTAGGTAGCTCAGTGGATATAGTGCTGGACCTAGACTAGTTAGTTCATAACTGACCTCAGACATTTTGTTAAGTAAATTATTTAACCTCTGTTGGCCTCTATATCTTCCTCTGTAAAATGGGATTCACTAATAGCACTTAACTCCCAGAGTTATGAGAATCCAATGAGATATACTTTGTAAAGTGCTTTGCAAACCTTAAGTATTATATAGATGCTAATTATAATTATTATGAGGAAGGGATATTGAGAGGTGATTAGAAGTTGGATTTCTGTATGAGATTTTCTTGTAGACTACAGAAAGATTAAAAAAAAAACCAACATTGTCAGCAACCAGTTAATTGAAGAGCAAATATACTTGAGCATGTGATCAAGTCATAAAATATCACAGGAAATCCAAGAAAATTCAATAAGAGGAAGGAAATTCCACTACAAATAAAATCTTATTTGATAAATCACATCAACCCTATATAAAAGATAGATGTGAATTGGATGATAGTACCATTAGAGTTAGGTGAATCTGGAACTGATTGGATGACAGAAGAAAATGTGATGGAGATATAGACTTGGAAGTCATCATCCACATAGAGATGATAACTGAATAAATGAGAAAGATCCAATGTAGACTGAAGAAATTAGAGGGAAAATCCTTAGAGCATGGCTATGTGTTAAGTGTTAAATAAAAGGAAGGAGGAGGGAATGGAGAAAAAATTGTCTAGGAAAAAGGTAGAGAACTAGAAGAGTTTAATGTCCACAAAAACCAAGGGAGGAGATTATATTCATAAGGGCAGATAGGGTGATCTGTTGCATCAAATATCTTAAGGAGATAATGAAGAGTTAGGAATAAAACATTGCAATTAAGAAAAATTTCATTCCTTAAGCATAAAGGCTTCTAGACTATGTTAATAGGCAGAAATGAAGAGAATCAATGGATAAAGTTTAAAGGTACAAGAAGGAAAAGAATGATAAAATGATGTTCCAGAGAAGACAGGAAGGGATTTGTACTAAAGGCACAGATTGGGGAAAGCCACTTCTATTGATCCAGGAGGGAAAAAACAAAGAAATCTATGATCTTTGCAGAGCCACTCTTGTTTCAGACCTGAGTGAAATGTCTTTGTTATTTAGCATTGTTGTTTGGGTCTAAGTTTTGATTGATTATCTAAACTTTGACCATTTCTATTGCCTATCATCCTCCCTTCCTCTTTTCACTCTTTACAATGACAAGCTGACTTTGTTGACTGTTGCCTTTTGTAATTGTTCCATGTCCAAATTGGCTGGATTAGAAAGAGACACAGCTGTCCATCAAAATAGCTTAAAGTGACTGAAACAGTTATCTGTTCTCTCTTCCCCTCCTCTTCTTACCTCCCCCAGCAATCCAGTTGGAGAAAGTTAACTAATTATACTTTCTGAGTCTATTAGGCTAGGATAGGTGTAGAGAAAGGCCATGGGAATCACTGTGAGTGTTGTTGACTCTGATCGTGCCCATTTATAACCTGGAAAAGAGGAGTAAACAGCATGTTAATTAGATTTGCAAATGATATGGAGTCAGAAAGTGTTGCAAACACAAGTGAATAAAGAGAAATGATGTGCAGAATTTCTGAGGTTAAAAATATGGAAAGGATCAAGCAAAATGAATACTGGGCAGATGTAACCAAGTACTTTCAGAAAAGAAAAAAATGTAAAAAATGAACATCAAAAGGGTAGAATCCAGAAACCAGTAATGTCAGAGAAACCTGGGGTGTAGTGGGCAACAATTGGATGTGTTTACAACATGGCATGGCAGTTAACGTAATTTGGGTCTGTAAGTGCAGTGACTTTGTATCCTATAGAAGAAGTGGTAGTAATTTAGTTGAATAGGCAGAAGCACACCTGGATTATTGAATAGGCAGAAGCATACCTTGGGAGAAGAAAGATGTAAAATAACTGGAGAGTGACATAAAACTACCAAAGTGATTAAGAAGAGATGGACTGATTTATGAGGAAAACTAATTGTATATTTTGGCATCTAAACAGAGCATGAATAGGACACAGAATCCTGCCTAGGAGATTTTGACATCTCTAAGTATCCCTATTTGAGTATGAATACCTTACTTGGAATAAAAGCATGTAGTTTTAATGATGGCTAAACAAAACTGAGAGACCACTAGGTCACATAGCATAGAAAACTTGAAATGAATGAAAGCTATGAGATTGTAGAAGTGTGTTCTTGGTAAAGTGAAATAATAGAAGGAGTGTCATGTTTTGAAACATCCAGTACAATGTAACAAATAATGGACTAGGTACTTGTTGGGAGCTAGGGATACAAAAATAAAATGAATATTTCTGCCTTCAAAAAGCTTACATTCTACTTAGGTTTTTTTTTTTTTTTTTGCCTTATTTTTCCATATTATCACACTTTTTATTCCCCAGATTTTCAAACTATGTCTTTCTTATGACATTTAGCACATGTAAACAATAAGGTTTGGAAGGGAATAAAGTGGAATGGATTTTTAAAAATCAAGAATACCAAAACAACTCCTTATCCCTTATTTATGAAACATGAATTACAAATAACTATTCACTTTCCTTATATATTGGTATTTTAAACTATCTTATGTTTTAGATCAGTTCACTTTTTGATTTATTTTACTACTAATCCCTCCTTTCCTTCAGTGTGAAAGGTATCTTTTTCTGAAATTGTCGAAGGACAATAAATTGTCATAAAGCGCAAACCAAAAAAAAGGGGGGGGGGTATAAAGCCCTTTAAACTTTACCCTACCATTTAATTCCAGTTATTATACTTTGCAAAATCATGGACTTTCATGATTCATATAAATCAAATAATAGCATAAAAGTCATTCCATGTTCCCTAGTTCCTTGTAGACCTGGATATCTGCTATAGTGTCCTTCCTAATATGGAACTTTTTAATCTCAAAAGGCTATTTTTATTTGAATTTAGTACACAGTCCTAGATGTATACTTGTCAGTTTATTTTTTTAATCTCTTGGAGTGTGCTATAAAGTCTAGAAAAACATAGTAGCCAAAGGCATATATTAATCTGTTCAATTGTTTGTATGTATGACTATAAGGTGTCACCTAATTTCAGTATTCATCTCTGAGTCTGATGAAAAATTTTGAAACAATAAAAGAGAAGCAGCATCTTGTCTTAGCTAATGAGGCTAATTTGTTCTTAAAATACAAGTTGCTGAGATTCCTAAATTAAATGCATTTTTCTTGATATAAATGTGGAAGATATAAATACAGGAAAAATGTGTGGCTCTATCTGTCTATGTCTTTTATATTTCATTTCAGAATACATTCTTGGATGAGCTCTGTTTAAAGAGAAGTGAGTAAATTCAGGAGTTCTTTATTTCCTGGATTTAAGTACACATATCACATTATGGAAAATACTCAAGAAAGACTAATAATTGTATTTGTTTCCCTCAAAAAAAGATGCCATAATTATATTTTAGAGTGGAAGTCACAGAATTCATTGCTTCAGTCTATTCATTAAGCCCTAATCCTCAGTTTTCTTAATTAGAAAATTAAAGGGAGAGAGTGATGCTGGCAAATCTCTTAGGTATTACATTGATATATTCCTTATTACTTTATTAACTATATGTCACATTTATAACTTCTAAATGGGTCTTTCTCTCTTCCCCTGACCCCCCCCCCCAAAAAAAAAAAGCCTATCCTATATTGAGGTATTCAATACATACACAGTCATGCACACAATTCAGAAGCCCCCAGTGATGTAACTTTTACTATTCAGGCAGAAGACCCAATTACTTAAAAGTAAAAGTATTTTATGAGACAATAATAATGATAGTGCTTTAAGGTTTTCAAAGCACTTTTAAAATATTAACTTATTTAATTCTCACAACAATAGATGGATACCATTTTACAAATGAGAAAACAGAAGCAATGGAGACTGAATAACTTGCCTAAGGTAATGCAAATAATATCTGAGGCTGAATTGATCTTAAACCTTCCTGATTCTAAATTCAGATCTATCAACTGCACCATTTGACTACCTAAATAGCATAGAAAGAAAAGTAGCACAAGAAGATTATAACTCCTAAATCATGAGTACTTTCTGTAAAACTGCACAAGAACACACTTAGAGGGACACATACAAAGGGAACCAGGTGTTACAGCAATTTAATGAAATCTTTCCAAAGGAAATCTCTTATTCCTAAAAAGGTTTATTTTGGAATGAAAATTATCCTCTGATTTCTATTATCTTATGATGAGAAATAGAGACTTTTGTCATTGGTTTTCATTCTAAAAGCAGACTTTATCATTCTTCTTACTTTGAGTATACCAAATAGCAGAGGACATGCTTCAGACAAATTAAAAGAAAAAAAATCTTAAAATATATGACATTAATGGGTTTATTAAAAAAATTTGATGTTTTGTGATAAAAATCATTTTATCAGTTTTTGGAGGAAAAATACTCTCTAATAGGGCAATAACTTTTAAAGTCTTAAAACACCAAATTATGTAAAATAATCATAAAAAGTATAATTTGTTGTCCAGTTTATCTAAGAGATCTGTGATACTGCTTAGTATATAGTTTGTAACATAATGTTGGGTAATATTTTTAGTCCATAAAAGGGAGAAATTATGTTTTTAGTTAGTCATTTCAAATTTATCTCCTTTTTACCAGTTCAAATACAGAAGTAGGAAAATGACATGTTGAACATAGGTTGATTAATGATAAATGACATTTTGAATTAAGAATTAATCCCTAATTGCTAACACACTTTTCTTTTTATAATAGCCTTTATGATAGCAATAATTAACAACTTCAGTTGTTGCTGTCTGATTAATTTTTGACTTGTAAATATGTCACCAGGTGATAGACTTCTGCTTTCTAAATTTAGACTCTCCATAAGTAAGCAAACTTGCTCTTCCCTATGCTCCTTCCTTCATTAATTTTTCTTTCTTTCGTCCATCTTTTATTCCATTTCTTCTGGTAACTATTTCTTTTTATTGTATTTTTAAGTCTCATGATTATTAAATTTATTATTAGTGAAACTGTGTTCTTTCCAAAAAAATGAAAGGTTCTCTGGATTTATCACCTAGTGGAAACTAGAAGGTGCTCAACCATTTTCAAATTCATGCTAATTACATGCAATAAGACATTTTAAAAAGAAAGTTTCTCAGTTCATATTTTTTCGAATGTTCCTACTTATGGGAAAAATTAGATTCAGGCATATTTCTTAACTACAGCTGCACAAAACTGCTAGGA
Organism: Antechinus flavipes; assembly: GCF_016432865.1. Lineage (NCBI taxonomy): Eukaryota > Metazoa > Chordata > Mammalia > Dasyuromorphia > Dasyuridae > Antechinus > Antechinus flavipes. The sequence continues at coordinate 85,859,010 of NC_067401.1, read as the reverse complement.
TATAATAAACATTGTCACCTGCAGTGATGTCTTCAAATTTTGCATATAGCTAGAGCTACTAAGGTCTTATACCATATTAAAAGAAAAATAGTCAACAATGTGAGATTTTAGTTGAAACAAAAGAAATTGGAAAAATCATAAACTGAAAACATATCACAAGTTTGTTGAGGGCAGAGTACATGACATCAAATCTTTTTTGGTGTATAGAAAATAGAAGGCTCTTAAAATCTGAATTGAGTTTGCCAAGATTATATGATAGAGAAAATTCATAAGAATTCTAAGATCTGGGGTAGAAAGTTGTTTTAAAACTCATTTAATTTCATTTTACAGCTGAGGAAATTGAAGTTCCTAAGAGATGAACAGCTTATTCTAGGTAATGAGTAAGAAACTTGTATCTTGTGACCCGAAGTTCAGCACTCAATTCTTTAGAAATAAATACTTTTAACTACAAGGTATTCTAAATTCTTATGTCCATTTCATAATGAACAGTAGCTCAAACCTACCATTTTTGCTATCTCACTTGGTGTTTTCATTAGTTTCCAATTCTCTGGATGATTTCAAAAACTATATATCCAGTTTATTTCTATTATTAAACTAAAGGCACCTATCTTCAAATACCATTTGAATATCTTCAATTATATGTTCTGAAGGCATCTCAAACACAATATATTCGAAACACAACCCATTTCTTTTCTTTCAAACTATCCCTTCTCCCTAATTTCCCTTTCATCATTACAAGCCTCACTATTTTCCCAGTCAGAATAACTGGCAACTTCATCATATTCAAATCCTCTCTTACATTTATTCAACATCTCCAATAGGTTTCAACATGTTGATCTTTCTAATTTTGTGTTATCTTTCACAGATACTTTATTATTGTTCAGTTGTTTTCAGTCATGTCTCACTCCTTGTGACCCGTTTGGGGTTTTATTGGCAAAGACACCAGAGTGATTTGTTATTTCCTTCCATTATACAAATGGAGAAACTGAAGCAAAAGGGATTAAAGTAACTTATTTAGTTACATAGTATCTGAGGCTAAATTTGAACTTAGAAAGATGAGTCTTCCTGACTCTAGACCTGATACTTTATCCATTATGCAGCCTAATTGACCACCATCATTTTATACGTGGACTATTGTAATAGCTTTCTGATAGACTTTCCTGTCTCAAGCCTCTCACTGCTACGATGCATCCTCCACTTGGCTACCAAAATAAAGATCTGATCCAAAGTGTAGATCTGAGCGTTTAACACTTCCCCCCACCTACTCAACACCAGTAATTCCCTATTATCTCTAGGGCTGAATACAAAACTGCCTGTTTGGCGTTTTAAATCCTTCACAATCTTAGTTTTTCATTTTTTTAGTCGTCTTACGTTTTACTCCTCTTTAGGTATTTTATGATCCATCAGCATTGACCCTCTTGCTGTTCCTCACACAAAGTTGTCTCTCAACACTGTGCTTTTTCACTGGCTGTCTCATATCTGTAATGTTTTCCCTCCTCATTTCTACTCAATAACTTCCCCAAATTCCTAAAATGTAGCTTAAAATCCTACTTTCTGCACAAGTTTTTCTCCATCCCTCACACTTCTAGTGTCTTTCTTTTGAGATTGTCTCCCTTTTACTCAATGTGAAATTGTCTTCCTTTTACTCAATTTACTCAATACTATGTATTTTGCCAATACATAGCTATTTGCCTATTGTCTCCCACGTTATATATGAGCTCCTTGAGTGAAAAGACCATGATTTTGCCTTTCTTTTTATCCTTAGCTCTTACCACACTATAACATAGTGAGCCTATAATGTTATTAGACATAGACACAAAGAAAAGAGACTACATGTATTTCAAAAGTGGATCATACAGGAAACAAAATTGTAGTTTCAAAAAATAGTTGTCTTTTAAACAAAGCAAAACTGTATAATAATTCAGTTATGATATCATGACAGTTCTATCTTAACATTATAACAGGCTAACATCTTTTCTCATTAGTCACGCCATTTATGAAAAGAAGAAAATTGACTTCATGGACCATGATTTTCCTGTGTAGGCTCTTCAGAATATTTAACTTTATACATCAATATACAGCATATTTTCCTGAAGCAGTTTGGACCTTTAGAAAGGACCCAGTAAATATTACTATGCTGTATTAGATTGGAATTTTAATAAAAATAATTGTGATAATTCATTTCATTAGTACTTTAAGGTTTACACACCTGTGAGGTAGAAAATGGTATTTAACTCCTAGAATAAATTTCAAATTACTCTTTTTTCTCCTTTGTTCAAAATTCAAAATGTTGGCATTGACACCATTTGGTCTAGGCCTACATTAGATTGTAATCTCACTGACAAAGACTTGAGGTTGCTTATAAGGACCTTCTATTTATAAAGTCTATAAAGAGTGATCCGAGTGAAATTTTTCATTAAGATATGTGAAAAGTGCTAAATACTACCACCAAAATGCATTTAACTAATGTGTATCCAATGGATTGGTAATGCCAGGTCTTGAGCATAATTCTAATTTCAAGTCAGTGGGGTCAACACCAATTTAAATCTTCTAGTGTTGTTTCAGTGTTAGTGATCTGAACATTTGAATTTCCAAAACATTGGATTAGAGATGATGGAGAAGTGCCTATTCTCAAAAGTGAATGTCAATTTAAGTCAATTAAGCTTACTTTTCCCCCTCCAGAGTCCAACAGTTGTTTCCCAAAGTACAGTGATTTTCAGTGATAGTACATAATGTACCGATAATGAAAATAACTCTGTGAACAGCTAGGAAGTAAGTTGGGGCTACTTCCACCCACACAGAGATGAATTTTATGTGCAGAAGCCCAGTGGAATATAAATGAACTGCTGTATATGAGAAAAGAAATGAGAGCCTGAGGATCTGGGCTATAGCCCAAGAAGGAGCATATATACTTTTCCTCTGCTTTTCCTCTCTATTTTTGATGTAAGGTCATGGATATGAATATCCTTGTCCTACAGGGTAACAGCTGGTTGTAATAAAATGCCATGTGCAGTGTAGGTAAAAGCTTGATGTCTGAACACACTCACTATCAAGATCCTCTGATCCTTGTCACAAACTGTTTGGATGCTCTTAGCTGCGTCCTTATTCAGGGCACGATTCACTGGCAGCAGGTGTTTGTTCATTTTGATAAATGTCAGCTTCTTAACATTCGCTTTGGAGAGGGAAGTGTGACAGACACTGATAATGCCCTTGCTGAACTGAAGGTACCCTCGCTGAGTATGCTAGAGGGCAACCAGCTTACAAACTTTATAGCCACATGCTTTTGAGCTGGACCCAATCTTCACTTTTCTTGCCAATCTCAGAATGGCTCTGTATCTGCAGACATACCCCAGATGTCCTGCAATCATCTGACTGATCTAGACTCTGGGGAGTCTACAGCCTCCAGTGATGTAAAATTAGACAGGAAGCCAAAGTCTTCCAAGTAGTACCTTTGGGGATTTCTCAAGTGCACTAATGCACTAATTGAGTATTGTTGCTATGTTGCCAGTCATATTCTTGCATTTACAACCAATCCCTTCTTTCTTAGTCATGTTGCCTTCCTCAGGCTAACTTAATAAAAACTCCCACAAAAGTCAATAGAAGAGCTGGTGTGGCACATGTGTATAGCTAGTGTGACAGAGCTGTCCAAGGTACTGCATCCTATAATGACTAAAAGCTGAGTGAAACATGCAAATTGAAAACTATGAAACTTGATTTTATTTACTACAATGGTTCAGATTCTATTGTTGTCGCTCTGAAGCCTATTCCTTGCAAATTTGAAGTGCAAAAAACAGATAAAGAGAAAATATTATGCATCAGGAGATACTCGAAATAAAACAAATCATTGTGTTTCTTGTGTAGAGCTTACTGTTCTCCAAAGGTTCAAATCACTATTACTACTATTGCTACTGCTACTACTGCTGCTGCTGCTGCTACTACTACTATTGCTACTACTACTACTATTGCTGCTACTACTACTACTATTACTACTGCTACTACTGCTGCTGCTGCTGCTGCTGCTACTACTACTACTACTACTACTCTATTACTACTACTACTATTACTACTGCTACTACTACTATTATTACTGCTACTACTCCTGCTGTTGCTACTACTACTATTGCTACTTTTACTATGACTACTCCCCTTTCTACTTCTACCCCTGCTACTATTATTAACTGCTACAGCTGCCACTGCTACTACTGCTGCTGAAGCTGCTGCTGCCACTACTACTACTATAACCACAACCACCACCATTAACATCTTTCTATTTATATAATACTTGAAGGTTTTCTTCACAAACCCTCTAAGTTAGATTTTTAAAGTATGATTACAAAATATGAACTATAAAAAAATCAAAAGGTATGTTGTAGAGTAGAACCTATATTATGTAATTGAAAGACTGATAGATTATAAGTCACTGGTACTAGATCTGGATCCTATGTCTACTATATATTATTTGTGTAACCTGAAGGCACACACTGATGGGCCAAACCAGCTGATCAATAGTCAGAATTTATTAAGTGTCTACTCTGTGCTCAGCATTTTCTTAGATGCTGTGAAGGGCAAAGAAATAGATTGGAAAATCAGAATGAACACATTAAGCAAATACGATGTTACATATTAAAGTGCTAAACTTTGTGAGGGAACTAAAAGAACAGAGATAGAGCAAGAGAGTGAATAAATCAACAGACAGAGAAACACACACAGAGAGAGAGAGAGAGAGAGAGAGAGAGGAGAGAGAGAGAGAGAGAGAGAATCAGAAAGAGAATAGGCAAAGTAATAATGAAATGTCTTAAGGAGTGAGTGAAATATGATTCATTGAGGAAGATAGATAAAAAGTGAAGAGGTGGCAATGAAAGGGGTAGGTATTTTAGCTAAGGAGTTATAAGCACAATATATCTGTAAAAATTGAAACTAATTTTCATATGGGTATCTAGGTTGAAATCAGGGAAATAATTAATTTTCATCTTTTCTTTTGGAGTATAATTTTAAATAGGGAATCATTAAGCCAAAAAAGTTCAGATAGGAAGGGACTGTATTAATTGAACAAAAATTTTAAATTGGAAAATATTGATTTAAAAATCATGAACTTGGAGATTACTTCATAATTTGATTATTATTCTCTTATTATCAAGAACCCTACTTTAAGCATAATTTACTAAATATCATATTAAACCAAAAAACTGTTTCAGATTTTACTTTTCAGCTATGGACTAAATCATATTAATTAAATAACTATCTGTTAAAAACCTGCTATGGACAAGGAAAGACATAATGAAAAACAGTGCCAAATTTCAAGGAATTTACATTCACTTAGTGAAATTTATTCACTTACTCAAATATGAAGTCTCTTGAGTAGGGAATAGCACTGACAATTAAAGGGATCAAAAAAAAATGTCATCTTGTAATGTTATAAATGAGTTTAGTCTTGAAGAACACCAAGAATTCTAAGAGTCAGTATAAAAAAAGGCCAAATTTCAGGCATTCAGGACAACCTATATAGAGGTATTGAAATGGGAGATGGAATTCTGAGTTTGGGGAACAGAACCTCTCACCCCCAAACCCCAAACTTGTTTGACCAGAATGCAGAGAACAAGAAAGAGAGAAATATGTAATAAATGTGGAAATGTAGAGTGGAACCAGGCATTGGAGGTTTTAATTTCCAAGCTAAGGAATTTGTATTTCATTTTAGGAGGAGGAAAGGAGCTGTTCAAGGTTCCTGAGCATATGAGTAATATGGTCTGATAACATTTGTGCTTTTAGAGAGATTATTTCAACAGCCAAATGGGAAAGAGGATTGTGGAAGGGAATTACTGCTTGAACTAGAGTAATAGATGTATGTGACTGGAGAAAGGGGGAAAGTTGTGAGAGATGCTGTCTATACAGAACTGACAAGATTCTGATTGCTTGTGGAAGGATGGGAAAGAAAAGAAGAAATTGAGGAAACCATTGAAGTTGCAAATCATCATAGTTGAAAGGATAGTCCTGCCTTTAGTGAAAAAGGGAGTTTGGAAGAAAGGTAGGTTTAGGGGAAAAGATGATTTCTTGTTTGTACAAGTTGAGTTTGGAGGTGGTATGCAATATTGAGTAGAAATAATTCCTATATCAGCTAAATATTGACATTGCATTATAGAAATATTCAAATTAATTTTTTTCAAATAGAAAAGATCTATAAACTATAAACCTTTTAATCAGAATGTATGGTTTTATACTGGCAAATACTTCATAACTTCATTCATCAATGACTATTACAGATATGTGATTTCATGTAATCATGGAAACTCAGAGCTGGAAAGGATAGAGGTCATCAAGTCAAACTATATCTGCATAAGAATCAACTTTACAATATTCCCAACATTTGATTATCCAAACTCTGCCTATAGGGAAATCACTTGATCCTGAGACAACCAATTCCATTTATGGATAATTTTTTGAGCAAGTAAGTGGATGTGTGTATGCATGTATATGTGTTTTTCCCTCTTTCAATCAATTCCAATGAAAGTAATATACAAATATTGCTTGCCACCCCTCCCACACATTTCCCCTTTTATTGTGAAAGCCTTACATGCCTTTTTTTTTTTTTTTTTTTTTTGGCTGAGGCAATTGAGGTTAAGTAACTTGCCCAGAGCCACACAGCCAGGAAGTGTTAAGTGTCTGAGGCCAGATTTGAACTAAGGTCCTCCTGACTTCAGGGCTGGTGCTTTATCCACTACACCAACTAGTTTCCCCTTACATAACTTTTATTACCTGTGAAAATTTTCCCAATTCTACCTTTTCTTCTGCCTTCTCTCAATACATCCTTTTTTTATCCCTTCAGTTTTTTGAAGACTATTCCAACATAATCAACTCATACTTAGGCCCTCTATGTAAACTAATTTTAACCGCTCCAATAATGATAAAATTCTTAGGAGTTACATGTATCATCTTCCCATATAGCAATGTAAACAAATAGTTTAACTTTATTCAACCCCTTATTATTACTCTCTCATGTTTACTTTTTTGTGCTTCTCTTGAGTTTTCTGTTTGAATGCCATATTTTCTATTCAGCTCTGGCCTTTTCTTCAGGAATGTTTTAAAGTTAGCTATTTCATTGAATATCCATTCCCCCTCACTCTCTTGAAGAACTGTACTCAGTTTTTCTGAATATATTTTTCTAGATTTAATCTAGATTTTGCTCTCCAAAATATCATATTTCAAGTCTTCTACTCCTTTAAAGTTCAAGGTGCTAAATCTTGTGTGATTCTGACTGTGGCTTCATAATATTTGATTTCTTTTTGTTTTTTGTTTTGTAAACTGCTTGAAATATTTTTATCTTTGTCATTGTAGCTCTGAGATTTGGCAATAATATTCCTGGGAGTCTTCATTTGGGGATCTCTTAAAAGAGGTGAAAGTTAAATTTTTTCAATTTACATTTTATCCTTTGAATCTAAGATGTTGGAGGCAGTTTTCTTTTATAATTTCTTGAAATATAATGTCTAGACTCTTTATCTGATAATGAATTTCAGGTAGTCCAATAATTCTTAAATGATCTTTCCTTGATATATTTTCCAGATCAATTGCCATAATGCTTTCAGAAAGAAGCATTGTTTTCTATTGTTTTTATTCTTTTAATTTCATTTTAATTTTTTTGAAGCTCCATGGAGTCATTAGCTTCCAATTGTTCAATTCTCATTTTAAAGGAATTATTTTGTTCTTTTATCCTTTTGGCCAATTCTGCTTTTTAAACAGTTCTTTTCTTCCATGGATTTTTGTACCCTTTTTATGATTTAGCCAATTCTTTTTTTGAGGTGTTATTTTCTTCAGTATTTTTTGCATTTCTTTTACCAAACTGTTCATTTTCTTTTCATAATTTCCTTGCATCACTTACATTTCATTTCCCAATTTTTCCTCTACGACTCTAATTTCTTTCTTTATCTATTCCAGAAATGTTTTTGGATTTGGGTTCCACTAAAATTTTTTTTAGGTTTTTTTGGTAGCTGTTTTCATATTGTTTTTTTGGTTTTTTTTTTTGAGTTTATGTTTTGATCTTCCCTGTCACTATAGTATCTTTTTATAATCAAATTCCTTTTTGTTTGTTTGTTTATCTTTCTAGTCTATTTCTTGAATTTGAATTTTATGTGAAAGTTGGGTTCTGCTCACCTTGGGGTGGGGAAGCACTGTTTCATGATCCTGTTTTCAGAGCTAGTTTTCAGGATCTGCAGGTTTTTGGTATCTCCAAGGTATATGATACTGGGGTGATCACTGTTTCCCTGTTCTTCCCCCTAATCTTTATTCAGAAGAGCCTTTTCTCCCATGCAGCCACATGTGCTAGCATTCATCTTTGCTATGGAAATGTGAACGTGGCCTCTGCTCCCTTGTGAGCAACTATCAGTGTTTCTTTCCCCCCCGAGAACTGCATGTGGGCAATACAGTTGGCAATTAGCACCAGTTGTACCCAGTGCCAACAAAGGATCACTAGCAATCTTTTTCTGATTAGTTGTCTCATCTCCTTACTACCTCTTGGTTTAGAGCTCCTAAATCAGCAGAAGCCACTTCTAGCCTGATATTGCTATAGCCATTGTTATGTCATCCTATATGTGGGGTCTAGATGGGCTTTCATCCTGGTGTCACAGATTCTATTGATCTATTTAGTTTTCTTAGACTGGAAAAATGTCTCAACTCAACTTATCTTTGGATCTATTACTCCAAAATTTGATTTGAAGCATTATTTAAAGTTATTTGGAGGGGAATATTGGAAGAGTTCAACTTGGTGCCTCCCCCTAATCCACCATCTTGGCTCCTCTACAGGCGGATAATTTTAATTGTTAAGTAGATTTCCCTTTGTTATCAGGCCTAAAACTCCAGCTTTTTCATTTTCACTCTTGGCTTTCTATCTTATACTTTGGGATCATTGAAGCAAGTGGGAAAGTTGACTTGAAAATTTATTATTCCAAAGAAATTTCTATCACCACACTTTAAAGTCTTGTTGGTATTTTAATCAAAAGGTCATAAAGCAAATGAAGTGCATCCTGAAATATTTATGGAGTATGTACAGAATATCAAAGGGTCAGCTTAAATGCAATTAGATTGTATTAAGGGGTAGTAGAAAGACAGAAAACCTAGATTTAAATATAAGTTCCAAAATTTAATATGGACCTGAATTTCCATATCTGCCAAATGGGGATGATATTATTTGCACTAATCACCTCAGGATTATTTTGATAATCAAATTGGATAATGTAAGTAAAATATTTTGAATAGTAAACTACTACATATATATGAATTATTATTTAGACTACAATGTTAGTTACAACTCTGAATACAATTTAATAACTTCTACCTACATGACTTCTCACCTTTTGACTTTTCAAATGGAGTTGGTTAGTCTCCATTGACATAAATGTTAAGTGCCTATCTCTCAGTACCTCCCCCTGTATATAAATGCCACTTGGATGGCATTTAGGTTGTATGGAACAATTTGCGTTTTCAAGAGGGGAAATTTTACAAATTGTGCTTCTCTTTTCTTTCAGCTTGAGCTGTTTTCTCCTGGGAAAACAGCTTTTTGCTTGGCAAAAATGGATGTGAAGCATTGGCGAAAACGAAAGGCCGTTTTCATTGCAAAGAAAACTGCCTTTTGCTTTTGCCAAAAAAAGCAAAACATATGAGACAAAACCACAAATATTTCCCTGTTTGCAAACCCTGTGAAAACGTGATTTTTCACCAGCGGTGAGAATATTTTCCCACACAACTCTTCCAACTTCTAAAAATTATCCTTTCATATGGTAAAATTCATAATTCACACCTGCTGTACCTCATAACTCTCATCAACTGTTATTAATATTGTCATTTAACATTTTTTAGAGGAGCATTAGTATTATCTAGAACATTAGATCTTCTACCTAGGATACTTCTAATCTTAAGAACACAAAAATGGTAGAATTACTAAGAGTTGATGAGTAGCTAACACCATGGAGTAAAACTAACAAAAGGAAGAAGTTAATGTGTTGAATTTGATTTCAGATAGTAATATACAGTAAGCAGTTGATATATAGTTAGCATGATGTCGTGAAAAAGAAAATCTGGAGTTAAGAGACTTAGACTCAAATTCTAGTTCTAATTTGTATATATTAGCTGTGCACACTTGTACAATTCCATGATCTCTCTGAGAGAAGATGAGGAAAATAATACTTGCACTAATGGCATCATAGAATTATAGTGAATATAAATGTGAGTTATTGTTATGGAAAGATACAGTGTAATGTAGTGGCTAGACAACTGATCAGGAAGACCTCAATTCAAGACCTGATTGCCTTTGAAATATAATCACAGTGTGACTCTGGACAATTAATCTCTTAGTCCTCTGGGAAATTCTGCAAGACAGGGATTCTTATCCTGGGGTCCATGGATAAATTCCAAACTGTCTATGATTTTGGAAACGAAAAATTAAAGCTTTATTTTCACTAATCTCTAATTGAAATTAATCATTTCCTTCAATTATTTAAACTATTTTATTCTGAGAAGAGAACCATAGATTTCATTTAATTGTGTGTCTATGACACACAAACAAATATCAGGAATTCTTGCTCCAACACTTTAAGATGCAAAGATTGTGATCTTCCTTGATAGCAAGACATTCCTCACATGGGAGTTCCTATATTAATGAAATTGCAGGTCTAATGCCTATCCCCAATTTATTATGTGCATAATATTAATTATTCTCATGGACTTATTTTTAAATAATAGCTTTTTATTTTCAAAATATATGCAAAGATAGCTTTCAACATTTCTCCTTGCAAAGCCTTATGTTGCAAATTTTTTTTCCCTCCTTTTTTTCCACTCCTCCCCTAAACTTCAAGTAATCACATGCAATTCTTCTATACGTGTTTCCACATTTATCATACTGCACAAGAAAAATCAAATCAAAAAGGGAAAATAATGAGAAAGGAAAAAAAGCAAGCAAACAACAACAAAAAAGGTGAAAATATTATATTGGGATTCACAATCAGTCCCTACAATCCTTTCTCTGGATGCAGATGGTTCTCTCTATCACAAGTCTATTGGAATTAGCCTGAATCACCTCATTATTGAAAAAAGCCATATGGACTTATTTTGGGAAAAGAATTTTGTAAATCCTAAAGTGATGAATATACATACATATATGTTATTCTCAATTAATTAAAAATACCATGACAGAGAAAGATTAATAAAAAATAATAAAGTCAGAACAAGAATATAATGGCTAATAATGTCATGAAAGTACTCTGACCAAGAGTTTGTGTGTAGATTTTTGTGTAGGTTCTGATATTAAATAACTGTATGATCTTGGAAAAGTCACTTGATAGAAATGATCATTCGTTTACTTGTGTGTAAAGTGAAGGGTGTGGGGTAGATACTCTTTCAGGTCTTGTTCTCATTTTCAGTGTTATGAGTAAATTAAAGATCTATCTGGAAGTATAGAAATAATGAGTAACAAAGGATTAATCTCTCCCCTGTTCTGCTAATTTTAAGCAATTTCACTGCAACCACCATAAGTCAATATGTATATGCTGTTCTTCATGATGTGTACCTCCAGTAATTTCTTACTATATAGTAAGAATTCTCATTGTTATTTGAGGGTAAACCTTCAAAGGATATGTCAGTGGATGAAGTTGACAAGTTTATTGACACAGTTTATTGACAAAAGATTGGGATTACATGGTAGATATTTTTGGTTACAACTCATAAAACAACTACTAAAATCTTGAGGGAATAGAATATCTGTACCAGGAGAATCTATGCACATGAGATTAAAGATTTTAAAAAATAGTTTTGAAGTTATAATGTACAGTTTAAAGAGATTCCACAACTTCTCTTCATATAATGTTCCTTTTTAAAAATTATTCTATATTGACTTCATGCTTTTCCTTATACCCTAACTAAATCTCTTCACTACAATCTAAGCTAATTTCTTCTCATTCCACCCTCTGAAAGTAGAGATTACCCAAGTAGACTATATATGACATATAAAATGTCAAATATAAAAATAGGTGCTTTATTGTATACAATAGATGTGTCCCTGATAACTATATGAATCAAATTTACATTTTGGTCTACTTGAAGTGGAATTGAATTGCATGGCCTCCAAGTTCTTTTTAGGAATTGATTAAAGACAATCTACAATGAACATTTTATAAAGTGGGGGGAATCCCTTTATGAAATGTCTGATTTGTTATAATACTAGATTTTTGTATATTGGATTTGCTTAAAATAAAAGACACCAATAATTTTCAGAAAGTTTTTGATGAATTCATGATTGGTGTACGTATAATGGTTTGTAAAAAGCCTTTGGGGGTACACCTCTACCTTATGAGAATGCCATTCTAGAAGACAACTACTATGTTCTATGTGATTTTTGCCATCACTTCATAGGTTAGGACTTACAAAGCTAACTGCTCACAGTTTGTTTATTTCTTACTAGGCACTATGCCTGTGTTTTAGATAGCTGCCACCAGCTGGGCAATGGTGTCTGGATGGAGCTACACAGTCCAAATAGCTGGATGCCCAATAAGGGTAGATAATAAAGAGGAAAAACAGCACACCATCTAGTCAATTAAACTTTCCTATTAAAATCTCACTATTAAATTTTAAGGCACAATTGTTAGCTAATAATTATGTGTAAGAAAGTGATTCATCATAATAAAATTTAGGGATACAAAAAATGTCAATGTCTTTTTTAATACATTCTTTAATTTAAAATGTTCAATTAACATACATTCATTCTCTCTTCCTCCATCTTCCCCTTGTGGAAAAAAAGAAAAATCAACCCCTTTTTATGATCTGCATAGTTAAGCAAACATATTTTCCCATACAAAAATATATGTATTATTCTGTACCATCAGTTCACCTGTCTGGAAGTATTCAACATGCTTCATCATTGGTCCTCCAGAATTGTGAGTGGTCATTGTGATGATCAGAGTTCTTAAATCTTTCAAAGTTTTTGGTTTTTATAATTTTTTCTTCTTTATTCTATTCACTTCACTCTGTATCAGTTAGTAGAATTCTTCCCAGATTTAACTGAAATCATCTCTTTCATCATTTCTTACAGCACAATATTATTCAATTGCATCCACATAGCATAATTAAGTCATTTCCAATTGATGGTCACCTCCTTTGTTTCTAGTTCTTTGTTGCTACAAAAAGAGCTGCCATAATTATTTTTGTATTTATGAATCCTTTTCTTCTTTTGTTAATTTCTTTGAGATATGTGACAATAATAGTATCATCGGGTCAAGGGACCTGGACAATTTGGTATTTTTCAAGCAGAGCTCCAATGTGCTTTCTAGCATGGACCAATTTACGTCTCCATTAACAATACAGTGATACACTTGTTTTCCTACAGTCCCTTCAACATTTGTCATTTTTGTTTTTACCAGGTTTGCTTGTGTGATGGGTATGAGGTGAAATCTCATACTTGTTTTAATTTGCATTTCTCTAATCATTAGTGGTTATCATTTTCCCATATGATTATTGATAGATTGGATTTCTTCCTTTGAAAACTACTTTTTCATTTCTTTTGACTAGCCAAAACTTTAGATTAAATTAAAAAAATGTCACTGGATGAACTAGAGTAATGTTACACTGGAAGAATGTTCAAATAGACTGAGGAAACTTGAACTTGTCTATATTTAGGGTCACTTCCACAGCTGCATGAGGAATTAGAGAAGGATATTAAGGATATGCACTTACCGTTGAGAATAAGTAGAACTCAGTTTGTAAATGGGTTGTGTTCCTGAAGTTTATTTTTAAGTATCTAGTATATGTGTATGTATATAAAGACATATAAATGTCTATATTTATATCTATGCATATATGCACACATAAATATGTATATACCTATTTATGAAATTAGAAATCTAAACATATTTCAGCTATGCCTAATGTATAGATTATTCAATCAAGTCCTCATGTTTGAATCCATAACCTTGGAAAAGGGATAAAATTTTTTGTCTGACTCAGGAAACTTTTCCTCTACAACCCAAATTTTCTTAGTTACACTATCATTACTTTGCTTCTTATGAACTTTCTCCTTATCCTAAAACTTCTGTTACGCCACTGTTGCTGTCCCTTTGTACATTTTCCCTCAGAGTAGACCTTCAGCTCAAAGGCTGTGTGCTTAGTTTCTTTGGATCTTTCTAAGGTCCTCTATGCAATTGCTTGAAATAGCAGACTTAATTGTAGTGGCAAGAAACTGGAAACTGAGCAGATGCCCATCAATTGGAGAATGGCTGAATAAGTTATAGTATATGGATATTATGGAATATTATTGTTCTGTAAGAAATGATGAGCAGGATAACTTAAGAAAGACTCAAAGAGACTTAGGAACTAATGCTAAGTGAAATGAGCAGAACCAGGGATCATTGTACGTGGCAAAATCAATATTATATGACGATCAAGAGTGATGAACGTGACTCCAACAATGAGATGACTGCTGCCAGTTCCAGTGATCTTGTTATGAAGAAAGCCATCTACACCCAGAGGGAGGACTGTGGGAACTGAATGTGGATCACAACATAATCTTCTCACTCTTTTTGTTGTTCACTTGTTTTCTTACTCATTTACTTTCTTTTTTTAAATCTGATTTTTCTTGTGCAACAAGAGAATTGTATAAATATGTTTATACATATTGGATTCAATGTATATTTTAACATGTTTAACACTGATTGTCATCTAGTGGAGGGGGTGGGGAGAGGGAGGAGAAAATCTGAAACAAAGGCTATGCTATGCAAAAGTCAATGTTGTCAAATTATTCATAGATATGTTTTAGAAATAAAAGGCTTTATAAAAAATAAAAATAATAATCTGTGTTTCTCTAATCAATAGTGACTTAGAGCATTTTTTCATATGACTATAGATGGCTTTCATTTTATCATATGAAAATTGTCTTTTCATATTCTTTGACCATTTATCAATTGGGAAATCACTTGTATTCTTATAAATTTGACACAGTTTTTAAAATATATTTTAGAAATGAGGCCTTTATAAAAAACACTGGCTGTAAAATTTTTTCCCCAGCTTTGTACTTCCCTTTTAATTTTGTTTGTGTTGGTTTTGTTTGTGCAAAATCTTTTTTATTTAATATAATCAAAATTGTACATTTTGCATTTCATAATGTTCCCTAGTTCTTCTTTGGTCATAAATTCCTTCTTTCTCCAAAGATCTGATAGGTAAACTATCCATTGCTCACTTAATTTGCTTATGGTATCATCCCTTACACTCAAAGGGTTGTAAGATGTAGGTCTATGCCAAGTTTCTGATTTATTATTTTCTAGTTTTCCCAGCAATTTTTGTAAAATAATGAGTTCTTATCCTAGAAGCTAGAGTTTTGAGCTTTATCAAATACTAGATTACTATAGTCATTGATTATTTTGTTATGTACATCTAACCTATTCCACCAATCCACCATTTTATTTCTTATCTAGTATCAAATAGTTTTGATAACTGCTAATACTGGTAGACTACCATCCTTTGTGTTTTTTTTTTCATTAATGCCTTTGATATTCTTGACTTTTGTTCTTCCAGATGAATTTTGTAATTATTTTTTCTAGTGCTATAAAATCAATTTTGGCAGATCGTTATGATACTGAACAAGCAGGCCAATTTAGGTAGAATTGTCATTTTTAATATTAGCTTGGCCTACCCCTAAGCAATTAACATTTTTTTCAATTGTTTAGATCAGACTTTATTTGTGTGAGAAGTGTTTTTTAATTGTGTTCATATAGTTTATGGGTTTGTCTTGGCAGGTAGACGTCCAATATTTTATTTTGTCTACCTTTAATTTTTTTTAAAGGTGACCCTCTTCCTGCTGGCTCTCTTCCCCTCACTTTTAGATCCCCTCTTCTCATTTGTTATATCTTTTCCTTTAGGATTTTATTAGTCCTCTTTCCTGCTTTTATTCTTTTCCCTTCCCAGTAAGGTAGATTATCACTTAGTTTCCATCAACAAGTTCTAATTCAATAGTTTTTTCCTATTTCATTTTTTGTGTTTCTTTCCATAAAGGATTTATCTCTTCTTTCATCATTCATCTTCTTTTCTTATTTCCTTTAGATTCCCATTTTCTTACTCTTGACCCCTATGCTTATCTCTCTTTTTTCCTCTATGTTCCTCATAAAATCAAAGCTTTCAAGGTATCTATTCAAGTCCCTGCCTTCTAGGCTCTCTCTGTCACTGACTCCTATGACTTACTCATGGATTTCCCTTTTCCGTTGTGCCTCACTCCTAAAACAATGCCAATTATTGTAGATGTGAGAGAAGACATTGCCCCAAGGTAGGATGCCTTACTCCTCCTCTAGAGCTATATCCTTTTTTTTACCTATTTCCCCTTTCATTTGCTTGGAAATTTCCTTCCTGTGTCCATGGTCTCCCACTTCTCCAAGTGCCAGTTGCTTTTAAATCCCCCCTTCCTAACCTAGACAAGTAGACTTTTCAGGCACTAAATCCCCAGGCTTCACTAGCACAAGGTCCTCATGTCCCTTTGCCCATATGAGTATTCATCAGTGAAACCCCCTCCCACTTCCAAAGTAAAACCTCTTCTCTTTCCTTTTAAAACTTCATTTCCCTTCATAGATTCTTCTCTTTCTGAGACTACATAGATAATTTTTCCCTCATTGCTAGCCTTGATTTGACCCCAGCATATCACTCACTCTTTCCTATCTTCCTTTTGTACTTCCCCTTTTTCATGTATCCTTTAAAGTTGTAATGTAATGCAACAAAGGAAATATTCACCTGTAGGCAGAGTGTCAAGAAGTCTGTCTATAATGCTCTGTCTGCCTTTTCACTTTCACCTCTGTCAGATTTCTAAAGTTACCCTTGTTTTTTTGTGTACATTTTAAAAGTAATCTTTTTCTGGTCTTTTTGTTATCACTATGTTGCTGTCACTATCTGCATTTATTCATTCCTCTTTCATTTTTGCTGCTTGGGTTGTTTGAGGAGCCAAAAAACTCTTTAGTTCTGGTTTTCTTTCTAAATATGTTTCAGTTTTTTTATTGTTGAATATTCATTTTTTTAATCCTATGTGATTAAGTTCAGCTCTTATATCTTATATGGGCTTCATCCTGAGTTCCAGTGCTTTTCAGAACACATTATTCCATTTTCTTCTCCCTTTTCTAATGAATGGAGAATAGTCTCATATTATTTGAATGTCCTTTCCTTTGTATTTGAAGGTCTTTCTATGATAGTTTGCAGAACTTGTTTCTGAAATGAATTGTTAAATTTAACCACTATATTTCTTGGAATTTGCAGCCTTGAATTTTTTTCCCCTTCTTTTATTTTCTTCACTATGGAGTTAAGTTTTTTGTTTTGTCATGTTCTTCTGAGACACCTATGATGTTTAGATTGTCTCTCCACACCATGACTTAAAGAGATCCATATCTTTCCCTTGCATAATGAACATGTTTTCTTTTAATGATCTTGTTTTTTGCTTTTTTTCTTCCATCCTGTCTTTTATTTCTATGTATTTGTATCCTCATTCTATTGTTCTCTCTTTTGTTTCTTTGATAAAGTTTGCCATTGCAAATTCAAGTTTTTCTATTCTGCTCATTATTTATGCTGTGTAAGACAAGTTCTACTCTAATAATTCTTACTTCTCTTTTAAACCTCTAAAGAACATTATGCTGTGCTTTGTGGGCTGTGGCACTGTCCTAGTTATCAGTCTCACTGTTCTCTGTTCATTAGTTCTCTGTCCCACCACCAACAGTTCAGGATCTGCTTTCCTTGGCATTAGGAGAGTATACTTTTCTTGGTACCAATACTTGTGAGCTATTGGAAATTCAGAACTCTGCAGCACTTGTGCTTCTGGGTTGCAAACTCAAGAAGCTTTTGTTCCAGAAGTGAAGTGGTCAAGTTGGCTTTTGAGGCCTGAAGAAACTTCTACAACTTAGATTCAGGATTTCTATAACACCAGGAGGAAGAAAAAGGGACCTGAATGTAAGAATGTATTTTGATGTACATTTGGGTGGAGTTCTTGAGTTTACTAGTACATCTTTGCTGTTCATAGAATTGGAGGTGATGGAGAGTTCCTGAAGGAGTACAGAGTAAATAGGCATCAGTTCTTGGACTTTTAAAAATTCTTTTAGATTGTTGGTATCCTAGGATATGAAAACTTGCTTTATCTTTGGCGCATAGTTTTTGTTTGGGGGAGGTTTGACAGGTAATAGAGAATAGAAAAAATATTTCATCTGCTATCTTACTAGTCACATGATCTGGAAGTCATTGATTTGTTTTTATGATCCATTTGTCTTGTTTTATTTGGCTCAAGTTTAATACGTCTGTTCGGTGTATTTCTGAAAATACTTAGTTGTAGTTAGGGTGCCAAAAATATACGATTCACTAATTCATCCAATTAATATTTATTGAATGCCTACCACATGTGGAGTACTATGTTTTGCACTATGGGAATACAGAAAAGAAGAAAAGAAGATCCCTCCTTTAGGTACTAGTTTGAAGACAAATAAGGTAAAGAGTATAAGTATAATAGGTTAAAAAAAGTGTTATATGACTTCAAAGCAGGGAGAAGTAGGATAAAGATATTTCAGTTCTAGAAAAAAAATGAGCGAAGTTCTTAGATGGGAAAGAAGAGGGCATATTTGGGTAATGATGTTAGCTTGAGTGAATGAATGAATAAAAAGAGAATTTATTGAGAACTTACAATGCTTAAAGAATGACTTAAGTGCCAAGGATATAAATATACAAAAATGAAGATAATCTCTACCTTCAAAGAACTAACTTAATTTATTTATTTATTTATTTATTTATTTATTTATTTATTTATTTATTTTGCCAAGGTAATTGGGATTAAGTGACTTGCCCACCGTCACACAGCTAAGAAGTGTTAAGTGTCTGAGAACTGGTGCTCTATCCACAAGAACTAACTCTTGAGTAGGGAGAAATGATGCTTGTAGGGGAAAACCTACATGAGTGCTGAGTAGAACTTTAGGAAAATACATTGACACATTCTTTCCAAGATCTAGTTGATTCAATTATGGTTCTAGAACTGGAAAAGGTATGGCTGGTGAGGCGATGTGGAAGTTCACTTATAAGAAGAGAAGTTCTGCAGCCTAGATTTAAATCTAGTAAGCTAGTAAAATGCTAAAATAGGTGTAACTGGAAAGCATGAATTAACACAATGAAGCCCCAGGGTAGGGACTTTCTCTATGAATAGGGCAGAATGACATGAGACTAATGAGAACATGTCTGGAGAATGTAAGTGAAGGAGAATGATATAATATAAGGCTAAAAAGGAGTCAGAGCATATTAGTGTTATTTGGAGCTAATAGTGATTTTATATATCATCTAATCTAATCCCTACATTTTATAGATAAACTGAGTCTCAGAGAGATGGAGTGACTTGCCCAAGATAAAACAAATCAATCTGAGAGCCATGATTTGTATTTAAGATATCTGATTCCAGTTCCATTTACCCTACCATAGAAGACTTTGAGTGTCAAGAAATTTAGATAGCATTCTACAAGCAGGGTATGTGATGCAGAACTGTGCAATCTATGAAGACCATGTACTCTGTGCAAGTGCTTAGGAAGATTTAAATACTTTGAAGAAACAAACCTCACACATTTATTCTATCTGCAAGCACTACTGCTACATATACCTAGGCAATAGTGGGCTGATTACCTGTCT
This sequence comes from Antechinus flavipes, assembly GCF_016432865.1. NCBI lineage: Eukaryota > Metazoa > Chordata > Mammalia > Dasyuromorphia > Dasyuridae > Antechinus > Antechinus flavipes. Next base: position 85,839,360 of record NC_067401.1, on the reverse strand, counting down.
GATCAAGCATACTGTGTCTCCCATCTCTTTCCTTGGATTTTCATGTATGGGTAGTTTAGGAGGACTTTCAAGGGAAAGAATTATATTCTAGGAGGAAGCAAAATTTTGCGTGATTCACAAGATTAAAGACAGTCTCAATGAATGAGGCAGGAAATATATTAAAATACAGTCTAGTATAACTAGCAGGAAGTAAAGTCTAGAGTTCAGCTGTCAAAAGATTATTTATTGATTGCTATTATTGTTGTTGTTGTATAGGATTTAAAAGGTGCTTCAAGGTTTGCAAAATGCAATAAAATTATTATCTCATTTTATCCTCACAATGAATAGGAGATAGGTGCATTTATTATTTCCATTGTACAGATGAGGAAATTGACTGAGATAGAGATTAGATTATGTGACTTGTGCAGGGTCATACAGTTGGTCAGTATCTAGTCTTCCTGATTTCTGGTCCAATGCTCTAGTAGCCATTTCTGGCTGCCTCCTAGTCCAGTGTAAGTAAACAACAGGTTACTCATATAAACAGAGACTCTTTCCTTTTGTCATACACAGTACTATGAGTGAAAAATGAGTTGTGAAGCCCAGTTGCATATGATTGATTGTATACTCCAGTTTCCAATGAATTTTCATTGGCTGGTAGGATCTCACCTTTTCTGTTACATTCCCTATCTTCTATAGCAAATGTTCTTGGTATATTGCTATGAGGAGCAAGAATGGAAGTAAAATCTAGCCCTTTAACTTTTTTTTTTTAATAATTATAACTTTTTATTGACAGAACCCATGCCAGAGTAATTTTTTACAACATTATCCCTTGCACTCACTTCTGTTCCGACTTTTCCCCTCCCTCCTTCTACCCCCTCCCCCAGATGGCAAGCAGTCCTATACATGTTAAATATGTCACAGTATATCCTAGATACAATTATATGTGTGCAGAACCGAACAGTTCTCTTGTTGCACAGGAAGAATTGGATTCAGAAGGTAAAAATAACCTACTAGCCCTTTAACTTAACAGAATAATACCTTTCCCTCTCTTTCATCTACTGGGCTAAAACGAAAATAGAATATCCACATTAAAAGCACTTTCTTTTCTTTGGTGTGGAGAGACAGGGATTACAACTATGGTTTCATTAATGCAGGAAATTCCCTGGTATTGAACTCCTTCCACTGAACCAGATCAGAAACTCTTCTATAATGTATCACCTTAGAGAGTTGTTTTGGAACATGGAGAAGTTAAATCTCTTGCACATGGTCTCATAACTATCAAAGGAAAGATTTGAATACCAGGGTCTTCCTGATTACAAGTCCAGTTCTTTATTTTATTAGACATTTTATTAGACAATTTAATACCAAAGCAACTGTAACCTCTCACATGCCAAAACTCATTTAAACATCTAAAGTTTGAGACAATTTAATATACATGATCATTATCTTTTTTTTTTTAAACTCTAGTTTCTATCTATATATGCTGGATGTTGGATGATCAGATTAGAAAAATACCTTAATCAAAATATCTTAGGCTTTCATTTCTAATTCCCTACTTTGGAAGAGATTCAAGCATATTATGATTTAATGATATGGCTTCTTAGATGATCAGTATCAGAAGGATTTTATTAGAGTGTTCCTCTGTTTTTACAAAGTTATAGTGTATGATATTGTCTACTATTTTATCCAATATCCCTTATATAATAACTTACACTACTATCAGTTGCCTCTTGATGAAAAGCAGGATCTGAATTCATATCTACCTTTAATGTTGTTGAAATGGGGATTAGTCTAATGAATAAATACACAATAAGAATCCTATTAACTAAAAAAATCTATATTCTCCTCTTCAGAGATCTGTGGGTATTCTAGGATCTTATCGATAAATGGTTTATGTTTGTATTAATCTCATGCAATACCTCTCTTCCTTATAGTTAGTATTTATACAGTGCTTTTAAGTTTGCAAAAATACTTTATTATATTTGATCCTTACAACAACTCTATGAGGTAGCACTATTATTATCTTCATTTTACAGATAAAAATGTTGAGACATAACGACATTAAATGACTTGTTTAGGGTGACACAATTATTAAGTATCTGAGGAAGGATTTGCATTCAGGTCTTTCTGACTCCTAGTCCTACACTCTATCCACTATATCACCTAGCTGCTATCCATCCCCAGAAGTCTCTCTTCAGCTTTCCCTGATGCTTGTATATATAAACTTGTAGGACCAGAGGATCTTTTAAAAAATATCAATAGCATCATTTATATAGCTCTTTAGAATTTATGAAACACTTTACATATATTCTAGCATTGTGCTTTCAGAACAACCCTGAGATTAAATACTATGTTATCCTATTTTTACAGATGAGCAAACTGAGGCACAGAAAAAAAATAAGTGACTTACCCAGGGTCATATAGCTAATTCAATTAAAAAATAGTTTTTTATTTCCCACATGCAAGTATAGTTTGCAACATACACCTTGTGTTTCTTGTGCAAAATCTTGTGCTCCAAATTTTTCTACTTCCCTTTCCTCACTTCTCTCTCCTAGACAGCAAGTAATCTAATATAGCTAAACATAGTTCCATATTTGTCATGTTGCCCAAGAAAAATCAGATCAAAAGAGATAAAAAGTAAAGGAAAATCCCCCAAGAAAATAAACAAACAATAGCAACAACAAAGGTGAAAATATTGTGCTTTGATCCACATTCAATCTCCATAGTTTTCTCTCTGGATGAGGATGGCTCTTTCCATCACAAGTCTATTAGAATTGCCTCATCTGTTGAAAAGAACCAAATCCATCACAGTTGATCTCACTTAATCTTGTTGCCATGTACAATATTCTCTTGGTTCTACTCACTTCATTTAGCATCAGTTCTTTGAAAATCATCCTGCTCATCATTTCTTATGGAACACAATTCATTACATTTATATATTATAATTTATTCAGTTATTCCCCAACTGATGGGCATCCATTTAATTTCCAGTTCCATTTTCCAGTTCCAGTACAAAAAGGGCTGCTACAGATAGTTCTGCACATGTGAGGACCTGAGGATTTTGATTAAGAATTAGAAGTGGCATCTAATGCAACCCCCTCATTTTTTTAAATGAGGAAACATAGCCTAAGAGGTTAACAAAATTAAGTAAGCTTTATGAAATGTGGGCCCTCTTGTACCCACACATGTATCATGTTAGTGATTATCTTAATCCTCTGTTACAGAGAAAAGAATGATTTAAAATTAGAAGGCAAATCTTGCTTTCCCCTCTTCTTTTGCCCTGTGTTGACATAGCTTTTGACTTAGGAGGTCCATAATGAAATGTGATGTCCCAGTAGATCACGTGTTTCCATTATTTTTGGGTAGCAACATTCAAGTAAAAGACAAATGAAAACTTCCTCTGTTTGACACTGAAAAAATTACTGGCATGACATATGGTAATTCATTAAAGGATTCTCATTCATCAAAACAATTCATTTTTGTATAAAGAGGCTGAATAAGCTGTTTTTCACTGATTTCATTCTGCGAGACTTTCTGGCCACATGTGGCTTCAGTTATTTTGCTGCAATTGTGATCTTAAATATTGAGAACTATTTGAAAATTTTGAAATATACAACATTAAACAGGGCAATTTGTGCTTAGATATTCATGTGTAGCTCAAATCTTACACCCTTATGTTTTCTTTTTCATATTTCAATAATTTAAGACTTGAATTTGTCATGACACTTTTTAGAAATCCTTGAGTAGATTCCTTCTCTCTTACCCCCTAGCTGTACCACATACCCCTACCCTATTTCCCCAGACTTTCTTTGTAGAAATGCACATTCCTCTGATTTCGGTTTAATATCTTGAATCCTTTGAAAATAGTGACAGTGGAAGTGATTTAAAAAAGAGTCTACTGATATATTATTAAACTAAAAAAAATTGCATAGGTCTAAGTTATCTACAAACTTAAGTCCAAACTGAAGCTTATAAACAATTGCTTTATAAGAGCAAAGAGCTAAGAAGAAAACCCAGAGATTCTTTCAGTTCATATAATATAAGGGATTTCTTAAGGGGAGAGGTGTCATGAAAATATAATTGTTTCTTCTTTGTTTAGAAATTCTCAGAGAAGGGGATCCTGTCACCTCTTTATCTAATATAGTGTATTTATTTCACATCCATAACAGTGTGATTGCATTTCTAAGCATCTAATCTGTATCTTTCTGCAGTTTAAAATTATTCTTTTTTGCCCTGTCCTTGGTAAATATACTCATCAGCATCTACTCAATTGACCTTTTTTTGGTTCATTTTCCCCATATTTAAAATTCCTTTCCTTTTCACCTCTGTATCTTCACTTCCTTGATTTGCTTCCAGCTAAAATCTCACCTTCTATAAGAAGCCTTACTTGATCCCTCTAAATTCTGGTACCTTCACTATATTTTTTACTTCTGATTTGTGCTATGTCTAGTTTGTCCTAAATTCCTTGTGAACCCCTGGAGAATAGGGACTATCTTTTGCTTTTCTTTGTATCCCTATTGCTTTGTGCAATGGCTATATTTAATAAATATTTGTTGGTTGATTTGGGGGATATCTATATCTGTGGTTTTATTAGTGAGGGAGGTCTCTATGTTAAAGCTCACTTCTTAAATATAGATCAGAAAGTCATATGTCTCAAAGTCGTAGAGCTGTCTGGGTATTCTTAGAGGTACAATCAATATGTATCAAAGGCAATTTTTGTCTTTGCAATACTAGCAAAACTCAGTCCTTCTCAATGCTAAGCCTGACCTTCTGTCTATTTATATCATCCACTATTAAAGATCCTTTTTAACCTTTATTCTGGTTATATATAATTCTTCTAATATCTATTTCTCCACAAAACTTTAAGCATTTTTATTGCTTCTGAACCCGCCAAAAATTTCTCATGCTATGTTTCATTCATTTTTAGGTAAATTGAACATATTTGAACTAGGTCCTGATTATTTCATGTTGTATTTATCTTTATATTACTTAAAATATCTTGTGCAATACTTGGAGTAGGAATGGATGAACTATTTGTTTGTGTTTTATCTGTTTATTCTTTTTTGGAAGCTCTTCTCCCCTCCCCAACCTAATACTTATCATGTCTACCCTGGAATGGGGATCAAAATTAATCTTGAGTTCAGCAAATTAGTGTAATTGACCCAAGCTCCACATGTTCCCTGGCCTGATGTTATTGGCAGATGGAAGCAGGGAAACATCTGATAAGAGGGAAAGTAGAGCCTTCAACTAATGCTTTAAGTGTGCTAGAGGTTTGAGTAAAAAAAAAAAAAAAAAAAAAGCCTATAATCATTCTATCTCCATAACCAACACACCAGTTTTCATAGCATTTAGTATACAGCAGAATGCCTTGCTCATAGTGGCTACTGAATAAATGTCTGTTGAATTGAATTGCTGATTTATACTTGCATTTATCATGTTTGGCTTTTTATCATACTTATTTGACATGTGTGCAATCTTGGGGCACCTCTCACATGTTGGATCTTTTGAAAGCTGCTCCAAGTGTAAGACCCGATTTAGGTCAATCTCTTCCTAAAACCATAACTCACAAATCCTCACAGTTTTACCAGAAAATAAGAAAACTTATTGTTGTTGTTCAATAATTTTTAGTTGTGTCTGATCCCACTTGTTTATTTGTTTGTTTTTTGGTAAAGATACTGGAGTGGTTTTCCATTTTCCTCTCTAACTCATTTTACAGATGAGAAAACTGATATAAATAGCTAAATCACTTGTTCAAAGTCATATAACTAATAACTATCTGCAGACATATTTGAACTCAGAAAGATTAGTGTTCCTGACTCTGGGCCTGGCACTCTATCTACTGTGCCACTTAATTGCTTACATTAACCTATTAGTTCAAAGCAAAGGGCAAGTAAAGTATATATAGACTCTGAGTTTATTCTCTCAGAACTATCACTTTTCAAAGATTGCATTCACAAGTTACTTGTCTTGTAAGTCTAAAAGTAATCCTGCGTGATTCTGAATAGTTTTTCTAATGATGTAGTTCATGAGTCCCTCCCTCCTAATATGCATTATCAATTACTATCCATTAATTAGCCAATTAATTTTTATAAAGGGTATATTTACTAAGGTGATATCATAAGTGCAAAATATTATCCCTGGAGGTCTATGGCATATTGTCCTACTAGTATACCCTGAATTCAAGGGAAAGTGGGCTCAAGCTTGGCTGGAACTTGTGACAAAGGAGTAATTCACAAATTTTGTTTGCTGGAAATTCTTTTCTCCACTTGATGGGGATTGTTATAAATTTCTCTTTACACCCATATGCAAATTGCTTTTTTGCTTGGGTTCTTTGTAGAACATATGTATAGCTTTTCATTTTTGTATCTAGTTTGTCCTCACCTTCCCATATACACACTACTTTCAGCTACTGCTATAATAGGAGATATTGCCAGGATATGGATGAAAAAGTCCAAATTTGCTAACTTCCTAAAGTTTGCAAGGTTTTCCTCTAGTCAGAGGGGAGAAGACCAAGAACAAGGACAAAAATGAGTCTGGAGAGAAGTCTTTTAAAAAAAAAAAAATCCTAAACTATTTCTTACCAGGAGCTTTCTCCTGCCAGATGCTTAAATTCCTGGGTTCTTAACTGGTCTGCTATTTTATACAAACCCACAGAACATGGAAGCATGTGTAGCCAGGGCAACTCGTGATTATAAAAGTGATATTTCTGTTGGGTCGCTTCTTTAGTTCAAATAATGCTTGCTGATCCTCTAGTACCATCCCTCACAAAGTCACTAATATCTTGTTACTGGTCTGATGTCGTCTTCAAAATATAGGCTGTTGTACTGCAAATTAGCTGTGTAATATTCCATGGGATTATTTCCAATGAAATTCTCCCTCCAGGTTTTCTGCTACTCTCTATTTGACTTTTTATCATATTCCTATACAGCCTTCCCACAAGGAGGAGTCTTTACTTTTTAAGCCATAGCCTCAGGCTACTTCAGCTCTTTTGGTGACTTCAGGTGCGGCTGCATCCAGTCAGCAGCAAAGACAGCAGGTTTGGATAGTCTGTCTTTTTAACTCCTTTGATTCTCTCTCAGCTGTCACTCTCCGGCCTTATTCCATTATTTGATTTGGCATGAGAAAATTTGTTTAAACTTACTTTAACTTCTATCAAATCTTTTCATGTACTCTGACAGTCCTGTGTGATGTTAGACAAAGCATTGAATCTTCCTTGGATCTCAGTTTCTTTAACCATAAAATAAAGGGTTAGACTAAATGACCTTTGAGGCCCGTTCAAGCTTTAAATCTAGATCCTATAGATGAACTGACAATTCATAGTAAAAGGGAAGCATGATTAATTTATATGTAAAATGAATTTTAAAATAAATATGGTGTGCTTTCCTTGTAACTACATTGCTAACTCATATTTAGACTATGATCTAGAAATATGAATGAATACTTTTCTGACAATAATTTAATCCATTCTCCCAGTTTGAGAACTTTTTGTTCTTCCCTGAGTAAAGAGTAGTAGAAGAAAAAAAAAAACTAAATCATTGAACTTTGAGTCAGTGGACCCCAATTTGAATCCCACATTTGTCACCTATGTCCCGCTAGTCATTTAACCTGGGCCTCAGTTCCCTCAGTTATAAATGTGAGGAAGTTGGATTAGGACAACCTGAGATCTTCAATCTTCAACTGTCTCCTAGATGAGCCTGTTTTAAGAGACATCCTTTGTGGCTATATTCAACAATGAGATGATTCAAACTAGTTCCAATTGTTCAGTAAAGAAGAGAATCAGCTATACCCAGAGAGAGAACTATGGGAAATGAGTGTGGACCACAACATAGCATTTCTACTTTTTCTGTTATTGTTTGTTTGCATTGTTGTTTTCCTTCTCGGGTTTTTTCTTTTTTTTCTAGATCTGATTTTTCTTGTGTAGCAAGATAACTGTATAAATATGTATGCATATATTGGATTTAACATATACTTTAACATATTTAACATGTATTGGGTTACCTGCCATCTAGGGGAGGGGATGGGGGCAAGGAAGGGAAAAGTTGGAACAGAAAGTTTTGCAAGGGTCAATGTTGAAAAATTGCCCATGCATATGTTTTGTAAATAAAAAGCTATAATAAAAAAATAAAAACAATTTTCATCAAAAAAGAAACATCCTTTTTCTTTCAAGTTCACCAATCTTTTAAAATTATTTTGTAAAGTTGACTTTCATATAGTAGGCCCTTTCCTTTTAATTGAGTGCTGCTTCTTACCCTACTGACTCAATAACTCCTCTGAAATTTAATATGAAGGGGAAACATTTAGCCTTCTTCTGTGCTTCAAATTCTTCAGAGGGCAAACACTTCTGTATAATGATCTCTCATCCTCCATTATAAAGGTTTCTGGAGGAATCCAACAGGATTGGAATGTCTAACAAATTTACCCAATGTATCCATATTAGAATTACTAGACAGCAGTAATTGGTAAATGTCACTTTTCTTAACCTAAAACCTAAAGTGTCCCATTCTTTCAAATGGTATATTGTTAAATAAACTTCTCACATCTTCAGTAAAGCTGTCAGACAAAAATATTAACTACTCAATTTTTTCCCTGCCAAAGTTCGAAACAGTAAGCTTGTTGGAGGAATATAATGTCTATGCTGCTGTGGAAAACTATTGTATGCTTAATATTTGCTTTTAAATAAGTAAAATATTCTTTAGATGTTGTTGAAATATCCTGGTTTATCCTGAAATAACCCTAGTTTCCAAAGAATAAAAGCTGAAAATCATACAAAGGGGACTGGAGAGGTACACTGTGAATAACAGACAAGATATTATAAAAGAGGAATGACACAAGAAAAGTGCTATAAAAGACACAATCTAAGAAATGCAGAATTAGCAAAGAATATATTCCTGTCACGTAGCAAAATTCAGGAATAACTAATGGAAAGTCCTTGTTCTCTACTGGTATCCTGTTCACATTAAGGGAATTCTAGAAGGACTCCTAGTATATTAAATAGATCCCATTCTATAGATTTATGTTGGGATGGGGACAAGTCATGCAGGATGGGAAATTGTGGATGGGTAATGATTCATATCAAAGAAGGGAGAATCTACAATGATGATATCACAGTTTTGTTACAAGATCAGAGGTACTAGACTACTTGACCATTTATATATGTGTGGGACAGGATGAGGACAGTTGGTTAAATCCTAAAGTTGAATATGAAAACCATTCATATAAAGTTTGGCAATAGAACTCAATTTCTTCTTTCCTTTCTTCTTTTCTTTTCTTCATGATCCCTTCATAAGAAAATATATGCACATCCTTATTCTCTTTCACTTATCCTTTGAGTTAAAGAAAAGTTATTAAAAACTTCAATATTATTCCTGAGTCCCCTTTTGATCTTTCTTTCAGTAGTAACCCCCTTTGTAATATAGAACAGCATGGATCTTCTAGAGGTGTGCTCTCTGGGGAAAAAAAGTACACAGGTCACACTTTTAAGTTTAATCTGCATCATTAGCATGTTTTCCATAACTTTTTTAGGTCTAGAAATCAGCAAAGCAATATATCAAGTCTGGATGTTTAGTATTTACCAATTTCTGAAGCATAAATGCTCACAATGAAAACTTAACTAAAATTGTCTTTTCTAAGCAGTTTTGAATTGTCTCCCATGCATTACTGGTTACCTTATAGAGGGAACTGATGTCTGTTGGAGATATTGTCTCTCAGTTTCTAGTTACTCTATCTCATGTAATTTGAAAGAGAAGGAGTTCTGGGCTAGATATTAACTTAAGGACCCCAGGCCTGCACAAATGGCTGGAGTTGGATCCAGAGAATATTGGTCCTGGAAGGAAGAAGCAGGGACTAGTTTAAAATGATGGGAAAGAACTAAAAGACAAGTTTGATGTAGAGATTAGTGGACTAAATTCAGTATTGTCTTTGTATTCCAGTGCCTAGCACATAGTAAGAGCTTAATAAATGCTAACTGATAGATTGACAAAAGTTGAAAAACAAGAAGAGGCATCCTTAATATTTGCTGTCATTTTTCCATCTATAGAAAGCAAAGGGAAGGGTAAAGTAAGAACATATCTGTTGACGTGAATTTAAATTTCTTCAAAGGAAAAAAATACCTTCACTTGAAACTTTCTGTAGAAAAAGGAGATAAAAAAATTCTTTTGGTTTTGGACTAAAAAAAAGGAACAAGGTTGGACTTTATCCAAAAAACAGGTTAGGTAAATTCCCATGCTACTTGACTATTAGAAAGAGTTTCTGTGGAGTCAGAGCACTGCTAGTCCCTTCACCTCATTTCATCTTTCCATCTCCCTTGTCACAAAGCATAGAAAATGTCTAATTGGCCTTTGTTATACTGATACTTAAAACATATAAATTTTGGACTATAAAGTATGATTGGGAAATATAACTCAGGAAATATAATCTTAAATTCCTTTTAAACACAGACTCTGTTCACCAAATATATGTAAAGACTTTATAAAAAAGAAAATGAAGATCATAGTATTTACAGCTTGAAAATGATCTCAGATCTTCATTTTAAAGACAAGGAAATTGAGGCCTAAAGAGATTGAATGATTTGCCCAAATTCATATAATGAAACAGAATTAGATGCTCTCTAGAATAATTGGGAATGATGGTAAAGTGAGATGTGGGACAATAGGAATAGTGGTACAGTGGATAGAGTTCCAGGCCTGGAGTTGGGAAGACTCATCTTCCTAAGTTCAAATCTGATCTCAGCTGGGTAACACTGAACAAGTCACTTCATTTTGTTTGCCTCAATTTTCTGATCTATAAAATGAACTGAAGAAAGAAATCCAGTATCTTTTCTAAGAAAAGCCCAAATGGGATGATGATTGATAAACAGTCATTACTGACCCATTGTACCAAACTACTCACTCCAGCCATGATTCATTTTGCTTCCTGCCATTCCTAATGTCTACAGGGAATTTCCACTCCCCATCTCAGTCTATTGCAATCTTTCCCTTTCTTAAAGATTCGGCTCACGTGCCACTTCTTCTATATAGTCTTTCTTGTTCTCCTTAGTTAGAATCATGTTTCCCCTTGAACTTGTCAGGCCATTCTGTTTGATCCCTCCCAAGCACTTGTTTTTTTCAACTTACTTGTAATTGTATTCCCCTCTGTTCTAACTGGATAGCAAACGCTGTGAGGGCAGGGACAATATCACCACTGATCTGTGTCTGAAATTTCTAACTCTTTGTATTATACATAATAGGAAATGAATAAATGAAGGTTGAAATATATTAAAAATTTCATTTCTAAGGTTCTTCTAAAGAAGTAGAAGACTCATTTAAGCATGCTCTTCATACAGGAAAAATGCCTATTGAAATCCTCAAAGGATGAAATACCATCTTTAGTAAGTCTGTCTCCCATTGTATTTCTGATAGAAAATAAATGCCAATGTATGGTGAGAACATTATTAGACATTACATAGGGGATCCAATGCATACATAAACAGGTGTTTCAAAGGCCCTGCCATATAAACTATTAAAAAAATACATTTTGAAACTTTACATTTGTTGGCTGATGAGTATATTTCCTAACTGTACTTTTTGCTGACAGGACTTTGTTGTTCCTCTCTCTCTCTCTCTCTTTCTCTCTCTTTCTCTCTCTCTTTTTTTCTCCAGCAGGAAGGCACAATCATTCTACAATACTGCCAAATATAACAAACATCTACAGATGGGTTGGTCTGCAGCTGGAGGCTTTAACTTTGTAGTATTTATCTGAAATATCAAAGCCAGCCGAGCAAGGCTAAAACAGAGTGGGCACAATTCACAATGTTTTGGCTCTGGAGCAAATAGCAGTTGAACTTAGTTTTTTCAGCTGAAATGGAATTTATGCAGATGTGCCTTGCACTAAATTCATTAAACAATTACATCCTGGTGCAGTTTTCACATTTTTGTAAAGAATCCGCATAAGCACTAATTAGATCTAAAACAATGTTACTGGGCAAATTACAGTGCTGATTGTTCAAGTAGTCTTACATTCTGCATCTGCTTTGCAAGGATGATGATAATTTAGGTGCAAGCAATACAAATGCTGCTTTTTGTTATGTTTAATAGAAATATTTATTTCAAGTCTTGCTATAGATTAATTGATAATGTAGTCATTAAAAAACCTTCAAATATTTTCTTGGAGGTAAAACTCCATCTGTGAAAAAAAAAATAGTTGCTGCAACTTTTCTCGCCAGTGCAAACTCGAATCTTGTGAGAGAATTACTCTTGAAAGACAGATCTGCATTTCATTTGGCTGCCAGCATGGAACTGGGTGAGCTAAATGACAGGCACAATTTCAGAGTGCAGCATTTGCTCTAAAGACCAGCTTTCTCTCAAACACTGCTTCCAATCATAGCGAGTAACTCACGTTAACTCTAGTTTGGTCAGTGGCTTCAAACTATTGCTGAGTACTTGGGCATCATCTGGTACCTGATGGCTGAGGAGGTGGGAGTTTTGGGTTTTGCACATTAACTTGCTATTTCATATATAAGTAAATTTTTAAAAAATGGATTTTGAGCAGAAAAATATACTCCACAGAAGTGAGAGAATTCAGTTGTTTCTATAGCAACTTTCAGGGATTTCATCTTTATTCTAGGCTTGCTGTAGCCCAAACTCACCTCTGTGCAGACTAAATCTATTGATATTATTTTATTCTCATAGAATCACTGAATTTTAGAATTGAAAGGAACTTTCTAGGAGTCATCTAGTCCAACCTCTGGACTAATAAATGGATTCTTCTGCACCATTTCTGGCAAATGGCCATCTAACCTCTCCTCATTCAGTTTTATGTGTAGCAAACTCTCCTTACTTTATCCTGCTACTCAAATCCCATATAATTGCTAGTGCTTGTAGGCATTATCTCAGTTCCTGGGAAAGAGGCTGACATCCTGAATGTTATGGTTGCTCCCTTTCCAACAATTTCTCCTGCTTTTTGACTTTTAAAATGATCAATTCTCACTCTATATAAAATTTATAAATGGCAAAAAGTTAAAAGCACAAAGCCTACAAATATTAAAGGCAAAACTAATTCAATCAATGCTAAAGTACAAGTTTGGAAAGCAACATTTATATTCCATGGTAGAGAATTGATTCTAATGATTAATTTAGGAAACAAAATTAATGGTATGAGATAGACAGATTATAGCATGCTTGGACTTTGGTGTATTTGTGATCTCATCATTGTAAGCATCTTTTTCAATACTGTAGATCACAGCCAATCTTGGCCTTCTCATACTTTATGAACTTAGCCCAGTTGTCCATCCATACAGGATATATTGAATATGTTTTAGGCTTTTTTTTCTGTCATTTTTACACTTATAGGTGCCAATGCAAACCAGAATAGCCCATTTCAATTTCCTTTCATATATATTTCCTCGATGGTTAACTCCTATGCCATTCTTAAACTTAAGTCATCATTGGGAATATGCTGCCTCTGTGACCAATTTGTGGGTAACATACAACTTTGTTCAAATACGGTAGTGTTCCATGATTCCTAATCATGCAGCATTCTTGGGAGAATATAACTATATTTCACTTATAATTGATTAAATAAGATTATCAATACTATAGAAGTTTAACTTTCATATTTCCTCACTTGTGTGAATTAATTTTCAAACCTTAAAGCTTCTATACCATCAAATCCAAATTCCTCCATTCTCATTTGGAAAAAAAAATCACACTGTGGATTTTTTTTGTGAATAAAGAACAACAGCTTCAAAGAGATATAGATAACTAAGAAAGGTGTTGATTTCTAGATACTAAGTTAGGGAGTCTAAAAATGCTCGAGTTGAATTTGAAATTGTCTTTTTATTTTGCTTTGTTTGAAGCAGGATTTTGTAAAATATCCTAGATACTTTGGAGGACTGTTAGCAGCTTGAAGGCAGGGAAAGCTTCAAGTTTGATCTAGGTATCCCCAGTACCTAGGACAATGCCTTGCACATGATAGATGCTTAATAAATATTCCTTGAGATGAAAATTCCATTTTACCTATCTAGAAATTCAAAACACAAGAAGCACAGATGGTGACATTTTTGGTCTAAAAAGAAAGGATTTTAACTTGGACCAAAAATTGCTATTCCATTACATTGAATAAAAATTTGATTCCACATTTTAGTGTTTTTCTAACTTTACTATTCTGAGAAAAGTGGAGAAGTTTTTATATTTATCATTAAGTAGCTAGATTTCAGAGTGGCTAGAGCAATGGGCCTGGATGTAGGCAGAACTGAGTTCAAGTTCTGCCTTAAATGTATTGGATGTGTGAACCTGAGAAAATCATTTAATTTTTATTTGCCACAGTTTTCTTAACTGTAAAATGGAGATGATACCAGCACCAATATCTTAGAGTTTTTTTTGTGAAGACTAAATGAGATATAGGTAAAGTACTTAGCATAGCATATATATATGTGTGTGTGTGTATATATATATATATATATATAAATGTAGGTTATACTTATTATTATCAATCATTATTATTTTAAAAATTATTATTATCATTATCATTATATGGGACATTGAATGTCTGATCTTGGGAAGGCCACTTAATTTCTCCCAGCATCATTTTTTTTTTCATCAGCAAAATGGGGATAATAATAGTACCTATTTCACAGGATTATTCTGAGTAAAGTGCTTTGCAAACTTTGCAGTACTATATAAATCCTTGACATTATCAAAAGAAGTGATTGGAACAAATTGATTTCTAAGGACATAGGTTAATATGATTTAAAATTTGGACGGGATCTCAGAAATCACCTAGATCAACTTCTCCATGTTCTAGTTGGAAAAAAAAAAAGAAACCTAAGGTTTTTAGAAATCAGGATTTCTGACTCCATATGCTTTTATGACAACTTCTAACTAATATTCCATAATTTTATTTCTCACCATTGGCCTTATTTATAGTCATAATAGCATAATACATTATTGTCTATACCTTGATTTTAGAGTTACCAAAAGGAACAGGGAACTAAAAACATCTACTACTTTTAAGAATCTTATTAAGTATGGAAATATGTTTAAAATGATTGAAGTTACATAACATATTAGATTGCTTGCTATCTTGAGAAAGGGAGAGGTAAAGGAAAGTGGGAGAAAAAAATTGGAACTCAAAAACCTTACAAAAATGAATGCAGAAAACTATCTTTACATATAAGTGGAATTTTGTTGAGAATATTAAGTATCTAGTGGCTAGTATTTCTAGAGACTTATGGGGATATTGAAAGAGGGAGCTTGTAAAACAAATCACCCACTTCACAATTTTGTCTAGGATTGGTTCTTTCTCTTACTATTTGCTTCCTTCACTATACTATATATAAAATCACCAAGTGAAGAGCTTTTATGATAAGGAACTCACTGCTTCCAGAGACAGTTTATTTTACTTTTGGATAACTCAGTTTTCCCAGAACTTTCTTCTTGTGCAATCTAATCTCTCTCTCTTCAGCTTACATCCATTTCTCCTAGTTCTGATGTCTAGAGATAAGCAGAATAAGACAAATCCCCTTTCCTCATGACAATTATCAAACACATAAAGCAGCTCTCCCATACCTTCCTTCTCCTTCCTTTGTTTTTGCTCTGATGTTTTTAACATTTTTAAAATTTCTGTTTGGTTATATAGGTACTATATAGGTACCATCTAGTAAAAAACTTTTTCAATATTAATATTAATGATATTCAAGTGAACATCCCCCCCACCAAATAAATAGTCCTGTTATTTTTCTGTGATGTTTCTCCAATCTACTAATTTAGACTCTAGATTTTATGCCTTATCAGAGCAAATGGAGCATAATTTATCTTTTTTGTCCATTCAGGTAATGGCTATTATGCAAACCCTATATCATCCAGCATGCTTTGTTCCTTATCACTATGCTGGTTTTCAAGATCTCCAACATCCCTCCCAACCATTCAATAGTTGTATTTTGAGTTCTTCCTTTCATATTGTTGCTTTCTTCCAAATTTCACACATTTTTGTTCTTTTCTCTTTCATATTGTTGACCTTTATAGGCCTTTCACATTATACTTTTTTTTTTTCTTGCTGGTTCTCATTCTAGTCTTATGTGCCAAATATATTAGTTGTAGTAATGGCATCATGTACTCTGGACTTGACTGTAGGTAGGGAGAGCCAGAGCAAGTCAAACCTCTTCTGGAAGGGAAACTCTCTTGACAAATCAATGAGCTCTTTCAGGGAATCAAGAAGCTTTTAAGTGCTCTAAAAGGGGTCCTAACAAAAAAGATCCCTTGTTGCTCTAAGAATTTAATTCCCATCATATGGGTGAGCCTGAGTGACAGGTTTTACTTGGCCAGAGTTGTCTGCCAAGAGAAGCAGGTATTTGTTACTAAATAATAAAAATTTTATAATACATAATAGATTTTCAGTTTAGTGATAATATTTAATTATGAGAGATCTGTGCTTTGTTGACTGAGGTGCCAAAATAACCGGTCAATTCAGGGAAAAGACAGTCAAATCTTTTACTATACTTGATTTCATTGAATCATAAAAGATTTTTTGGCTCTTTTATTTTTAAGCTAATTGTAATGACTTCATACAGAAAGAGTACCAGGGAAAAAAGTGGTTTCCTAAGTGATTGATAGACACATACATATTTTCATGATTAAATGAGTAAGAGAAGCCACTTCCTTTTTCATAGGCTCATTAAATAATGATAACTCTCATTCTTAGAGGCTTTAAAGTTTACAAAGTATCTTCCTCAAAACAGGCCTGTGAAATAGCCAGAGTGTATGCTTTTAATCTTCTCTTCATAGGTGAAGAAATAGAACCTAAAAGGATAAATGGCTTTCCAAGGTTCACATAGCCAGAAAGGATAAGAAACAGCATTTGAACTTGGCATCATGAACTGCAAGTTACTTTAGAGAATATCTAAGTCAATCCAGGGAAATGAAGTGACTTATCAAAGTCGTAAGAGAGCCAGATTTAGAACCCAGGTTCTCTATCTTCACGATTAGCTCTCTACCACTTTTTAAACCAATGACATATTGGCATCTGGAAAAGATGGCATATTATTGAATTTATTTTTAAAATTTTGAGTCTAAAACTTCTTGGATTTGTTCCATTATTGTAACCTATCCAGTGATTTTTAAGACCTGGATTCTATCATTCCTCCTAACGTTATATCATTTGCAAATCTGACGACCACACGACATCATTTGTCTTTGGTAACCTGCCATAGGGATTTTTATTCTATCTTCTTCCTTCCTTCCTTCCATTTCTTTCAGGAACTCAGTAAGTACCTTTGTCTTACCTTCTGTCTGTCCAGACCTTTCTTCCCTCATTCTCAGGTCTGAATAAATGTATTAAAACACAGAATGAGTGGTAAACCCCCCAGATTCACCATTCCAAAGTCTACTTTTCACTTCTGTCTTTTTCAACAGCTCATTCAAAATCTCCATTTAGTTATCTTTTAATGTTAGTAAAGCAATCTGATTAAGTTTGCGTGATTTATATTGAAAAAAACATTTAAACAGACACACAATTTCAGCAGCATATGAGACAATCAGTAAGGAATCCTCTCTATTACTACAAATCAGGAGGATCTTTTTGTAGGCATTTTAAATTTTTAAATAACTACCTAAGACATTAAGAAGTTTAATGACTTTATATCAATTGGGTAGTATGTGTTGGAGTCAAGACTTGAAAACTTGCCTTAGAATATAAACTCCTTGATCATTATATATTTCAACAATATTACTGTATGAGGATGTATTCTGATGGAAGTGGATATCTTCGACAAAGAGAAGAGCCAATTCAATTCCAATTGATCAGTAATGGACAGAATCAGCTACACCCAGAGAAGGAACACTGGGAAATGAATGTGGCCTACTTGCATCTTTGTTTTTCTTCCCAGGTTATTTTTACCTTCTGAATCTAATTTTTCTTGTGCAACAAGAGAACTATATGGATCTGCACATATATACTGTATCTAGGATATACTTTAACATGTTTAACATGTATAAGACTGCCTGCCATCTCGGGGAGGAGGTGGAGGGAGGGAAGGGAAAAGTTGGAACAGAAATGAATGCAAGGGACAATGTTGTAAAAATTGCCCCTGCATATGTTCTATCAATGAAAAGCTATAATTAAAAAAAAGAATATAAGCTCCTTTTGAGTAAGAATTGCTTCATTCATTGTATCTGTATCCCTTATAACTAGAACCATGACTCAAACATAGCAGTTTAATAAATACTTGCTGATTGATTGATTGGTCGACATATCTCTCTCTCTTTATTCACTAAGCAAAACTGCCTATAACTGACTGTGTAGTTACTTTTAGTCCTGTCATTTTCTTCTTTTACTCTCTTTTACTTTTCTCCTCTAGTTTCTGACTATAGTAGTTTCTAAGTATTGAAAAAATAACAACAGGAGGGCTTTTCTCAAAGCTAGTTTATCAGAAGACATAACCATTTCTATTAACTTCTCAGGGAACTCTTGAATCAGCTACCCTGGGGCAGCTATTTACTTTCCCTTCTTACTAGAGTACTGAATAGGGATTGTTATAGGAGTCTCTAGCTGACAAGTATTCCCACATCAACAGGATGAACAATAGGGTCATAGGGTCAGTTTGGCTCAAGGCAAGAAAGCACTGTGCTCTAAGGTTGGACCTGGTAGGGAGAAGGAGAAGGAAAATATTTGTGCTCCCTCTGTTCTTGGAGAAGCTTGGACATTCCTTCTTTTTGTAATTCCCATTCCACTACCACCCAAAGAAATTCTTGGTTTGTCTGTTTAGAAATAATAATTGTTTTCGTTTACTTGAATAGCATACCATTTATGCCTAATTACCACATGGGAAAATAATGATTATGCATACCATTAAATATGTCACATCAATTTTGTTGTAAATTTTATTTCATTTTGACATTTAACTCTATTGTCAGGAAATAGGGATTTTAGTCCAGGCTCTTTCCTTTGCAAGCTACATAACTACTCTGGGCCTCAGTTTCCCTATATATAATTAGAGGGTTGGATTATTTGGTCTAAAATTTTTTTTCAACTTTAAAGTTCAAAGATTCTATGATTTTATGAATAGATAACTTTTGAGATCCTTTCTAGTTAGAATAGAAACTAGGAATTTTTGTCATTGGGACAAGGGAGGAGATAATGAAGGAGAAAACTCATTTCAGGATGAGATTTTCATGCTGCTTATGGACTGGTCAGAGGAGTGGGAAAGATACTTAAGGAAAAGGTAGGTGGATCTAGATGTATGGACATTAGGAATTAAAGCATCTCTGAAAAGGCACTTGTTCAGTTTACAGATTTACTTTCAGTTCTTATCTAGGCTTCTGAATTTTGTATGCTTAGTCTTTGTAGTTGGTTTTTTACAAAGCACAACAATAAAATACCAAATGACTCACATTTATATAGTACTTTAAAATTTGCAAATCACTGTCCTCACAATAATCCTGTGAAGGAGATAATGATACAGGCATTATTCTACTTTACAGGCAAAGAAACTTGATTAGAAGTCATAGTATTTGATATTTTCATGATATTATTTAAGGTAACTGTCAGAGGCAGATTGTGAGCTTAGATCTTGCATGATGATACTAAGGTACTAGAAAGTAAAGTCAGAATTTGAACTTGTCTCTATGATATTTCTTATTTCTTTCTACTCTTTTGATAACATCAGAACATAATAGAACTGCCAGGGCCTCTGTCTAATTATATTGTCTCTATGAACATTGATGATGATACAATTTTGGATGGGGCACATGTACCATCTCCTCATATTAGAATGTAAACCATTTATCCTATTTCAATACTTTATGATTATTTGCTCATGTTTTTCTTTTTATATTCCTCTTGACTTTTGAGTTTGTGCTTCGAAATTTTTATACAACCCTGGGAAAGCTTGAAGTCTCCTATTTTATTAAAAATCCTTTTATCTACCAGTAGGATTATCCTCAGTCTTTTTCGGGTAAAGGATTCATTGTGGAAAACATTGGAATATATTCCAAACTCTCTGTTTCTTTAATGTGGTAACTGCCAAATTGTGTGTGTGTGTGTGTGTGTGTGTGTGTGTGTGTGTGTGACTGTGACTTCTCAGTACTTGAATTCTTTCTTTCTGGGTGCTTGTAGTATTTTTTTCCTTAGAAACTAAAGATTTTGGCTTTATTGACTTTATTGTTGATGGGGATGTTCATTTAGGGATTTTCTTCAGGAAGTGACTGGTAGTTCTTTTCTATTTCAACTTTGCTCTCTGGTTGGTTCTAAGAGATCTGGACCAATTCATTTGATAATTTCTTAAAATATGATCCTTAGATTCTTTCTTTTTGGAGGGTCATGTCTTTCAGATAGTTCACTGTTTGTTAAATTATTTCACCTCCATCTTTTTTCCCCAGATTACTTTTTTTTTAAATGAGAAACTTTATATTTTATTATTTCAGTTATTACACTGTTGTACTATTTCCTATTGTCTCATCATCATTAAATTTGTTATATTCTGATATTCAGAGAGTCTATTGCTTGAACAACATTTTGTATCTCTTGTACAAGCTGTTGTTTTCTTTTTTAATTCTTTCTTTCATAGCTCTCATTTTTTCTTCAGTTGTTTTTCTTTCTAGCACTCTCATTTCATTTATGAAAACATTTTAAACTCTTAAAAAATTCTTTCTCTATAGCTTCCAAAAATTTTAGTTGAACTCATGCCCAAACTGTGGGGTTTTTTTGAGGCTTTTCTCATAGAATTTTGGAGTCATTCTATTTTTCTGAGTTTGTTCTTTGAGAATCCACAATATTTTTTTATGTTGGAATTCCTTTTTTGTTTGTTTATTTATTCTTCTTGACTATTTTTGATTTTAGACTCTAGGTTGGTCTGGGCTATGTATATTTCTGGAAAAAATATCTAGTCTGGTCCTGCTGCTATTTTCTTAAGAGATATTGAGTGCTGAGGTATTCCAGGATTTCAGGGACAGCTTGGGCTCAGGTACTTAAAACCTTCAGTGCTCTCAAAGTAGCTTTATTTAGTACAAAGTCTAAGTTTTGCCTTCATGAACTGAGCTCTGTAAGTTCCTGAACATGAGTTTGTGTCAAAGGAACAGGCCTGTGAGATTTTTCCAGTTGGAGTTCCAGTAGACTGCTGGAAAGTTCTACTAGTTTAGAGAGAGAGGCTCCTTTGGCTTGGTGGTTTCGCTGTAATTTTCAAACTGAGCTAAAGTCTGGATTTCTTCTTCAGAACCACATAGTTCCTACTTGCTTCTGAACTTGACATTTGATCAGTATACAGTTTCAAGCCTATTACCAAGTTTCATCCTGAAACTCCATCCCTAGAAGCAATCTCTACTTCAGTTCTGGAACTTCTAGTAAGGAATAAAGCTGTCAATTAGCACCTATTAGTTTATGTTGAACAAGATTTAGGGCTTTCTTTGGTGGATTTGAAACCTCTTCTTGCCCTGGTGCAGAACTTCTTTACATTGTACTAGCATGTAGCACATGGGTTTCTGGGTAATCCCTCTCCCCAGTGGCTACAGACTTTTCTGTCTTTTTACCGAAATTGGCCTGGAAAAATGCCTCACTGTGATTTTTTTAACTTGAATTTCCTTATTAGGACTTATTCTGACATTTAAAAAAAACTTTGGAAGTTTTCAGCAGGGAAGGGGAAACTCAGTTGTAGTTCTTCCTCCTACTCTACCATCTTACTTCTCCTACCTCAGCAAGTATTTGTTAAACACCTATTTGCCAGGCACAGAAAATACAAAAACAAAGCAAAAGTTCATGATCTTAAGTAGCTTGCCTTCTAAAGATCCCAGGGCTGTTCTAGGGAAGGTATCTTTTTATATATTTTCTAATCCATTCCAGTTTGGTGTTTAAAGGAAAAAATGTTTAACATTTGTCCCTAACATACATTTTTGAACTCATACTTTTAGTTGGAGCTCTTCCATGCTCTTTTTATGCCATTTGGCCCTGAAAGCAACTACTTTTTCTTTTATATTTTACAACTTATCTCCTTAAAGAAGCAAAGTCTTTCTTCCAAACATTTCCAAATAATCAAATAAACTAGAATGTGTTTTAGATAAAACTCAACTCTTTCTTAAAACAAACTGCCTAGGTAGAATATAAATTCTAATATAATATGATAAAATATAAATATAAACATAAATTCATGGAATACTTGTGTTGGAAGGAACTTCAGTAATCATCAGTAATCAAACGTTGACACAAAGTAGAGATTCAGTCTTCCTCTTCCTCCTCCTTCTCCTCCTTGATGTCCAAATTCTAGCCATCCATCCCTCCCTTCTTCCCTCCCAAAAATGGGAGGAAAGAAGGAAGGAAGGAAGAAAGAAAGAAGGAAGAAAGGAAAGTGAAAAAATATGCTTCAGTCTATATTCAGACAGCATCAGTTCTTTTTCTGGAAAGAGCATTCTTCATCTTGAGTTCTTTGAGATTGTCTTGGATTATTTCATTGCTGAGAAAAGCAAAGTTATTTACTATTCTTTATTGTATAACATTGATATTACTGCATTTCATGTTCTCCTGGTTCTGCTCACTTCACTTTGTATCAGTTCATGTAAGTCTTTCCAAGTTTTTTTTCTGAAATTATATTGTTTGTCATTTTTATAGCACAAAAATGTATCATTACAATCATATACTACAACTTGTTCAACCATTCTCCAATTGAAGGGCATCCCCTCAATTTTCAATTCTTAGCCACCACAAAAAAGCTGTTATACATATATTTGTACAAATAAGCTCCACCATCTTTCCCCCTTTTTAAAATCTCTTTTAGATACAGACCTAGTAGTGATTTTGCTGAATCAAAGGCTAGGCATGATTTTATAACCCTTCTGAGACATGATTTTCCAGAATAAATTTCTCCATTTTAACAAACAATTCCATAATACTCATCTATTTACTTCTTTGTTGATTTATTGTTATGTTCAAATGGATGTCACCCATGGAAGGCCCTTTTTATTCTATTCTTGGATCCTAGCAGAAAGTAGACCATTTTTGATTACATTAAATGAATCTGTTGTCACCATCATCATGTCAAAACTCTACTAAGTCCTATAAAAATGCCTCAATATTTAGAATGGAGGAAATACAAGACTCTTAAAACTAGATTTTAGAATTCTATCAGGTTCTACTATCTTAGAAATCTTAAAGTATAGTGCTAGAGACAGAATTTGAGGAATAACTTAGCTAAAAACAGAAACATATCACCAGTAGGTTGATGACTAGGATTCTTTGGCTTATGGTAACTCCTTAAAAAAGAAAACTAAAAAGTGTTCCAGGCATGGGTTGCAGCCAGTGAAAATGTATGGAATCAAGAGATGAAACATCTTGTGCAATGGACATTAAGGATGCCAGTATTACTGGATAGAAGAGTATCTGGAAGAAAATATGGTATAAAGAGTTAGAAATATAAGTAAGGGCTAGGTTATAAAGGGTTTTCAAAAGCAGAGAATTTCATATTTGAACCTGGAGGTAATAGGATACAACTGGAGTCTATTGAAGGTGGGAGGATAGGGAATTGTACATTCAAATTTGAGATTTAGGAAAATCATTTGTAATTGTTGAGTTGAGGATTAAATGGGGTGGGAAAAGATTTGAAGCGGGGAGATAATCAGACTTTATTATATGCCTACAAAGAAAGGGAAAAACAGCACCTTCCCTCAAGAAGCTTCAATTCTAAGGCTTGAGAGAAGTATACAAACAACTATGTGTAATACGGGTATAAATGGTAGGTAATTTCAAAGGAAATGAAATAGTAGTGGGGATTCAGGAGTGAAAAAATTAGGAAAGATGTGGTCATCTTTCTTATATAAAGTATGGTTTGAAGTAAGTATTAAACCAGCATGTAGAAATGGATAGAGAAAAGCATGGGAGAAAGCTAATGAAAAGGCAAGGAGTCCAGAGATGCAGCACCCTTTGCAAAGAGGGGTAAGGAAGTCCTGCCATTGAATTGTAAAGTAGAGGGAAGAAAGAAAAGTGTAAGAATAGTGAAAAGGTATAGAAAGATTCTAAGTTTCATAGGGTTTGAAATGACAGGGGACTTTATATTCAGTCCTGAAGGTGATAGGGAACCACTTGAAGTAATTGATTAGGAGTAACATGTTCAGATTTGTGCTTTAGGAAGATCATTTTAGCAGCTGAATGAAAGATGGACTGCAATGTAAAGATACTTGAAGCGGGGAGATCAACTAGTAGGGCATTGCAATAGTCCAGGCATGATGAATACTGGATTACTAGATTCAAAGGAGAGAAAGGGCTTTATCAGAGATATTTTGTAAAAATAGAAATGATTGACAACAGATTAGACATGTAGAAGTGAGTGTGAGTGAGAAGTCTAGAATAACCCGTTGGTAGCCATAACAGAAGTCTATGAACTTACTTTCAAAATTATTTGATAACTGTATTTCAGTAAAATAGTTTCCTTTATAATCCCATAAATGTTTACGTTATTCATTTAAGAATAAGATTCTAAGAAAATATACTTAGGCTTTACTACACTGCCAAAAGGAGTCCTATGATAAAATAAAAAAGGCAGCAAGGTGGTATAGTGAATAGGGGGGCCTAGTCTAGAGTCAGGAAGACTCTTCTTCATGAGTTCAAACTTGACCTCAAACATTTATGGTCACTGTGTAATCCTAGGCAATTCATTTAATTTTATTTGCCTCAGTTTCCTCATCTGTAAAATGAGCAGGAGAAGAAATGGCTTACCATTCCAATATCTTTTCCAAGACAGTCCCAAAGTGATCACAAATAGTTGGACACAAATGAAAAGTGACTCAACAACAGCAACAATAACACAAAAAAGAAATACCATGAAAAAAGCCTTAATAAGACTCTATATTCTAAGTCATTGAGTATTTTGATGCTCATTGATTTTAAGGAGAAAGTGAGCATAAGGGGAGATAAAAATATTTTGGAAGATAATTGTTCAGATTTAAGAAAAAAGAACAAATGTTTACCAACTACATAAAAATCATAGAGATTTAGAACTTCAACATAGAATGTACTTTCCATGCAGGAAAAACTAAATTGCTAAGTGTCACTAGGTCATAGAGAAAGTAGTGAGTGTCCTAACTCACATGGAAGCGAGTGGTGAAACTGAAACAGAATTCAGGTGCCCAACTCCAAATGCAGGATTTTTGTCAGTGAAAGTGAAAATTAACTTCAAATTGCAAGAAAGGCCAAAGATGAGAAGACATGCTTTTTAAAAAACGGAGCTATGGTTTGAAGTATCTGCTTTCCCTTTTTGAAATTCAGGACAATGTTTACCCATGTGCAATCTTGTGGCACCTCTCCCATGCTCCATGATTCCTCAGAGCTTACTGGCAATGGTTCAGCAATCACATCTGTGAGTTTTTCTGTATCCTGGAATGTTGTTCATTCAGGCCAGTTGATTCAACCTCATTGTGTCCAGGCCCTTCAACTGCTGGCTGCAGAGGTCTTGCTGCCCTCACACCTATGAAAATATGAAATGGTTTGAAAGAATGTGGTTGTGATTCACCCAGTGAAAGTCATAATCACCTAGCTCCTGGATGTATTCTGTAAGTAAGAGCATAAAATATCTTGCTGCAATTCCAATGCATAAGATTCTTCCTTGGAAAAGGGAAAGCAAGTCAGATTATCAGGTTCCCTAGAGTTGTACTACTTTCTATAAGGAGGTCTATTCATTTGACTCTTTTTCTTATGGATCAGCCTAATAATAATAATAATCAGATCCTAATAATGGGTCAATGTTATCGATACAGGTTTTTATGGCTTACAAAACATTTTTATAAATACTATCGAATTTTATCCTTACACTAATCTTCAGAATTAAATAGCCTGGTTTTAAAAAAATGAGGAAACTGAGGCAGACAGAGTAAGTGACTCAGAGTCATGTAACTAATAAGTGTGGGAGACTGGGAAGATAACATATTCATCTCTCTAGTCTTTCTGATATTTATTTACTCCCCATTTTTGATTGGCTTGTTTTTTCTTTCTTTTTTTTAAATAAAATATTGTTTCTAGTTGTGTTAGATCCCTATTTTACAAGTTCTTTTAAATCCTGAGATCATTAATAAGCTTCTTCTACAATGATACTCTCATTTTACATTTGTTGTTCAGTCATTTCAGCTGTGTCTGACATTTTGGGATACAATTTGTGGTTTTCTTGACCAAATATTGTAGTAGTTTGCCATTTCTTTTTCCAGTTCATTTTACAGAAAGAGGAGAAGGAGGAAGAAAAAGAAAAGAGGAGGAAGAGAAAGAGGAGAAGGAGGAGGAGGAGGAGGAGGAGAAGAAGCAGAAGCAGAAGCAGCAGCAGTAGAAGAAGAAGAAGAAGAAGAAGAAGAAGAAGAAGAAGAAGAAGAAAAAGTAGAAGCAGAAGCAGCAGCAGCAGCAGCAGCAGCAGAAGAAGAAGAAGAAGAAGAAGAAGAAGAAGAAGGAGAAGAAGCAGGAGAAGAAGCAGAAGAAGAAGAAGCAGGAGAAGAAGCAGGAGAAGAAGAAGAAGAAGAAGCAGAAGAAGAAGCAGAAGAAGAAGCAGCAGCAGAAGAAGAAGCAGAAGAAGAAGAAGAAGAAGCAGAAGCAGAAGCAGAAGAAGAAGAAGAAGAAGAAGAAGAAGAAGAAGAAGAAGAAGAAGAAGAAGCAGAAGCAGAAGCAGAAGCAGAAGCAGAAGAAGAAGAAGAAGAAGAAGAAGAAGAAGAAGAAGAAGAAGAAGAAGAAGAAGAAGAAGAAGAAGAAGACATTATAGAGAAGGAGGAGGAGGAGGAAGAGGAGGAAGAGGAAAGCAAAATAAACCTGTTTCCTTTTGCTTCCTATCACTTCTTTCTCAACCTAGTTTTGGAAGCAATTTTCCCAGGCATCTCAATAATATATCTTTGACAGCTTCCTGTGCCTGGAGTCATTAGAATACTTGAAAGGTAGAGATAATGGAGGAGAGAGTCTATAATTTACATGACAAGTGATAATATCTGCGGCTTTATTGATCTTCTGTTTTGAGTCTTGATTACAACTGATTAACTTGTCTGTTAAGAATGGCAAATGGAAGAATCAATTTCTTCTATCCTCCCTTCCTTTCCTAAACAGCCACATGATTTTACAAATATCTTGTCATACCCATTCCATGACCCTAACAGAAGATTTAAACTCTAAAAGCCGTGGTCTTGCATTACTATAAAGAAATCCTGCTTGGGAAAAAAAAAAGTGATTAAACTAACTTTTTAACAAAAAATTAATTAGAGAATATCCTTATAACTTTCAGAATCTGTGATATCTATGATTAGCTAAATACTGCTGGCCTTACTCTCACTATCAGACAGACTCTTGCTGAGAACAATGCCATGTCATTAAAATGGAGACCAATGAGAGAGACAATAATAATTTTCAAAAATACAAATACCAAAATGGTGCCATGTATTTTAAAAACCTTATTTGAATATTTACATAAAATTATAGTCTTATAGATTTTTTACCAGAGAGGCCAATTCATTATTATTATACTTGCCCATTAAGGTTTGTTTTGGGTCTCTATATTTTTGACATCATGTCAGAAGGCAGTGTCTAAAAACTGGGCTCTTGGTGAACAATTTTTTTTTTTTTTGTTTCAGTGTTGTTTCTTTCCTTTATATATGGAAGGGAGCTAGCTAGTGCCCACAAAACTAGAACATTTATAAACAATAGCCACCTTGAAGGACTCTCAGGGTCAAGTGAGATAGATACTTTGTAACTGGAAAAACTTCATAGATATAAACTATATTACCATTTGCCTGATTCCAATCTCATACCCTTTTACTTTTCCTTGTTCTCTTTTGCTTCCCCGGTTTTAGAAGGAGTGTGAGATGGTATATAGATTGCTGGAGTAAAGAATATCTTGAGTTCATATTCTTTCTCAGATACTTACTATTTGTTTAAAACTGGGTAAATCACTTAGCCTCAGTTTCCTTATCCACAAAATAGATATGATGTCAACACTTATCTTACAGGGTTATTGTGAGACATCAAATTGTAAATCTCAAAGCATTAGATAAGTGCCTATTCTTAATACACAGAGGGGAATGATTTCAGTGTAGACTCAGCTAAGTAGAGACCTGACAAGGGAAAATTAGGAATGCTTGAAATAAACATGGATGTATCTTTGCTGAACATATTTTGCTTATGTTACATTCAGGGCCAATTCTATAGACAAGCATCTAGGGAGAAAAAGTAACAAAGATTTATCAGATACCTTTTATGCACCAGGCACTATGCTAAGTGCTTTATAAATATTACCTCATTTTATACTGACAGCATGATCCTAACAATAATTTAATAGTATGATGGGGTCCATGAAGGGGTGAGTGGACTTTTCAAATGGGAGTTAAGCAGGGTAAGGAAGACAGATAGGGGAAAATTTTGAAAAGAATCAAAACTCTTATAAATCAATTAATTACTAAATATTTGTTAAATGTAAATAAGTATAAAGAACTGTTATGGGCATATTTGAAAATATAATCACAATCATAAATCATATTTCTATAGTGGTTTAAGATTTACAAAACACTTCCCTCACAACTCTATGTATAAGTTAATAGATATTTATTCTCATCAGTCTAGAAATTTTTTCCACTGATACATTTTACCTTCATGCTATCTCTTATAAGTATAAAATATTAGAGGGTTACTTTCATTAGGTTAAAAAAAAAACAGATATAATTGGTACTTCCCTACCTTTTCAAGAACCATAAATTGTGACATATAATTCGTAAATTGTAACGAGCTTCATATTGTATGGTCTGCAAAAGTGTTATTGTTCATTCTTTGTTCTTGAAGAGGACAAATGCCATCAGGAGGGTGATGTCTTGACATGCAAATGAATTAGCTTTAAGTGAAGCAGAGCTATGCAAAATCATCAATCTTGTTCTATGGTCCAGAGTCATCAGAGTCCAGGGGCACAACATAAGTTAAACCAACTGGTGATGGCCTCAGTTGCAAAAAGCACATACAAATCAATTTTTTAAAAATTCAGTTGATGAGGAAGATTGATCTTTAGGACAGTGGTTCTGTAGGCAGAGATCTGGGGGCTGCTCCTTATGAGAAATGGAAGAAATTTCTTAACTGTTCTTATTAAACAGTAACTAAGTATTAAATAGGAGATATGCACCATTCTTTTTATGTTTTTGGAGGATTGTAAGAACTGTTGATAACTTCAAAATTTCAGAATCCTGGAACAAATCTTTGATTACCCTGCCCTAATCTCAGCTCTTTTAAAAATTTCAAATCTTTGAGAATTTGATTTGGAATTAATTTGCATCCTTCTTAAAGAATCTACCAATGTTTCAGAAGCATTCCTCTAGACTTTAAAAAATATTTTGTGGCTACCTCTGTAATACTTGAGCTCTGTACTATCTTTCCATCTCACCATAAGACTAACTGACCTCCTCCAATCATCCATTCCTTTTATTATTGTTTAGTCATTTTTTTCAGTTATATCTGACTCTTTGTGATCCCATTGGGATTTTAACACTAGAATGGTTTGCCATTTCCTTCTCCAGTTCATTTTACAGAAGAGGGAACTGAGGCAAGGAGCAATAAGTGACTTATACAGCAAGGTCATACAGCTAGTAAGCGTCTGGGGTCAAGTTTGAATTCATAAATATGGCTTCCTAATTCCAGTCCTAGCACTCTATCCACTGTGCCAACTAGCTACCCTATATGTTCCTTTATGATATTTCCTATGACACTTCTTCTGCAGAGATCAGCTTTAGAGAGATATTACAATTGACATATCCACTATACACATCCCTAATATCATATAGGTTACTCATAGCCTTATTTGAAAATGATGGTGTGCCAGGACTGATGATACAACATCACTGGAAAGGGCAGTTTGTTTTTTAAAAAAATCTTTTTGCATCCGAGAGCAACTTGGTATTGTTTTTGTAATATTGTAGTTTCCTTATATCCAATCTGATCTTCCTTCAGCTCAATTTTGAGCTTAGCATATTATCTGAAGTATACCAAAATAGATGGGTTAATGGACAGCTCTATTTACCCAGATATATATCATATTTTGGATAACAGGCATTCCTTATCCACTTGATTTTTCTGATTTACATGATTAAGTCGAAGTCTTTTAAGAGATTAGAGTTCCTATTTAAAGAGTCTATATAATGTTCTTGGATTTGATGCCATAAGCATATCAAAAAAACAGGCATCTGGAGGGTTAATGTGAGTGCATTTATCCAATTAGTTTCTTATGGTTAATAGTGCCTCATTGACTGGCAAACAAAATTACACAACCCATCCCAAAAGTCTGTCCCTCTTCTCATCCTTTCTACATTTCAAATTGAAGAACATAAGAATGGCTAAACTGCATCCTGCTTACTTATAATAGTAAAAAGAACTAAAACATCAAATAACCAACAGATGCATCTTCTATCCACCCACAACACCTCCCACGTCCAGCAGCTTCAAACATTTTGCTGCATAGGTTCCCTAAACCCAGGAGTTTAAGGAACACAGGATACTCTGTTGGGAGGGAAAAATTATTAGCTACTCAAGGGTTCCAGCTAGACTGAACATTCTAGGTCTTGACTGACTCCCTATAATTTTATGACATTGTTTTAAATGATGATGTCTTTTCATTTCAAAAAAGGCTTTTAGGGATGTAGGCTATATTTGGACCAAGTATATATAAATATGTATGTGTGTGTGTGTGTGTTTGTATATATACATATAATAAAATAATTCATTTTCTTCTATTTGTATAGTACATAAATGTATTTACCTTTGTTGATTCTGGACTTTGGTGCCTTTGGGTTATTACTGTAAATATCAGCTATAATTTTACAATAATATAGTACTGAAGAGAATGACATAGCATTGACTTTTGATCCCCCAAATTAAAATTTTTATACCATATCATTGCTATTAATGTTTATGTGATTTGACAATACCTCCTAAAAATTTAATGTAAAGAAGGTGATAGATCTAGGATTTAAAGTTATGCCTAAGTTGATGATTCAGTGATTCAAAAATCATGATCCTATAACTTCACTGGGACAACATTGCTATTAACCTCCTAGATCCTTGTAGGCAGCAAACAAGCAGTATGAGGTCACTGAAAATCTTTTACAGTTTCTCCAATGTACAGCAGCCCAGTCTTTTCTGAGCTAAGAAATATATACTTATGTAAGACTTAACCAGTTTCATGACATAGTACAAATAGATTTTGTTTTGTTTATCACTTGAGATCATTGATTAGTGAATCATTGAACAAAGTTATTTACGTTCTTGCATTGATAACAATCTTGTATAATTTAACAAAAATGTTGAAAACACTTTGTCTGAGAAGAGTCTTCAAGGCTACATTTTTTTCTTCAGAGACAAATCATAGGACCTCAGGATTTAGGGTCTGAAGAGACCTCAGAGTTCATCATGGTGCATTGACTAGAGCAGAGGGCTGAGCATCCAGAAGACTTAAAAGTCATTAAAGCAGTTCAAATCCTTCCTTTGACATTTACAATTATTTCTTTCCCATCATGATTTTCCCCATCATGGTTTCAATGTATAATGAGTTGGCATAAGAAATTAAATGGGAATTTTTTTTGGAATTTTATAGAAACTGCAGATGACTTGTAAAGGCCAGAAGATTACATAGATCCTATGATACTTAACCCCAATTTTACAATAAAATACTATAAATGCCCCATAAAAGAACAAAGAAAAAAATTCAGACTTCTCTGGTAAAAAGGGAGGGCCAAAAAATTTTATATGGATTTTCCAGATTACACTCTGAGAAAACCACTTAATCTCTTTCAATCTTTTTTCCTCATCTGTAAAATTGGGATGTCCTTCCATATGTCATTCTATGACACTAATGTAACTCCTTCATTTTGTAGTAAAGTAAACTGAGGCTTGGAGAAAAAATAATAACTAATAGATATAGTGGGATCATATATTATTATAAACCTCATTTAGCTCAGTGAATATAAAGAAATAGTCTTTAGAGAATTATCTGTGAAATTCTCCCAGGTCTCCTCTTGAGTATAGATGGCTATTTTGTGTTCTGATGGATAGGTGTGGGGTGAGAGAAAAAAATATACACCAGGGAAAGCCATGCATGCAGTATTTCAGACCAATAAGTTTTTTGAATTAGATCCACTCTGGATTAATTGGTGGATGATGAAGGAAACCAGAAATGTCTCATTCACTGGTAGAGAGAAACCAATGTTTCTGGTTTCTCCTGTGAAAAACGTTATGCCCTGCCCCTATAAAAATAACACAATAAGTCCTCATTAAGTTTTACCTAGACAAGTGCAATAGAGTCTTATCTTGCCTTCCACCTCCAGAATCTGCATTCTCCTGCTGCCAGATTGGTTGTTCTAAAATTATATATATATATATATATATATATATATATGTATAGATATAGATATATAGATATAACTGCTCCAAAACCTTCAATGGCCACCAATTGACTACTGAATAAAATTTCAAAACTTTAGCCTGGCATTTAAGGTGTGTGACAGCCAATCCCAACTTGTTCTTGCAGCTTGATGTACTTAGAGCTTTAACCAAGATGGCTTCTTCAACATTTGCCTCTTTGGCTTTTCCTCATCTGATCTTGCTTTTTGGAATCTTTATCTTTTTAAGTTCATCATTTGCAATATTCTTCCATGAAACTCACCTTGCTATTTCTAATGCTGGTCAGAAATATATTCCCCTTTCTTGAAACTCTCACAGCTATTTGAATATTCTATTTGCACATTTTAATTTTATTTTAGAATATGGTTATTTGGGCCAAGATCTTCTTTCCCTCACTCTATTTTAAACTTTTGCAGTATAGAAATTGCATCTTTGTACATAGTAGGTACTTAATAAATGACTGTATAATAAATAAACAAATGATTGTGATTTACTTATAAGTAGATAATAATAACCAGTACATAACAGGTAAACAGATGAAGATCAATAACTGTGTATATGTGTGTATATATGTACACGAATGTCTAGAAAGAGAAAAAGAGAGTGAGAATTGGGTAGATTGATAATCAAATGAGAAGGCATTAGTATCATCTCCATTTTTATAGCTAAGAAAACTGACAAACTCCAGAGAGTTGTTTGGAACCACATATCTTGTCCAGGGATATGGATACACTGTTAGTAAAGGTCATAAGATGAGAAAGGAATTAGGATTTAATTAAAACCTATATGTTAGGTCCTGTGCTAAGTACTTTATCTCATTTCTTATCATAACATCCCTCAGAGTAGGTAGTATTATTATTCCCCATTTTATAGTTGAAGAAACTGAGGTACACAGCAGTTAAGTGACTTGCTCAGAGTCACACAGTTAATACATGTCTGAGACCAGATTTTAATTCAGGTCTTTCTGATTTTGCAACTAGATGGTAAAGTCAATAGAGTATCAGACTTGGAGTCAGGAATACTCATCTTTTTGAATTGAATGGGCCCTCAAACATTTACTAGCTGTGTGACCCTGAGCAAGTCCCTTTATCCTGCTTGCTTCAATTTCCTTATCTATATTATGAACTGGAAAAAGACATGACAAACAATTCTAATGTGTTTGCTGAGAAAACCCCAATTTAGGTCATGAAGAGTCAGAAATGATTGAAATGACTAAATAGCAAAAATAACAACTTCCTGAGTTTAAACCTAGTACTCTACTCATATCATCATCTAGCTGCAAGAGAGACAGATGAATTGTTTACTATGTGATTGGCACTGTGCTTTCATCACCAGGTGTATACATACGTGCAAACAAGAAAATCCTTATCTTCAAGAAACATATCCTAATGGAAGAAGATAACACATAGAAAGGAGATAAAGGAAGGGGATGAATATAGAGGGCACTTGAATAGGAGCAAGGTGACTTAGGCAAGGATGTGGAAAAGTCCAGAAAATTAATTGAGCCAAGAATAATGTCAACATGGTTAGGGATCCTGAAGAAATGATAAGTAAAACTGGGGAGTCACCAATTAATTGGGAGAAATGACCTCAGAAGACAATGGAAAGGCAGCTGAGAAGGAAGCAAAGAAGTCTGAGAGGAGAGAGGCAGTGTGCATGGATACTTTTCTTTTAGGGATAAATATACAGCACACAGTTATACTAAGAACCATGGCCAAGTGAAGTATTTCCTTTAAAGAGAGATTATATTATATCCAAAAGAATGGTTCTTATTCATACTGAAGAAGAAAAAAGAAAAGAAAAAAGTGTTTAGTAATTATTCATAAATGGTTTGCTCATGAAAATTTTTGGGGTATTTAATACTGAAAATGTCAAGTTTAGCTTCACAAACCATTTCTAATTACTGCCGAGGCAGATTAGACTGCCTTAG
Source organism: Antechinus flavipes (assembly GCF_016432865.1). Lineage (NCBI taxonomy): Eukaryota > Metazoa > Chordata > Mammalia > Dasyuromorphia > Dasyuridae > Antechinus > Antechinus flavipes. The sequence goes on along the minus strand of NC_067401.1, from coordinate 85,805,111 downwards.
ATGATTTTTTCCTCCCTGCTCATGGCTACGCTGTATTCATAACACACCAGAGAAAAACTGAGGCACATAAACAAAGTCAGATCTGTAAAATTTTGCTTAAATTGTTCCAGCTCATAGGAGGGAGGCAGCTATGGTGTATTGAAAAGATCACTGTATTTTGGAATTGATCTTCCACTTACCATTTATATGAGACCCTTGATAAGTCACTTATTCTCTCTGAGCCTCAGTTTCCTCATCGGTAAAATAGGAAAGAATAATTGCTTTCCTGAGAATTATTGGGAGGATCTACTGACTCTAAATATATACCCTTCCAGCCACATCCCAACTTCTTAAAACTGTGGTTCACTACCTCACATTGAGTCTCATAACTGAATGTGGGGGTGGGGGTCATAAAATCATGATTTGTTATCAGTAAATGTTTGATTTGTGTACTTATTTTATATACTTATATGCTCAGGGTCATGTAAATATTTCTTTTGTGAAAAGGTGTCCCAAGTGGAAAAAGTTTGAAAAGAGGGGCAACCATGCTGTATTATACTTTGAAATTTTCATTCCTGTAATGGTGATAGAATTGAGCAAAGTATCGACCCAATGTCAACTAGTTCTTGTGGCTACCAGTCATATTTGCAATATTCCTGACTGGGGGCACACGTTTGTAGGCTTGTTTGTCAAACTGCTTATGCATCTGAACCCAAATTCGGTTAGTGAATAATAAATATGAATTATATCTTTACCCCAAAGATTTTATACCAGTCTGAATCCAGGGGCTTATTACAATGTGTTTTCAAGTGACTTGGGTCAATACCAGAATTCTTCATTCATTCTACTTGGCTTAGAAGAATGTACACAGGAAGAGGGACAAACTAGTATATTTAATTCATCTGTTTGTCTAGCTGAATTTTTCCATGCAAGTTTTGAATTTCTCTTCTGGGTCTAATGTCAAACAACAAAAACGGCAGATTTGCACGGTCATATTTTCATCTGTGTGCAGGCTGCCCCCTTGGGGTTTGAACACTAGCTTTTACTGATTTCTTCTTGTCAGAGCTATCTAAGTGCAAAAAGGGCTTCATTTAGATTCAGAAAGGCCTGGAGGTGTGAGGGGGTGTAATTTTTCAATAAGTAGCTTAGCATGTTTAAAAAAATAAAGGGCAGTTTCATATGGACTATTTATAAACTATCAAAGGTAAAAAAGATAGAAAAAAGCACACAAAGTTCTTGTCACTGGAATAAAGCAACCTAAAAAGGAGACAGAAAATTTTGTTCATTCGAACCAAATTATTCTCTATTGAAACGTCTTACAGTAGATGAAAATAGGTATTTCAAGAGTCAGTCAAAATCCTTTATGCCATAAACCCCCAAATAGTCCACTCTGTCTTCTTGTCAGCAATTCGAGCAGAGCACCAGTGTGGAAAAGATCCCTGAAAATTTATGATGTGCAAAATAAAGTTTTCATATCATCCCATCGTATCAAAACCCTACCACCCAATATTTTGACTTTGGCAGGACACTCATTTGAAAGTGCCTTTGGATATAGACCAGATTACTCTTAAATGGATACTTTGAAATTGCTTTTCAAAATTGTTAAAATAAGCATAATTTATAAGATAATACATTAATTCCTATAATGGTATTAAGCAGTTATGCAGACTTTTACCTGTGATGCTCTAATTGTTAATGGTCCACCTGCACCTATTTAATTCATTCTTTCTATCTTGTCATATGTTCAGATTAAAGCTATCCAAATAGTTTGGAGAGGATGTATCAGATGTCTCGAAACAAGGATCTCAAAGAACATTACTAACCATATTTTCTATAGATTATATAGACTATGTTGTAAGCAGATGAAATTCTTTACATATACTCATTTGTACTAATAGGTAGAAGGAAGCAAAGGATCCTATCAATGATAAATTTTGGAGGGGTTTCAGAAAATAGGTATATGAATGCACTATTGGTAGAGCTGTGGTCTCTGATATCATTGGGCCAGATGTTGTGGAGAACAATTTGGATCTATGCTCCAAGGACTCTTACCTGGATAAATCTTTTGACCCACAAATATTTCTATCAGGAAGAAGAGGAGGAGGAGGATGAAACAGGAGGGACACAGAGACACAGAGATAGAGACAAAGAGATAGAGATAGAGATAGAGACAGAGACAGAATCAGAAAGACAGAGACAGAGAGAGAAACACACAAAAAGAGATACACTCAGAGACCCACACACAGAGACAAAGGCACACACACATATATACAGAGAGAGAGAGAGAGAGAGAGAGAGAGAGAGAGAGAGAGAGAGAGAGAGAGAGAGAGAAAGAGAGAGAGAGAGAGAGAGAAGAACGAGGGGCAGAGAGACAGAGACAGAGAGACAGACAGAGGAAAGAGAGATACATACAGAGACACACATGTGTCTTTGTCTCTCTATATAGAGACATAGAGACAGAGAAAGGAAGAGAGGGACAGAGACACAAAGACACACAGAGACACAGAGAGACACACACAAAGAGAGAGACAGAAAGAGACATAAAGACAAAAAGAGAGAAATGGAGAGAGAAACACACAGAGGCAGACAGACAGAGACAGAGAGAGAGAGAAAGAGAGCGACACAGGAAAAAAAAAAGAGACAGAGACACACACACTCGCATAGGGAGACAGAGGCAAAGACAGAGAAAGACAGAAAGATAGGGACAAATACAGACAGAAACCGAAAGAAAAAGGGGGAGAGAGGGAGTGAGAAAGGAAGAGGAAGGGAGGGGGGAAGGAAGGAGAGAGAGAGAGTGGGGGGGAGGGAGAGAAGTTTACACAACATAGTTATAGTAGCTCTTTTTTTTGGTAACAACTGAACACTAAAGAGATGTTTTTCAACTGAGGAAATGGGTGAACAAATTATGATATATAAAAATGATGTAATACTATTGTGTCATAAAAAACGAATGAAAGGTTTAATTTCAGTCTGGGAAGACTTGTGTGAACTGATAACAGAACCAGGAAAGCAGTTTATACAATAACAATGACATGGTAAAAACAAATAACTGATAAACTTAAGAATTCTGACCAGTGCAATGACTAGCCAGGATTCTAAGTATTGAAGATCTATGATATTCATCTCCTGAAAGAAAGGTGATTGAGTCAAGATGCAGAATAAAGCATAAATTTTTGGATATGGATGATATGGGAGTTTCTTTTACTCAATTATATTTATTTGTTTAAAAGGATGGTTTTTTTTTAAAATGTGTTTGGGGAGAGAGTATAAAAAGGAGAGAAAATAAATACTTGTTAATCGAAAAATAAAGTAAAATCAAAAAAATTTAAAAGCGCCAAACAAAAAATAAAAGATCCTATCTTTTCACACCAAATTGACAACAGGAGGATGAAGTACTAGTTATTCTGTACATACATGACTATCCTTAATCACTTATTATGATTCAAGGCAAATGATCAGATGTCTAATCCTCCATATCAATGTAAAGGAGTATATGAGTGGGAAGACACTCTTATCTGACTTAATACAAACTAGGAACCATGAAAAGAAATTGAATGAATTCATTCATTCATCAAATATTTATACAGCACTTACTATATGCAAGATACTATATGAGACATTTGGAAAACAAAGATAAATATAACACAGAGCCTAATAAAAGCCTTAATGCCATTTCCACAGCTGTAAGGGTATGGATAAGCTTTAGGAATTCCAGTTTCTATTCCATGTTGTGAGGCTCCAATAGGATTTCATGAAAGGATAAAAGATTGCTTAACTATGTTTGTTGTTCAGTCATTTTCAGTCCTGCTAGATACTTCATGGCACCATTTGGGGTTTTCTCAGCAAAAATGCTGGAATGGTTTGTCATTTATTTCTCCAGCTCATTTTACAAATCAGGAACTTGAGGCAAATGGGGTTAAATGACTTGTCCAGGGTCACACAGCTAGCAAGCATCTGAGAACAGATTTTAATTTAGGAAAGTGAATCTTCCTTTCTCCAGGTCTAACACTATATCCATTGTGTCACCCATAGTACAGTGGATTCTACCTCAGGGAGGTGGAATGATCATTATGAAGTCTGCTATGGATGTTCAGGTATGGGAAATAGTGTTTCCCATCATAGACTAAGATAATGGAAGCAATCCTGAAGATTCTCTTCCCTTTGTTGCTTATTTGAAGTTCTACTGATTCTTTGTATTATGTTTGTATTATGTTGTCCCTGCTACTTGAGGATCCTAGACAAGCATGTAATAGCAGTGGCCACCATTTCCATTATAATTCCATCAGATTAAATGATAAAGGTAATAAATGAGATTAATGTAGTACTTTAAGGTTTCCAAAGAGCTTTAAAAATGTCTCTTTTGATTCTCACATCTCTACAAGGTGGATACTACCCATATTTTTATTTCCATTTATAGATGATGAAGGGAGTGCTTTATTTGTAATTATGTTCAACTAAAAGGACAACCTCCAATAAATATATGTTGACCTGTAGTGCTGGTTCAATAAAATCATCAATGATCTATGAAGGAAAATATAGTTTTATGATTATGTAGACTGGAAAATTGCATCAAGTCTTGTTCCAAATAACAGAATGGTAATATTTTATAAGTAACAACCAGTATAATACTCAAGAAATATTTTGGCTTATATCTGACTGTCAGGGAGTCCATATTTATACTAACATATAAAGTATATAATAATATGAAATGGATAAAAAGGATCTGCCTAGCTAAACCAATTGGCAGCCTATCCTGAAATCCATAAATTCCAAATTCACTAGGTATTTTTTAATCAAGTGCTACTTAGGCAAGAAGGAATTTTTTCTTAATATCTTCTGCAGATGTCCAAAAATTGCCAGGAAAAAATTATTATTGAAATGGAGAAGGAGAAAAACAGCAAGAAAACAACATTTAAGCAAAACTTACAGTAGATTTCATGATAGTTTTGGAGCTTTTCTTTTATTAAATAGCTGTATTCCTAGATACTTTAAGATTAAAGTGGTCAAGGAGACTAATAAAATGCAATGTGTCTAAGAATCTAAGTTTTATTTAAAGGTTTTTTTTTAATGAGATTTTTAAAGCATATTTTATAGATATTTACAAAAGAGGTGGAATGTAATAAATATTTATCAATATTATATTCATTTATACATGATTTTATGTAAGTAAATATATGTCAATTTAAACACATTTATTTTTATATTACAGTATTATTATATTATATTACAATTGAAAAATTCTTGAATGTCTTTGCATGCAAGTCAGTGCATGTCTTTGGACAGTGTACATTATATAGTATTGGTATACAAGAACAATCTCATGTGGTTCCAACTTTCCCTTCTGTGAGGAGAACCAAAAAGGAATTAAGAAATTAGTTTTGTAGATACTATTATAAATGTACATGTATGCTTATGGCATATGTGTGTGTATATATATATATTATGTGTAAATATATATAGAGAGATATGTATCTATATCTATATTCATTTTCCCTAAGCATCTGGGAGAACTGTTAACCATGTGCCATTTGGGGCTGTGATATAAGCCAGTGTATTTAGGTATCAACTTGGTTGTACCGAAGATTGTGGAAGGAGAGAAATTGCTTTTCTCCATTCTATATCTTAAAGAGAATATGACTAGTTACCTTCCCACATGCTCAAGAAAAAATTAAAGTTTGCATGTAAAAATATACATGGGTGTGTAATTATATATACATACATAATATACAAAATGGTACTGTATAATTTCAGTAAAATATAAAACAGCCCTTGTTTGTATGTATGTCTTATTTAGTTCATTTTCCTACCTTATTTTTTAGAACAAATCTAGACAAATAGTTTGAAGACAGAGGATATGTCAAATGTCTTAAAATAAGGATCTCAAAGCACATTATTTAGACCATTCATCTTTTCTGTAGATTATCTAGACTGTGTTCTAAGAAGGTGAAATTTCTGTTCATGGGTAGGAAGAAGCAAAGGATTCAATCAGTGACAACTACTGCAGAGGTTTCAGAAAAATAGGTATACAAATGTACTGTTGAGAGAGACAGACACACAGAGAGAGACAGAGAGAGAGGGAGAGAAGGAGAGAGGGAAAGAGGGAGGGAGTAAGGAGGGGAAGAACACCGAAAGAGACAAAGAGATAGAGACAGAAAGACAGTGACAGAGACATAGAAACAGAGACAAAGACAGAGAGACAGAGCATAATGAGAGAGTGACAGAGACAGAGAAATAGGAAGTGACAGAGATACACACATACACACACACACACACACACACACACACACACACACACACACACACACACAGAGAAAGGTAAGGATAATATCTTCCAATATAAATTGGTACAATTCTGTGACTAGCACAGAAAGTGAATCACATAGAATTAGAATTCTTTAAATTTCACCATTGTGTTTCCTTTCTATAAATACTCTAATACATACATCATTAAAACTTTATACTCTGAAGTGTATTTATACCTCCTAAGGCAGCTTGATGTAGTTGATAGAATGAAACTCAGGCTTCAGAAGACCTAGCCTCCATTTCTGCCTCTGACATATAGTGACTATGGGATCCCAGGCAGCTTTCTAAGGCTACAATTTGTAAAATTGTTTCAGATATGAAATAGTGGAAGAAATTTCCTTGCCTAAAACTCCTTATATTAATGAAATCATGGCCTGGATTAAAAATAAAATAAAAGCCATCTACTTGAAATAGATTTGCTTAGGTATCCTGTATTATTAGACTATAAACTCTGTCTCTCCTGAACCCCATTTTCTCTTTGGCATACTGGAGGGAGTAGTCAGGAAGACATGTTTTAATCCAGTCTCAGCCGCTTAATAACTGTGAGATCCTAGGTGAATCACTCTAACCTCTCTATGTCTCATTTTCTTATCTTTGAAATGAAAATAATAATAGCACTTATTTCACAGGCTGTGGAGATAATGTAAGCAGATTGCCTTGGAAAATTTAACATATCAACATGAACTATTATTTTTATTTTATTGTACCCTTGAAGGAAAGTAAGAGGTGTTTTATGTTAAATATTTATGTTAGAGGAAGTTAGGGTACATTACCTTTTCTCTCTCAGTCTCAGTTTCCTTATCTGTAAAATGAGGATAATAGCATTTACCTCACAGGGATGTTGGAAGGATCAAATGAAATAACAGGTGATAAAGTACTTTGCAAACTTTAGTGCTGTATAAGTGTTATCTATTATTAAATACTAGCTATTGTGATATTCCCTTAGGGGTCAAATGCTCAAACAGTTTGAATAAGTATCTTTTAAGGGGAATCTCTAGTCTAACAATGATCTTTACACTGTTATGATGTCACTTAACATTTTTCTAAGCACCCGCTGTATAGTAGAGGACTGTAATAGATGCAAGAGGTAAAAAAGAAAAATAACATTTTTTTATAGTAGGACTTGGGGAAATAGGAGGTAACATAAAAATGACTTAAGAATAATAGGAAACATAAAAATCCCAACAACTTTTTATTCCTTTGTGCTAGAGGGATGCTATCATTGCTGATAGGATCAAGGATAAGTGATGGAGGATGTATCTTGGTTGTATAGGCCACAGCAAAGGTATTTTCTGTGGCAAATGTTTGCACCTAAATTGGTTTGCACATTCTTTGCTAAGATGCTTCAGGTAAGAACCTGTAAGAAAGCACTAGTCAGCTTCACATGACTGGTTTAATTCATCTGCAAATCATTTAATTGCTGTTATGTATCCAGAGATGAGTTTTGTGTATAGTATTTTGGTTTAGTTGATATGGAAGAATTTTTTTTAAAAAATGGATAAAGAAATTGTTAATGAATTTTTCTCTCTCCTTTTCTCTCTTTTTGAATAAAAGGGTCCCCATCTTCCCTTCCCACATGCTGTCCTGAATTTGCCTTTTTCTCCTCCTCAAAGTTTACTTTTTCTTGGAATGTCTGTGTGCCATATGACAGTGAGTTTCTGCGGTAATTGCTTTATTCTTCAATAAAAGCCTTTACAATAGCAAACTCCTACAGTACTTATGGGTAAATGGAGGTTGTTCCAAGGCAAAATCTTACCTTGTACATCATCATTTTTTGACAATTAAAAAAAAACCTTTAATGTGCATAGGTTATTATGCCATTGCAAAAAGCTTAAGGGGAAAAAAGTACTGTTCTTTATTCAGCTCATTTTTGCATACAGTTTCACACCTTTGGATTTATCACACAGAAATGGCCATGATCTCACATGGAAGAGAACATTAATGAATCCCGAAACATTGCATTTATTCCCTCCCAAAATTCCATTCTATTCTGTTCCATACAAAAGACTAATGCAGTCTTATTTCAATCGAGGATTTAGAATTAACAAGATGCTGCTCAAACAGACCAACCAAAGCCCTCTCACAACATTCATTGAAATGCCAGCTAAACATGATGGGATGCAGCTGCATATCAAAGGAGCAGAGGTCAATGGTAGTTGGATGGGATAGGGAAGGAAAGGAAATATACCTTTTCCTTAGGCCCACAAGAAATGATCACTGTAACAGTAGCTATACTTTGCTCACTTGCAACAATAACAACAAAATGATGCCACAGACGAAAACTGTCATGTCACACCCACTCCATCTGTCCTGTGCTGTGCACCCACAGCTCCCCTCATTCTACAAATTAATCTTTCACACATTTTCTAACAAAAAAGTGTTAATGTTATAAAAGAAAAAAAAACAAGGAAAACAGAAAGAGTTGTGTAGAAAATACATTAAATTAAAATTTGATGGCAGTTATGACTTTTTTTATTGACTGGAAGAGCAAATAGTCACATCAGATGGTTGCCACTGGCACGTAATTAAAGCAATGGGGCAGTCTTAATATGGGCTTTGCCCTCTGATGCTGATCGTGGCTTTTTTTTTTTTTAAATATAGCACGCACATTTTGTTCAGTTTGGGTCCTGTTCTCCCCCACTCCCCCCATCCTGCATTGCTTTTGTCCTCTTTCTGAGTGGATATTATTCATGAACTGAGCCTTTATTATCTATTTGGCCATCTGCATAGCGTTGGCCATAGTCCCCTGTATTGTAATTTTGAGTTAAAATAAGGACTTTTAGAGACTGTTAGAAAAAAAGAAACTAGGCTTTAAGAAGATAATTCTAAAGCTGAGAGATAGAAAATCTAAGGGGAAATGTCACATGAGGCCAAAAATCCAAACCTTTCTTTTTACCTTAATGTGGACAATCAGAAAGTAGGATTTGGCTCTTTGTAACATCCTATTTGTGGTTAACATAACTGGCAACTGTTGAAATTGTGAATAGTGGTAGATACTGCTTGCTTGCAGAATACCCTTGGAAGAAATTTTTTTAAAAAAATTCTTTTCATAACTCGCTTTTGTTTAAGGAAAGGGACACCTATATGAGAGAAGGGGATTGAGAACTAGAGGATTTGGAATGGCAACTAAAATCATAACCCCTTTCTCCTTCCAAAATTATGGGATGTGGAATTTCCCCATTTAACATGGCAGTGGCATTAGGTGTCCTGGTTATTTTTTGTTCAGCTAAGGGAAGGGAAAAAATTTCAAAAACTGTAGGATGATTTGTGTTTTTTCCCCCCTTAATATGCATTAAATATGTATTTATATATTATATATATAAATAATGCATCAAATATGCATTAATATGCTCCCCCCACTATAGTTTGATTCTATTATCTTCTTGATTTCTTTCTCCATTTATTTATTTGATATTTAATTATACTTCTTCTTTTTAGTATTTTTCTATTTATATCCCACATGAATTGATTCCTCCTCTTTTTTTTCTTAGAATTTCTCCTACCAGCAATAATCCAAATGCTGTTGCTAGAAGTCTCTTTGAATCAGCTGACTAAATAATGACTAATGAATTAGCATGAGCAATATCTCATTGATAAGAACTTCTACAAAATTCAGTAATACTTTGATTTGAAGTATTCCCATTTGTTTAAAGACATGGTGGTAATAAAAGTTACAGAATTTTTCTTATGAAATTATATTATTCAATTTCTTTTAATTTTTTGTTTTTGACTTGGTTGTATTCTATTATAATTTGTACATAATATCTAAGTGAAATTATAATTTTGTATAAAATTGCTTTTTAAAAATATCCAGTCCAATGACATATTATTTTAAAAACAGATTTTTTTTGTTGAATTTTTCAGTTGTTTTTTTAAATCAATTCTACTTTTTCATCTTTCCAATTGGTTTTGTTGAATAATCATAAATAAAATCATTAAATTTGAAGCAATATATATTTTTATACCAAAATTAATTTATCTAGGAACAAATGAAAGCAGTTTGAAAGCTAGAACTTTTTTTAAAGTAAGAAATATTTATTTCTTGGGGTGGGATAAGTAACAATTTGTGCAATGTGTTTTTTATTTAATTTGCTACTGTTTTCCTCTTGGTGGGTGGAGGGGGGATTGAAAAAAAGTGTTTAGTCACACTGATAAATGTATTGTGTTTATTTGTAAGGATAATTTAATTATAAATACTATAATTGCTCTGAAATACAAAAGAACTCTATCTCATGCCAAGGACATTCTCTCTTTATCAATATTATAAACTGCTTTCCCCAAAGGTAAACATTAACCTTTGTTTCCTGAAATCTCCAGAAATGGAAAAATAGTAGACTAGATTTTACCTACCAGTTTTGAGACTCATTTTCCTACTCCTTATTTTCCCTGGTCATAATTGCTGATGCTTTCTAAATATATCAAGGCATACATTTGATAATCCAGGCTGCACCACAATAACCTTTCTTTCAAGCAGATTCTAGAGTCCTGCACTCTAATGACAAAAGTCAAAAACACTAGAAATCAATATTGTGCCAAAATCTTTTCATTTTTGACAGAACAAGAATAAGCAGGTTTTAAAATATGAATTGTTAATTCTTCTTTTAGAGTTATTGATAAAAGAGGAATAATTTTTATGTGTTAGAGAATATTGTATCTGTGATAAATGGCCTTGGTTGCTATCATATACGTCAGCTTTGCTTGAGTATTAAATCATCTACAAAATCCATTTATTGCCTTATGTATATATATGTTCACCATACACTGTATCTCCTACCCATAGCTTTAAAATGCCGTGAGCTTTCTGAATCATACTAGACAATTTTCAGTCAGGAATCAAGAATAGTGCTTAGTTCCATTCTTCTACTCATTCTCTAGGGGTTTGGGGTTATCTTGAACAGTGGGAGAGAAGAAAGGAAACAGAATTGTTTTGCATTAAGGTATATTCAGTGTTAGATACTTTTCATGCTGTTTTTAAGCACTGCAGACTGAAGCTTTTAGCAGTCATAGAATAGAAAAGGATCTCAGTCAAATTCCTGATCGGATACCAGAAGCCTCCTTATGGCCCTAAGAGTTTAATTTTCATTTAAACAACAATAAATACAGGCATAAGGGTTTAAGATGAATTATGTAAGCCCTTTAGCCATAACCATTACATTCTGCCACAAAAATGAGCTGCTGTTCTCACTTTGTTTTATGGGCTCAGTGTAGCCTGTTGTTATTGTATCTGCCAAATAAAACCCAGCAAACCATGCAAATGAAAATATAATCTTTTATGCTCTCATAGTCTCAGGACAAACCAGTATGTGCAATTTTAAACATTACCCCCTTCTCAATTCAGATTTACTGCTATTAGGCCCCTAACCTTTGAGACAGCATCCAGGAAGTACAAAGTTTCCTTTTACATTAGCCACTAGGCTTATAGATTTGAATCTATCAGTGGTGAACACTATTGGCTGGAATTACACTTTTGAGGGTAAAAATAATTTCTTTAATATTTCTTGTGTTAGTGTTATTCAACACACATTTTCTAACAGTATGAAAAATAAGTATATATTAACTTTAAAAGAATAATTAAATTTTGGGATTTTTAATAGACCTGCTTGTCATCCCATTGACATAGACATTGCCTTCAATGATGTAGATTGCAACCTATTCATGTCCACTCATTTTTTGTGATCCTGGTTTCCTTCCCCCTATAAATTAACAATAACTCAATTTACTGGAGTCCTTCCTTCAGTTTTGTTAATATGTTTATTACACACATGTAGGTTCTCCATCAATTTTCTGGCTCTTGGTGTGTGACTGTTCCATCTTTTTACCTGGTTATATATTTCTATAATGAAACTAAACCTAGTTTACTTTAAAATAATGATTTATTTCTTCGAATCCTCCTGAATTTCTTAAGAATAATGGTTTTAGTGAACTGATGAAAAATAGTTCTACAATTCACAAATTTAATTTGGGGGCATTCATTAAATTACTTAGACTTCATTTTAATATTCTCCTCTGAATGATGAATACAATCTTTTTATGTCTGTAAGAAATGTTTTGGGTGACTCAGAAGTTTTTAAATCTTTCAGAGGTAACATGTTGTACATACGTGCTAGAGAGTTTCTACAATCATGCTGGAAGCATTATTTCTACCAAATTAACCAGGAATTCTTTCTATATTGGTTTGGCTTATCTCAGAAGCTAATTTGCTATTTGCCCAGTGACCTATGTAATGGTCTCCTGGGAGCTCTGCCTAGTATCCTGGCATCCTAAGTATTTATCTGGTCTATTTTGTGGAAGTAGTTGAAAATTTCTTCTATATATTGCTATGTCTACTTGCTTTATTTGGCGATAACCCAAACCAGATGTTTGTACATAGGTAGGTCTCTAGCACAGTGCCAAGTACACAGCAGGTGGTCAATAAATGTTTTCCTGGATGAAAAAATAGCTAAAATATGATAAATTTGCAAGCTGCAGAGATCTATAAAACAAAGCTTAATACTTTGCTATCTTTTACCTTCAATTAATTCATAAGTATTAATCAGTTTTTCCAGATGAATCTGTGCATTTATTTGGAAGCTCTCTCCAATTGTGCAGATTGTAAATCCCCATTCAGTGTAGCTTCCTACCATGTGCTTTCTTGAGTTCACCAAAGGAGGTCCATCCATTCTTTGTTCCTTAAGATATTTTTCTGTAGACATTATCAGGGTACCAGTGGAATACCAGGTATCTTGCTTCCTCTTTTTCATATAGCCAGATCATCTTCTCTTCCTATTATGCATTTCTTTGATGACATCTTTTACACTTGATCTACTATCTGTTCCTCTTTGGTATATGTTGCAGTCTGTTCATACCCAACATGGACCTGTTCATGACCAGCATGCTTTTCAGATGTAGCTTGCAACAGCTACTGCATTGTGCACTGAAAAGAACATTGAACATGATATTTTAAAAGAATTGCTTTGAGTCTTGGCTCTGTTGCTTCTAACCATTAGGCCAGAGTCAAATAACCTAATTTCTTTGTTTCTCAGTTTCCTGATTTCTAAAATGGAGATATTAACATTTTACTTAACCTACCAAGGTTGTTATTGAGGAAATGTGAATTATTATTATTTACTACAATTATTTTCATTTTTAAATGGAGTCCAAATAGAAATAGTACTGAGCCAAGTTGCTGTGTTACTAATTTTTTATATTTAATATTCTATAAAATCATTATCTGAGTATGTAAAACAACTGCTTTTGGTAGTTGAATAAAAAATGAATGAAAAAAAATTGGTATTTAAGCCCATTTTTTTGGTAGCTTCACCTAAAGTAATTTCAAGACAACTCTAGTAGAAGACAGGGCAGCAAGGAGGGTATATACCTCATATCAATTCCAAATTATTTTTATTTCTTCTTCTAGACATTTATCTTTGAAAGTTCTTTGTTCCATGCACCTTGGAGATTGAGTTTTTATAAGTGTTTAAAAATTATAATAGATCAATATTATGTCAGAATGATTGTTCTGTGATATCTCTGATAATGACCAACCTACAGTATAGTTTACTTGTTGAATTCTCAAAGATATTCTGAGGTCTATATTGGCATGAGGAGATTTGTCATGTTTGCAAATCAAAGTTTCCGAAATTATTTGGCAGGTGCTAAATTCTTGCAATCAGGGCAGCTTGATGGCTCAGTGGATGGAGTACCAGTCCTGAAATCAGAAGGACCTGAGTTGAAATCTAGCCTCATTTAACACTTCTTAGCTGTGTGACACCTACGTAAGTCACTTAACCCCAATTTCCTCAGCAAAAACAAAGAAAAAAAAACAATAAATTATTGGAATTTACAAAGATGTTTTGTGTGGTTTCCACTACTGACACATAATTTACAATGATCAAAATGTCTGAATTCTTTGAGAATGACACACATGTAATTTCTGGTTGTTATGAACTAGTCCTAAATTGCTCTGAGGATCAAATACAATAATATTTGTAAAATGCTTTGCAAACCTTAAAGTACTATATACATGATAATTATTGTTATTATTTTAATTACTATAAATGAATCCATACAAGTTAATAATTTGTTTGAAGCTGCTTTATTGACATAGGATTGTTTTGGTTAACATAGATGTCCTTCATGGCAAAGTACCTTTTGGTTCTGCTCTTGCATTTAGATTCTATTCATATGCAAACCACTTTTAGTGATATTCAACAAATGCAGTGGCATATGTCTGTTGTCAGTCTTTGATATCATGGATGAAGTCATATCTATTTGTACCAAAATAATTTTGGTAAGTTTTAACTTCTTTTTTATTATTACTATCTTGTTCTTATTTTTAAATATGGTTCAGAAAGAAATGATCCAAAAACAAGATATGATTTTGCTACTGTTCTTGTATGTTTAATATTTTGTGAATTATTGTATAGGTGGAAGAAATGACTGCTTTTTGTATTTTAAGAAGAGAACTGGGATGTATAAGTTTATCTTTTACAGATTCCTTGAAAGCATGTTCAGAACAACTGACTCCAGAAACAAACAAGATAACCTTGTCTTTCCTTTTCCTTTCCTTGAAATCATTTTCTTCTATATTTTGAAATTTTTTCATTCTGTGTTTTTTGGAGGTTTTGAGTATATGGTATGATGGCATTTATTAAAATTATTATCCCTGAAATTTTATGTGTTGTTGATATGACCAGAGAGTTGTGGTTAACAATTCTATCTGTAATAATATTCTGGTTCTAGGATAGGTCATTAGTTGGATTCAGAAGAATATTTTGAGTGTAGGGTTTAATTATAGGGATTTATCATCTGTTAGCTTATAAAGGACAGAAAGTTCTCTTGTATATTTTGAGTGACTTGGTTGTGCCTTTCTCAGCATCTGGTATCTGCTAAATTTTTTGCAACCTTTAGTAGTTATTGCACAGTTTCTACCACATAACCAAATAATCTGCATTGAATGATAAATCCAGTCTCCTTAAGCATTATCTTTCTGCAATTTCTGGTGATAATGACTTATTATATTATTATAAACCCTTCTATAAGCAAATAAGGATGACTTGTACTTTTTTATGCTTCCTTGTCAATATATTATTGGTTGAGTTCAAATGGATGTCAACCATGAAGTGCCTTTTGATTGTATTCTTGGATCTTAGCCACTTCATAGACTCCATCCAGAGATAAAACAACTTTGGTTACATTCAACAACTCTGGAGGTAAATACCTGCTGTCAGCTATTACTATTGCTTTGTGAACTAAATGTTCCAAAAACATTTCTGTACATTTTTAACCTATTTATGATATCCTTTGAGAATGTCCAGCAATTCTCTTCCTCCTATTTGATGGGGGAAGTATTAATCTTCTTTTCTCCACCTTAGGGTAATGAACCTTACATTTCATTAACATTGTATGGATCTTTGTTTATTTTAGTTTTAGATCTATTGCCAAAAATATACATCAAGACTGGTATTTTATGTGTTAATTGTTCTAATTGTGTTCATCTCATTAAGTTTTGATTGGAAGATGTCACTAGGCTCTTAATCCTCAGCTTTTTTTTTTTTTTTTTTTTTTTTTTGGATAACCTTGTGCCTTATCTGGAAAAAGCAAAAGTATTTGTAAGTATTGCCTTTACTCATTAGTTCCATTTGATATTAGGATCCAAGCGCCAAGTCTTTTGTCTTTATTCTTCCCTTGAGTCCTTTTTATACATGCCATTTACATATGTACACTTATACATCAAATGACATTTTGCTATCATTGGAGAAAATTTTTATGAGGTAAAGTAAGGGCTTACTTTGCTTTCCAATGGAGACACTATATCTCCAATATTGTCATCCTTCATGCTTAGTAATTATTAAATTATTTGGAGAGATATGAGGGATTTGAGAACTATGAACCCCTTTGCACTTGAAAAGGAATCAAATAGTTTTTTTCAGGAGTGGTGATAATAGACTTAAGGCCAGAAGTAGGCTGAAACTATGTCCCCATAAGATGCTACTTTTACATCAATTGTTCCTGAGGGTATTGTGGTAGTGACATCTTTTACATAGAACTTTGCTTGTGAATGTCAGATATCCTCATATTCTGTGCTCAAGTCTTTTTTTAATATATTTGCACTGTGTGATTAAACAAGGAAAGCATAATAGAATTAAAGGCTTTCTAATACTCAGTAAAGGCCCTTCAAATGTTATTATGGTGCTTTGAAATATCCTACTTAGTACTCCCAAGTGAAACTTTTTAGCATATTTTTTTCGGTTCCTCATTCAAATATATCATTTGGAAGAGCAGTAAATGTTGTTAGATTTTAAAAAATTGTATAAATTATGAATGCTTTGTATGAAGTATATAAACTTAAATTACATTATATTTGAAAGGACAGGACCATATACTTAAAAAAAAAAAGAAATAGGGATTCACAGAACATTCTATACAGTAACAGTAACATTGTGTGATGATCTTGAAAGACTTTGTAATACAATGATCTGAAACAATTCTAAAAAACTCATGATGAAAAATGTTATCCACATTCAGAGAAATAACTATGGAGTCTGAATACAGATCAAGGCGTACTCTTTTCACTTTGTTTTTGTTTTTGTTTTCTCATAGTTTTTCCCTTTTATGATTCTCCTTTTACAACATGATTAATATGTAAATATATTTAATATGATTACACTTGTATAACCTATTATCAGATTGTTTTATATTTTTAGGAAGAGGGAAGGATGGAAGGAGGAAGAAAAAATGGAAATCAAAATTTTATAAAAAGAAATGTTGAAAATCCTATTTATATGTAATTGGAAAAAATACTATTAAGTAAAAAAAAAAATTATAGGTTTAGGTTGCATGATAAGGAAGCTGGCAATCTATGTACCACTGAGAATCATTTGAGCCAATCATTTTTGAGCTCCTTTGAACCTACTCCACCATACAGTTCTACAAACCAGAAATTCTTCACTTCTTCTTTAGAAGTTCCCTCTCTTCCCTGATTTCTTTCTTTGTTAAGATTCCATAGTATAATTTTTTTATTGATAGGTTTATATTGTTTTTACTAATGACAATATCTTTTATTGCTTTAACTATATGGCTTTCATTAAATCATTGATTAAAGGTACTAAGAATTTCTGATATAATTTTGCTTTTCAGATTCCATTCTATATGTTTCTTTTTTGCTGTTTTTAATATGGTGATATGATGCTCAAGTTTTTGATTTCATGTAGATGGTGATAGAATTTTCCAATATCTTGCCTTCAATAATTAACTCATTTCTGTCAAGGTGATATTTGATATCTTTCCTTAGGCTTAGTCCTAGATAGTGTCACCTATCTTCCTATGCCTCTCTCCTTCATAATGGTCATAGAATATACTGTTATGTAACAGTCTTGAAATGTTTTTCTATTATCTGTCAAATATTGTAGGAGAATTTATTTATTCATGAGAGATCTCAGTGGTACAGTGGATTGAGTGCTGGACTGGAGTTAGGAAGACATGAATTCAAATCTAGTCCACTCACTAGTTGTGTTATCTTGGCTAAGTAATGCTCTGCTTCAGTTTCCTTAATTTTAAAATTGGGTAATAGTACCACCTACTTTTCAGTATTTTTGTAAGGCACTTAGCATAGTACCTGGTATATCATAGGTACGTCCTTCTTTCCTTCCTTTCTTTTATGATGTTATTGCAGATATTAGCATCTTAAAATAAAAACTCCAAACCTTCTTTTTTTCTGTAAAAAGTTACTAAATTTGATTCATGGCCTTAAACACAATCAAGTTTTTTTGAAATACCATTCTAAGTATTTACATTTTCTTTTCAAAAGAAATCAAGAAATCAGCATCATTTTTGTCACCCATTTCATAATTAGTACTCCTGAAGTTTGCATTGTGTAAATTTTCAATAATTTCAGATTTTGAATTTTTTTCCTTTTTTAGATTTAAATAACTACTCAATTTTCATTCTTATTTTCTCTAATTTGGATTCAGCAAAGAAGTTATTTCTTCTGATTGTTTTGTATTCATTTATGTTATTTTGTTATTTTTGTTATTATTTTGTTATTTAATTGGCAAAAGCAACATGAAGTCCTTGCCTATAACTCATAATATCTGTTTCTGATTTTGTTAAGATACAGTACATGAGCATAACAAAGACATTAATATCTTCAATCTAGTTTGGATACTTTAATGGCCAATTTCCATTATTTAATGGACAATAAACCATTTCTAGCAAGTAGATGGTGCACTAATATTTCTGATCGATTCCAGTGTATCTTGCCTTCTTGTAACATCAGGATACCAAAGGGCACTTATTCTGTTGTCTTCTTTGTCAGGTTAATTAATGGTTTCAGGTAGGGTAAACCCATAACCCTATACTACCCTGAACGTTTCTTATATTTATAATGATTTAAACATATTGACTAGATGCTAAACTAAACAATGTATCACCAATGCTTGATTAGCTGGAGTTTGAGGGTTCCAGTCAGATTTTCAAAGCCACTTTACAATCTCAAGACATAAAATGCTGGCTATATACAACATCACCCTGGCTGCATTCCCTTACTTTATTATCTCTCTTTCCCTCACTGCATACCTTGTAACATGATACTGCATGTTCAACAATGAGCTAGGTTTTCAGGAGCATTATGATTATTATTATCTTATAGAAAGTCCTCTCCTTCTTTGATATTTATCCCAGTTATGTCTCTCATGATGAAAGTTTTCTGTGGAAAAGAAATATGTCTTTTCTCTGTCTTTATAGAGCCCTTTAACATGGCATAAACTAAAGAACTAGTGCTTACAAATTCTTGCTACCTATATATAACATTTCAATTTTCTTGGATTATAATAATAAGCAATGGTATTTTACATATTCTTCAAGTTTTCCAAAGCATTTTAATTAATAATAATACCTAAGATGTATGTGACACTTTAAAGTTTCAAAAATATTATATATATATATATATATATAATCTTATTTGAGCCTCATAACATTCCTGCAAGGTAGATGCTATTAGTACTTTACAGGAGGGAAACTGAGGCTCAGAGAATTTCTGAGAGTCAAAGAACTAGTAAATATCTGAGGCAGAATTTGAAGTTAAACATCTTGACTCTGTCTACTATCCCATGATTCAATTCAACATTATTTTGCCATGCTTTTCACTGATATTACTTGTGAAACAATCATATAGAATAGCTGATCCCTAATTAATCACACCAGCAAGAGCAGTACTAAAAACTGAGAGCAACCTGAAAGATTTTGAATTCACTCATCCCTGGTTATACAAACCATTTTTTTGGCCAACATTTACCAAAAAGGCATTTCAATAGTCATTACTGCAGTTACATTTTTTAAATGCTTATTTTTACTGAGTTTAATTTAGATCTCAATTTGCATTGTAGAATGTGTAATTTTTTCCCCCAGTGCGAAGCTCAGTCTTAAACATAGATACAAGTTATTTGGAAGAAAAGTTCCTCTAACTGTGGTGCATTGCGGTGTCAGAACTAGATCTGACAAATTGCTCAGTCTAGGTATGACAACCTTCTGTCCACTTTCATTTCTGCTGTTGTCTGAATTCAACAGGCACAAAAAAATGTGTTGAATGAACTTTGAAGAACATTTTTACAAGTGATCATTTTCATAAATATAATCTTTGACTGTCAAATATTATCAATATTACTAATATATGTTTATCATATATCCACAATATATTAGGCAGTGTATAGTAAACAAAATAGTATATAACCCTTCATTTTGGGGTATTAAAAATTAAATTCAATACATACATGATGAAGGGCATAATTCATAAAAGCATATATTTAAAGCTGGAAGAGATCTTACAAACCATTGAATACAACCACTTCATTTAACAGATGGGGAAAGTAAGACTGAGAAAAGATAAATTACTTGCCCAGGGTCACAGAACTAGGAAGTATCTGAGTTGTGATTTAAACTCAGGTTTTTTTCCCTGAATTCAAGACCCCTATTTTAACCACTGCTTTTCATTTCCAAGTTTTAACATATTAAAAAATTATAATGTCAAACCATTCACACTTTTAGATAAATGTTTCCTACCCCACTCCTGATATTTTAATGGTCTTTGGGAATACTTTTCAGTTCAAAAGTTTTCAGCTATTTATTTAGGGAATTGAATTATACTTGAGGAATACTCTAAATCTCTCATAACAAGAGAAATGCAAAGCGAAATAACTTTGAGGTTTCACCACATACAAATTGGTAGAGATAGTTAAAAGATGAACATTGTTAGTGTTCAAGGGACTGTGAAAATCTGGGAACACATGCTTTATCAGTGAAGCTGTGAATTAGTATAACCCTTCTGGAAAACAATTTGGAATTATGAAAATAAAGTGACTAAAATATTGATATCTTTTAAGCCAAAGATTACATTACTAATCAAATACTCCAAGAAGGTCATGCATAGAAAGTAAGTTTTCATACACAACAAAAAATTTACAGCAGCGCTTTTTTGTAGCAGCAAAGAATTCAAGACAAAGTAGATGGCCATTCACTGAAGAACAGCTAAACAAATTATGGCACATGAATAAAATGGAATATTACTTTGTTGTAAGGATCAATGAATACTAGAAATTTAGACTTAAAATAACTGATGTTAAGTAAAATAAGTAGAACTAAGAAAATAATACATATAATGGCTACAACAATATAAATGGAAAGAACAACAATCACAAAACAATTTAATGTGAAGAGAGCAAAATTACAAAAATTAAGTGTTGGGCTAAAGAAGAGATAAGCAAAAATAATTCTCTCATTTCTTTGCAGAGATTGGGATTAGTAGTTATATAACATTAGATATAAGTCTGATTTTGATGCATTGATCAGTTTTCTTAATTTATGCTCTTCTCAGTCTCTGTCTCTGTCTCTGTCTGTCTGTCTCTTTCTCTTTTCTAATTATTTGTTATAAGTAATAGTTCTCTGGTGATTGAAAAAAACAAAAGATATAAATAAAATATATTTTTCAAAAAGAGAAAAATGAAACAATTATTGCCCTCCAACAGCTCACATTCTCCTGCTTTGTAAGTAGGGTGGAATAGGGAGAGGTAGCATATACATAAATAAGTAAATGCAAAATATACAAAATAAATGACATATTTTCCATGATGAAAATAAGAATTCAAACCAAGATTATATGAGTTCCCTCCAGAGGAGATAAGCAAAAATAATTCTCTCATTCCTTTGCAGAGATTGGGATTAGTAGTTATATAACATTAGATATAAGTCTGATTTTGATGCAGAGGAGATTCCTTAGTCCATTGATATCTCTCTGTTATAAAAATGTCCATCTTAACTGTTTTACATAGAAAAACTATCTTTTTCTGGTATAAGAAATTCAGCTTCTCTCTTCCTCATAGCTAAACTATCTATAGCAAATATATGGGCTTTTTTCTCCACAAGGCCTTTACATTTTTGGCCAACTTCTTTCACTCAGAATGGGGAGTCTAAAACACTTCCCAGGAGTATCTGAAAGCAGAAACTCCAAGAGGAAAGATGAGCATCAGCAGCTTAAGAAAGTTAAGGCAGAATCCCAGTAGTTCCAGCAGTCGTGGTATTTTTTAAGTAAGCTCTAAAATAACTACAATTCTGATATTTCCAGGAGCCAAAAGGAAGGAATAAGAAGTAAATCAATGGAACTCTCCCACATTCACCTCCAAAACAAATATAAAACAGTGTCCCAAAACAAATTCTGGAATTGCAGAACCAGCAAAAAGAAAGGATGAAACAATCTTTTAGTCCGTGAAACTTGGAATATCAGCAAGAAAGGTCTGTCTCACCTGAGTAAAAAGGGAATACAATTTGGGATAGAAAGCAACCCAGCAAGCCAGCAGCAAGCTCCATCTCAACACACCAGTGGGAGATTCTGAGCCCCAGGACAACAGAGAGACAAATGTCAACAACAGGACCCTCCTCCCCACATACACACACACATGTTTCTGCATAGCCAGGGAAATGGGCATACTCCAGCTTTGACAATCTCTAAAAATAAGCAACCACCAGTGATGTGACTGCCATGTACTTCAGTATAATCCTGGGAAAACACAGAAACACCCTTATTGGCCTCAGCATATGCCAGACACCAGCACTAGGATCCTGGCTCAGTACCAGGGGAGCTGTAAAATCTCTACAATCTCCAGCAGTGCTAGCCTCTTCACTTTCCCAACACAGCACCAGACACTAAGGTCTTCAGTGGGCCTCAGGGTAACATCAGTAGAACATCATATAAACAGCCCATTCCTATAGCCCTTGGCACAAGAAGTCTGAAACAGTGCTCTTTCCATTCTAGAAGCAGAGTTTAATTTTTTTTAATGGAAGAAGGCCAAAAAATATGAGTTAAAAAAACAAGAAAAGAATCTGACTATAGAAAGTTATGGTAATAGGGAAGAGCAAGACACAAATTTAAGAGAGGACAATAATTTTGAAACATTTACAGGCAACATCTCCCTTCCCTCCCCCCCCAAAAGAAAATCAGAAAGTAGTCTCAAGCCTACAAGCATATGGAAAAACTAAAAAAGCAGCTTAAAATCATATAAAAGAGGTAGAAGGAAAATTGGGAAAAGACATGAGAATGATACAATAGAATTATGAAAAAAGAGTCAACAGCCTGAGAAAAGAAAATAACTGCTTAAAAAGTAGAATTGGCCAAATGCAAAAAAAGACACAAAAATCCAATGAAGAAAACAATTTCTTGGAACCAAATGGAAAAGAAAGTACAAAAGCTAACTGAGGAAAACAATTCCTTAAAAGTTAGAATTGAGTAAGTGAAAGCTATGAACTCAATAAGACACCAAAAATCCATTAAATAAATTCAAAGGAATGGGGAAAAAAGAAGAAAATATAAAATTTCTCATTATAAAAAACAACTGATATGGAAAATAGATTCAGGAGAGACAAGTTGGAATCACTAAACTACCTGAAAGCCATAATCAAAAAGAAAATTTACACAACATCTTTTCAAGGAAAACCACCAGATATTTTGGGACCAGAGGAAAAAAATAGGTACAAGAAAAAAATCCACCAATCAATCACCTCAGGAAAAAGATCCCAAAATAAAAGTTCCAAGAGACATCCTAGCAAAGTTGCAGAACTTCAGGTGAAGATGAAAATATTCCAAGTGCCCAGAAAGAAGCAATTTGAATATCATGGAGCTACAATCAGGAATACACAGAACTTAGCTGCTGCAACATATAAGGATCAAAGGTCATGGAACATGATATTTCAAAAAGTAAAAGAGCTAGGACTACAATGAAGAATCACCTATTCAAAGAAATTAAGCATAATACTTCAAGAGAAAAATGATCATTCAATGAAATAAAATGATTTCTTAAGTAGAAGACCAGAATTGAACAACAAAAAAAAATAAGTTTAAGTTTTAAACTTTAAAATACTGTATTTGTGTGTCTGTCATGTGCTCCAACATAGATTATTGCTATGTTTTTGGTCACTTTTTGACAATTTGCCAGGTGGGAGGTAAAACTTCAGAATTATATTGATTGATTGTTTCATGAAATTGTGAATGCATTATAATTTTTCCTCTTTGTTCATATTCTTTGGCCATTTAGCTATTGGGGAATAGCTTTTAGTTACATACATACAAACATATATTTATGTGTGTTTTTATGTGTGTGTGTATAGCACATATATATGTGTGTGTGTGTATGTGTGTGTGTGTGTGTGTGTGTGTGTGTGTAAAATATCAAACTCTTAGAAAAAATTTGATAATTTTTTTTTGCCTATTGAATCACTTCTAGTCTTATCTTAGGTACATTAATTTTATCTGTGCAGAACCTTTTTTAGATTCCAAGTGATAAAAATTTTTACAATTTCCTCAATCTCTTATATGGTTAGGAATGAATTGTTTACTCTGAGGTATCACTATACACCTCTCAGATTGGCAAAAATAACAGGAAAAGATAATGATGAATGTTGAAGAGGCTGTGGGAAAACTGGGACACTAATACATTATTGATAGAATTGTGAACTGATCCAACCATTCTGGAGAGCCATATGGAACTATGCCCAAAGGAAACTGTGCATTAGCTTTGATCCAGCAGTATCCCAAAGAGATCATTGAAAAGGGAAAAGAATCCATATGTATAAAAATATTTGCAGCAGTCCTTTTTGTAGTGTCAAGGAACTGGAAACTGAGCGGATGCCCATCAGTTGGAGAATGGCTGAATAAGTTGTGTTATATGACTATTATAGAATTTTATTGTTCAATAAAAAATGATCAGCAGGATGATTTCAGAAAGATCTGGAGAGACTTACAAGAACTGATACTAAGTGAAGTGAGTAGAACCAAGAGAACATTGCATGCAGCAACAAGATTGTGTGATGATCAAGACTGATGGATTTGGCTCTTTTTAACAGTGAGGTGATTCAGGTCAGTTCCAGTGGAGTTGTGACAGAGAGAAACATCTGCATCCAGTGTGAGGAGTGTGAAGACTGAGTGTGGATCACAACGTAGTATTTTTACCTTTTTATTGTTTGCTTGATTTTTGTTTTCGTCCTCATTTTTTTTCCTTTTTGATCGATTTTTCTTGTGCAGTAGGATAATTGTGGGACTATATATAGAAGAATTGCACATGTTTAACATTGGATTACTTGCGGTTTAAGGAAGGGGTGGGGAGAAGGAGGGAGAAAAACATGGAACACAAGGTTTTACAAGAGTGAATGCTGAAAAATATGCATGTATTTTGAAAATAAAAAAGCTAAAAAAAAGAATTCATTGTCTTCCCATAGTTGTGAGAGGTATACGGTCTTTTTCTCTTTTAATTTTTAATAATATTATCTTTAATATAAAGGTCACATATCCATTTAGACTGTATTCTGGAATATGGTATAAGATGTTGGTATAAATCTGATTTCTGTCAAACTACCTTTTAGTTTTTTCTCACAGTTTTATAATCCAATAAAGATTTTTTCCATAGGAAATTTATGTTTGCCATTTTATAAGACACAGGGTTATTGAGTTCTATTGTTTCTGATTCTTCCTCATCAAATGTCAGATGGTTTTCATAAGTTGCTTAATTCTAGTCTCAATTTTCTCATCTCTGAAGTGGGGAAAATAAGTCCTATTGTACCAATCTCAGAATTGCTGTGAAGTTCAAATAACCTCATAGAATCATAGATCCTTAGAAGAAACCTTAGGAAACAATTTAATCATAATAATCATTTTGCAAATGAGAAAACTGAAGTCCAGAGAAATTAATTTCAGAGAAATATCACTGAATTTTACTTTTTAAAGCGATCTGTGAAATGGTCTGCTCCAATCCATACTAGAAAAGGAACCCCACACACAGGGCCATCTGGTCTCTACTTTAAAAGACTCCAGCAAAGAAGAATCTGATACATCCTTCAAATGCAGGCCATTTTACATTTTGATAACTCTAATTGTTAGGAGTTGTTATTATTATAACATATTGTCATTGTCATTGTTGTTTTTTTCCTTAATATCAAGCTTAAATTTGGCTGGGAAGGGGGCAGGAGAAAAAAAAGGAAAAAATAAATGTACAAACACATGTGTGTGTGTGTGTGTATGCATGCATGCATGTATGTATGTATATGTATTTAAAGGAATAGCAAGTTGTACCTCCCATTTTTGTAGTTTCATGTGAAAAATTTTATGTTGTTATTGAGATGCTTAATTCTATAAATTAAAAACAAATAAACTACTTTGCTTCCTTATACTTCTAAAATTAAAAAAAAGTCAGATGGTTTTAATGATTACTGCTTTATAATATAATTGTATGTAAGTGCTATTCCCTGCCTTATATTCCTACTTCTTTTCAAACTGTTCCTTGATATTCTAGATCTTTAATTTTTCAAATGATTTTTTCTATTATTTTATAAAGTTCTGTAAAGCATATCCTTGATAATTTGAACAATATACAAATATTTTAAAATTAATTTTGGTAATATTTTAATTTTGTTATTATTTTGTCATGCCTAAGCCACGAGCACTGAATATTTCTCCAGATATGTAAATTAAAATAAGAATTTTGAATTTTGTGGTTATTCACTAAAATTTCTAGCTATTTGTGCATTTTGTAGTTATTTGAAATAAGATTTCTCTTTTTATTTTACTTATGTTTTATTATAATTATATGCTGTTAAATTTTGTATATTTATTTTGTATTCTTCAACTTTGCTGAGGATATTAACAGCCTCAATTAGTATCTTCTGGTTTGCTAGGATTTCCCAAATAAACTGTCATGTTATCAGCAAATAAGAATAATTTTGTCTATTTTTAATCTATATTTATGCCTTTACTTTTTTTTTCTTGTCTTATTGTTGTTGCCAACATTTCCAAAAGTTTATCAGAGCAGGGAGAATGAGCATCTTTAATTTACTCCCATATTTATTGACAAAGTTTCTACTCATAACCCCATTACATATGATATTTACTTTTAGTTTTAGATAAGATGCTTTTAATGATATTTGAAAATACTTCTATGCCTACACTTTGTAGGGTTTTTAGCATAAAATGATGTTGTACTTTGTTAAAGACTTTTTCTGAATCTATTGTATGGTTTTGGATATTTTTGGTTGTTAATATGGTTAATTAGCTTGCTGATTTTCCTAATATTGAATCATTCTTGCAAACATGCATAAATCTTACTTTGTCATAATAAATGATTTCTTGAACAAATCATTGTAGTTTGACAGAATTTTAAAATTGTCATTCAATGTTTATTAATGATATTAGTTCATAATTTTCTATCTATATTTAACTTTCCCCTGGTTTAGACATTAGGATTGTTATTCATCCTTCTTTCCTTCTCAAAGAGGACCAATAACACCCCAAAGGTGATGTATTGACTCGTGAATGAATTGGACTAAAGTGAGATAGAGTTACGCCAAGTTATCAGCCTCACTCTCTTCTCCAGTCAGTGGAATCCAGTAGCAAGACATACATCAAGATGATATATGTCATCTTGACTTTTCTAAGCTAAGATCTTTCCCAGGTCTTAGGCTGGCTGAGGCAGTGCCCATTCAGCAATTAGGGGCTAGTTGAGAATTGAAATAAAAGATGGCCTTGTTTGCTATCACAAATGAATTAATCTGGGAAGGGAAGACTATAGGAGATGATGGAGAAAAAGAGAAGGTGAAAAAGAAAGAGAAGAAGAAGAAAAAAGAAGAAAAAGGAAAGAAGAGGAAAAGGAAGAGGAAGAAGAAGAAGATTATCACTCACTTTACTTTGCATCAATTTATGTGTTTTTCCATGTTTTTCTGAAAGCATCCTGCTCGTTATTTCTTATAGCAAATAATATTCCATTACGATTATATATCACAATTTTTTCAGTCATTCCCCAACTGATGGACATCCCCTCAATTTCCAGTCTTTTATCACCATAAAAAGAGCCATTATAAATATTTTTATAGAAATATTATTTCCTACCCCATCTACTTTTCAAAATCTCTTTGGAATACTGTCCTAGTACTGGTTTTGCTGGATTAAAGGCAGGCGGAATATTATAGTGCTTTGAGCATAGTTTCAACTTGCTCTCAAGAATGGTTGGATCAGTTTGCATCTCCATCAACAATGCGTTAAAATTCCAATTTCCCTACACCCCCTCCAACATTTATCATTTTCCTTCTCTGTCATATTAGCCAATCTGAAAAGTTTGAGGGTATTTCTGAGTTGTTTTAGTTTGCCTTTTTCTAATGTGATTTAAAGAACTTTTTCCATATGCCTATAGAGAACTTTGATTTCTTCATCTGAAAACTGTCTATTCATATCCTTTAACCATTTATCAAAGATACACTGAGTCAAATTTGTAAAAATATGTCATTCCCCAATTTAGAAATGTCTATTCTTTCATATTGTTAATCATGAGGTTTACCCCTTTCCAGTACACTGCAAATTAAAGCAGCTCTGAGATTTTACTTCACATTCATCAAACTGGCAAAATTAACTCCAAAAAAGGAAAATAATTGTTGGTGTGGCTGTAAATTGGAACATTTTGGAATCATCCCCAAAAAAGTTAATTGAATTGTACACATTCTTTCACCTGTTTATGTCCCAAAGATAGCAAAGAAAAAGGAAAAGGTCCTATACAGCAAAATATTTATAGCAGCTCTTTTTGTAGTAGTAAAGAACTAGAAAACCATGGGGTGTCCATCAATTGGGGAATAGGGAAATAGCTAAACAAATTATTGCAAATGAAAATCATAGAACACTATTGTGCTATAAAAATGCTGAAAGAGACATTTTCAGAGTTAGCCAGTCAATTTGCATTTAGTAAGCACTTACTATGTACCAGGCACTGTACCCTACGGATCCAAAGAAAGGAAAAAAAACAAAACAACAACAAAACCACTTCCTCTTCTCATGGAGGATACTGTCTAATGGGAAAGACCATATGGAAACAACTATTTACAAACAAGAAATAAATAAGACAAATTTTTCGAGAGAAGGCACTAAGATTAAGGAAGATTAGAAAAAACTCTGGAGAAAACAGAACTTTAATTGAAATTGAAGGAAACCAGAAAAATTGGAATGTAGGAATGAGGAGAGAAAGAGCATCCCAAGTAGGGAAAATAGTCAACAAAAATGCTCAAAGTTGAAAGATAGAGTGTCTTTTTCAAAGAACAGAAAGAGAGTCAGTGTCACTGGATCACAGAGAAATCTGAGAAAGTTTATATGAACTGATTCAGAATGAAATGGGCAGAACCAGAAGATTAATTTATACTATAACAACAACATTCTAAAAGTGAACAATTTGGAAAGATTTGAGAACTCTAATAAATACATTAATCAGTCACAATTCCAAAGGACCCACAATGAATAATGCTAATATATGTATGTGTATATATATATAAAATGCAAAAAGAAGGGAGATGGATTCAGGGTGGAAAATGAGGCACACATTTTTTGAATATGATCAGTGTAGAAATTTGTTTTGCTTAATTATGCATATTTGTAACTGGGGTGGACAGAAAGGGAATAAACATTTATATACTGCTTACTGAGAAGCTAGGATAAGTTCAAATTCATCCTCAGGTATTTGCCATTTAATTCTGCTTACTTCAGTTTGCTTATCTGTAAATTGAGCTGGAGAAAGAATGGTAAAACATTTCACTATCTTGCTAGCCATCTCCCTAAAAAACTCCCCAACAACAACCAACCCAAAACCCAAATGAGGTCATGAAGAGACAAGACTGAATAACAACAATGGTATTTACTATGTGTTACACATCACACTAAGTGCTTTATAAATATCTCATTAACTCCTCACAACAAACTTACAAAGTAGGCATTATTATTATCTCCATTTTATAGTTGAAGAAACTAAGGCAAACATTTGTTAAGTAAATTGTCCAGGGTCACACACCTAGTAAGCTGGATTTGAATTCCGGTTTTCTGATTCCAGGCCTAGTGTTATAACCATTGTGTCACCTAGTTGCCTCTGAAAATAAGGATTATCTTGGTAATTTTTTTTTCTAAATTACTGAAGGTGGAGAGCTGAGAGACAAAGAAGTTTGATAACTAGAAACTATAATTTAATTAACTTTTTAAAGTAACAGTTCATTCATAAACTTTGGTCATCCTCTCCTATCAATGCATAGAGTGACCATTAGGAAGAATGGATATACACAGAAAATTAACATGAATACAGAGTAACTCACTCATTACTTTGGAGAGTATGTCTTGATGTTCTGGTTTCCAGTTTGCAACATTCTTCATTTAATTTGCAAAACTTCACTATTTTTAAAAATCTTTTTGCCCCTTTCTGCAGTTCTGTTGGACAAAGCTGCTTCTTTGGGCCACTAATACAAACATAAATTCTTTATTTATTTATTTTCAGATTTTCTCCTCCATCCCCTTCCCCTGCCCTATATGGCAAGCAGTCCAATATATGTTAAACATGTTGAAATATATGTTAAATCCAATATGTATAAACATATTTATGCAATTCTCTTGCTGTATAAGAAAAATCAGATCATTGGAACTGGCATCAATCATCTCATCATTGGAAAGAGTCACATTCATCAGAATTGATTGTTGTATAATATTGATGGTGCTGTGTACAATATTCTCCTGGTCCTGCTCATTTCACTCAGCATCAGTTCATATAGGTCTCTCCAGACCTCTCTAAAATCATCCTCCTGATCATTTCTTACAGAACAATAATATTCCATAACATTCATATATTATAACTTATTCAGTCTTTCTCCAATTGATGGGCATCCACTCCATTTCCAGTTTTTTGCCACTACAGAAAGGGCTGCCACAAACATTTTGGCACATACAGGTCCCTTTCCCTTCTTTAGTATTTCTTTGGGATATAAGCCTAGTAGTAACACTGCTGGATCAATGGGCATGCACAGCTTGATAACTTTTTGAACATAGTTCCAAATTGCTCTTCAGAATGGCGAGATCTGTTCACAGTTCCACCAACAATGTATTAATGTCCCATTTTTCCCACATGCGTCATTGTCCTTTCCTGTCATTTTAGCCAATCTGAGAAGTGTGTAGTTGTACCTCAGAGTTGTCTTAATTTGCATTTCTCTGATCAATAGGATTTAGAGCACTTTCTCATGTGATTAGAAATGGTTTTAATTTCTTTATCTGAAAATTGTTCATATCCTTTGACCATTTATCAATTGGAGAATGGCTTGAATTCTTATAAATTTGAGTCAATTCTCCATATATTTTAGAAATGAAGCCTTTACAAAGATCAACTCTTTAGCTCATAATTACTCCTGGCAAGGTATAAAAAAGTATTCTCTTACAGTGACAAAAAATTCCTTTAAGCTAGAGAGACTTGCTAAACTCTTCAGATTTGGCTTGGGGCTATAGAGATTTTCTACCTTTCTAGCTATTGAGTGTGATAGAGCTATATAACCTTCCAGATTTTCAAATAGGAGGAATTTCTGTTTTGTGCAGTCATATCTCCACAAAGCCAAGCCTCTTCTAAAAGCAAAGTCACAACCCTTTCTCACCTTCCCCCATCCCAAACATACTTATAGAGTTTTTCTTCTCAAACTAGAGAGAACAGCAGATGATAACAAGATACCCCAAAAGATTTTCCCTCTTTCTAGCTGCAGATGGCAATAAAGAGCAATAAGCCCAAATACCTTTTCATATAACTGGAATATCTGTGGAGTTAGTTATGTTCTAATAGAACAATCTGCTTTTTGAAAAACAATTACTATCTTCCAATCAGCAAATATCCCAGTAAAATAGCTGCAAAGTCTTCCTCTTAAGTAAGATCATGTTAGTTTTTGCATTTTGTCTTCTATAAACAGCTTTTCTTGGAGCTTTTTCTCCTCAACTGATTCTTTCTGTATCATACTTCCTCTTCTTCTTTTCTAGTCTTCTTTTATTGGCTTCTTCCAATAGCTTCCTCTTTGCCCTCAAATCTGTTCATCTTCATAAACAGTGACATGATGCTAAATTCAACAATTCTACCATTCTATCAGGTATGACTCTTGTGGGCCATGTAGTAATTTCTCATAATGTCCGATTAGTTTTATCTTTAATTTATAATTTCTCATTTATAAACTTAACATGTGTACTCTGACCCTACTCTTTTAGGGCCAAGCCATTTATATTTCCCTTTTAGGGTATGCTGGTACCCTTAAAGCATTGGATGTGTCTCTTTTCCTCTGCTTTCCACTCAAGAGCTCCCATCAGCTGTGTTTCCCATATTTTGAGGGGCCAGTAATTAGCATCCCAATTCCATGTAGCCACTTAAAATCAGTAGTTTTTTTGAAGAGATGTTCATTTTAAAGATTAATCAAGAACAAATATTTTCCCTAACACCTTGGGAATATGATATTCCTCTCTTCTTCAGTCCCTGCTCTCTCTCTCTCTCTCTCTCTCTCTCTCTCTCTTTGTATATATATATAATATATATATATGTATATAAAATGTATTCATAGTAACTTAGTTTTAACTCTACATAAGATGGATCCCATTAAGTTTATGTCCAAAGGCAGTGTTACTGCTAACTGAACTCTTCCCCTGGAATGGAGTCCCCTAGGTCATTCATAAAGATAGATCCTTGTTTGACACCCCTTGGTCATCATTAGCTTGCCTGGTCTCACAAGATATCATCTGTCTATCTATCTATATCTATCTATATATCAAATCATCTTGGATGATGATGTCATCAGTATGATGAGAGCCATCTACACCCAGAGAGAGAGAGGATTGTGGGAAGTGAGGGTGAATTACAACATAGCATTTTCACTCTTTTTGTTGTGGTTTGCTTTCATTTTATTTTCTTTCTCATTTTTTAAACTTTTTGATCTGATTTTTCTTGTGCAGCAAGATAATTGTATAAATATGTATGCCTCTACTGGATTTAACACAATTTTTTTTTACCATGTTTAACATAGATTACATGCCATCTAGGGGAGGGTATGGGAGGATGGGGTTGGGTAGAACACAAGGTTTTTCAAGGGTCAGTGTTGAAAAAATAATCCTTGCATATGTTTTGAAAATAAAAACTTCAATGAAAACAAACAAACAAACAAACAAAACAAGATACCATCAGCAAAGAAGTCACTTTGATCTCCAGAGGCAAAGATAGAACCAAAACTGATCTAGGCCTCTGTTTGTTTCTTTGTTTGCTTAAATTTTTCATTTATTTAATTATTTAATTTCAGCATTCCTTAAAAAATATTTCTGAGTTTCAAATTCTCTTCTTCCTTAAAGCCCTCCCCCACTCATGGAGAAGGTAAGCTATATGACAATGCCAAATGTACATGTAAAATATGTAAAATATATTTCCATATTAGCCATGTTGCAAAAAAAAATAATCAAGAAAAATAAAGTGAAAAAACTATATTTCAATTTGTACTCAGAGTTTACCAGTTTTCTCTTTGGAGGTGTCTGGTATTTTTCATCATGAGTCATTTGAAATTGTTTTGGATCATTGTATTGCTCAGAGTAGCTAAGTCTTTCACAGTTGACCATTGTTAAAATATTTCTGTTACTATGTACAATGTTCTCAATCTAGGTCTTTTTTGAAAATGTCAATAGTTCCAACTATCAAGGAATAAAGATTCCTTTCAACTATTGAATAAGTCAACTATAATTAATTATAGATCATCCATGTATGCTCCATTCTCTCCAACACCCTTGAAGATGATCAGACTTCTTCACAATTCTCCCAGAAGCAGCACCCTAGTATTTTCCAGGTAGAAATACCATCTTAATAAGCTAATGACATCTACATATGTGCCTGACTCTTACTGCATAAATTCAAAATTATGAAAACAATCATATACAAATGAACCAAGAGAACAAATTGTCCTGAATCCATTGCTATCTGTTTTTGCTTGCTCTCATTTGAGAGGTGATTCTTTACATTTTCTTTCATATCAATTTTTTCTTTTCTCAACATTTTATCTGAGAGTATTCTTTCTCAAGGTGATTTCATCAGTTTTCTTTACATGAATATTTCTTTTGTGTATCTTTCAGTAATGATACCAATTAAATACAAGGAAGCATTGGAGAAGAAGGCAATAGTACTTAGGGGAAAAATTGCAGAAAGTAGAACTTGAATTGAGTCTTGAAAGCAACAGAGGGGTAAAGCATTCAAGGCGTGAAAGACAGTCAATGCAAAGAACATATGAAAGATGGAATGCTGAGTGTAGGAAATAGCAAATAGGCCAGTATAGAAAACAGAAAAGAAAATAATGTATATGTAGAGTATAGTCATCTCTTCCATATTATGACTTTCCCTATTATGATTCCAATATATTGTGGGTTGGTATAAAAAATTAAATGTAAATTTTGGGGGCATTTTATGTAAGACTCAGATGACACATGAAAGTCAGCAATCAACACAGAAAAAAATTAAAAATTTAGAAATACACAAAATGTATGTATAGTATTATATAATATCAATTCAAAATTTACAATAAAGTACTATAAACACTTCATAAAAGAAAAAGAAAAAAAATCATATTTCTCTGGGAGGGCCAAAAAATGTAAGGTAGATTTTCCAGATCTCGGAGGCACCACACCCCAACCTCTTGTGATGGAGAAGGGAAGAGAAATAGAAAGGAGCCAGGTTGTGAAATATGTTAAAAACTAAAATTAAGAATTTGCATTTCATTTTAGAGATTATAGGAAGTTCCTGAAGATTAAATATTTAGTAGAGAGAGGTGAGAGTTGTACTTCAGGAAACTCACTTTGAACCACTGTGTGAAGGATAAATTGGAGTAGGGATAGATTTGAAACAGAGATATTTGAAGTAGTCCAGGTTACTGATAATAAAGGCCTGAAGTAGGATGGTGGCTACATTATAGTGGAAATGCATCTGAGAGGAGGGAAATAGAAATGATATGATCTAACAACTGATTAGATAAGTATGCTAAGTTAGGGTGAGTAAAAGATACTAGGGCTATGAACTAGAATGATAAGAAGTAGAATGGAGTTTCAATAATGATAAGGAAGTTTAAGAGTTGTGAATTTAGAGGAGAACTTTTAGACACAATTAGTTTGGAGTTAGATAGGTCTAATACATAGGTGGTGATATGGGATTGGAATTCAGGAAAGAAATCAGAACTGGATATGTAGATATGGGAGTAATTTATAGAAGTGATAATCAATCCCATAGGAGTGGATGAAGTCACCAATAGAAGACAGAAGGGGGTCCCAAGACAAAACCTTAGAAGCACCCTTGGGCATGATGTGGATGACAATGCAACAAAGGAGAATGAGAACAGTCAGACAGGGAGAAGAATTAAGCTGAATCTGAATCAGTATCAAAAAGACCTAGAGAAGAAAGAGTAACCAAGTGGAAAGGGTGATCAATGGTGTCAAATGTGGGATTTTCTTGGCAAAGATAGTAAAGTAATTTGACATGTCCTTCTCCAGCTCATTTTACAGATGAAGATCTAAGGTAGGCACAGTTAAATGACTTGTCCAGGGTCATACAGGAAGAAAAATCTTTCTGACTCCAGGCCTGGCACTCTATCCACCGTACTACTTAACTATCCTAGAAGGCTCGTAGATTTAGCAATGAAGAGATCTTTGATGATTTTGGAGAGAGTAATTTCAGTTGTGTGATAAGGCTGAAAGCCAGATTGCCAAAAATGTATTAGAGAATGACAGGAGGGAAACTGGAGGCAACATTCTCCAGGGGTTTGATAAAAGAGAAGAGATATAGTACAATAGATAACATGGATGGCTGGGTCTTGTGAGTCTTTTTTAAGGATGGGGGAGATTTGGGCATGTTTGTAGGCAATATGAAAGAAGCCAGTAGGTAGAAATGAACTGAAGATGGGGAAGGGGGGAAGAAAAAGAATGATAGTAGGGCAATCTCCTAGAGAAGACAGGACAAATTGAGAAAATTACCTCTTTATCAGAAATTGGAGTAAGAACCAAAGCTTATGATCATAACTTTTAATTTCATATAGAGATGCAGAAAGGGCTGGGTTCTTCTTCACGTCCACACTAGAACAAGCTCAATGAGTTCAGTGAAGGCCATGCATATGATAAGCATGGAGTCTTGCTTTAGTGTGTCTAATCAATTATCTATCTGTGATAATAAAGCCAGGAAAATGTCAGAGATTGGTCATTGAACCTTCTACCTAAATAAAAATCTTCTCTATTCAATATACAAGTGGTCATCCAGTATTAAAAGAAAAAAGTTGTATATTAATGCATTGTTGGTGGAATTGTGAACTGATCCAACCATTCTGGAGAGTAATTTTTAACTATGCCCAAAGGGCTATAAAACCATGCATACCATACCCTTTGAAAATCCAGCAATGTCTTTACTGGGTTTATATCTCAAAGAGATCATTAAAAAGGGGAAAGGTACCCACATGTGCGAAAATGTTTGTAGCAGCTCTTTCTGTAGTGCAAGCAACTGAAAATTGAGTGGATGTCCATCAACTGGGGAATGGCTGAATAAGTTAGGGTATATGAATGTAATGGAATATTATTGTTCTATTAAGAAATGATGAGCAGACTGATTTCAGAAAGGCCTGGAAACAATTACATAAACTGATGCTAGTTGAAATGAATAGAAGCAAGAAGACATTGTATACAACAATAAGATTATGTGATAATCAACTGTGATTGACTTGACTCTCCAACAATGATGTGATTCAAGGCAATTCCAATAGACTTGTGATGGAAAGAGCTATTCACACCCAGAGAAAGAACTATGGAGAATACATGTAGATCAAAGTATAGGTATTTTCACTTATTTTTGTTGGTTTACTTGGGTTTTTCCTTTCTCTTTTTTTAATCTTTTGATTTGATTTTTCTTGCACAGCATGATGAATATGGAAATACATTTAGAAGAATTGCACATGTTTAACATATTTGTATTGCTTGCTGTCTATGGGAGGGAGAAAAGTCTGGAACACAAGGCTTTAGAAGGTAAATGAATTTGGAAAAGAAATTAAAGAAAAAACAAATATATTCTTACTATTCTAAAAAATGTTGTATTGATATTTTATATTTTTATATGTTATATTTCCCATTATAGTCCAACCTTCCCCTCTGAAAGAGCTGTTCTTTAGGATAAAAAAAAAAAATCTTAAAAGAGAAAAAAAATCTCTACAAAGCTACACAATGTATCAAAAATGTTTAACATTCTATTTGGTCTTGCAACCTTGCATATTTTTTACTTTTTGGTGTGGTAAAGGAAAGGAGAAGTTGTTTTCTCACACTTTTTTTTTTTTTTTTTTGGCCCTCTTATAATTTCAGAGAATTTAGCATTATTTTTTTTTTCTATTTACATTGTTATGGTCATTGTGTATATATTGTTTTTGCTTTGTCAGTTCATACGTCTTTCCATTCTTTTCTACATCCATCATGTTCATCTTCTTACATCACAGTACTACAATTTGTCACATCTATTTTGTTTCCAATTCTTTTCTACCACAAAAAGTGTTATTATAAATATTTTGGTTTATATGAGTCTTTCTGACAATATATTTCAGTTGTTGTCTCAGTATCTTGGATAGCAAACCCTTAACAAAAATACATGATTTTTTTAATAAAAGATTTTGTTAGGGCTATCTTTGGAGTATACGCCTAGCAGTGGAATCTCTGGTTCAAAGGGTATGGACATTTTAGTCATTTTCTTTGTAGAATTCCAAATTGCTTTTTAGAATGATAGGGCAACTTCTCAGCACTAGTGTGGTCCATCTTTCCACAACCCCTTCAACATTGACTATACCTATCTTTTTTTTGTCTTTGCCAATCTTCTTATTGTGAGAAGAAACTACAGCTTTTCATTTCTCTTATTACTAGTGATTTGAAACTAGTGATTTAAATTTTAAAGGTTATTAAAATTTTGCAATTCTTCTAAGATTTTTGTTCATATTCTTTGACCTATTATATACTGGGAAATGACTTCTTATTTAATATATTTCAGTTGTTTTCTCAGTATCTGAGATGTTAGATCCTTCTTAACAGAAATACTTGATTAAAAAAAAAATTCCCCAAGAGATTATTTCCTGTTTTATCCTACCTATATCAATTTTGTTCAGGAATTCCATGAAGTCAAAATATCATTTTTTTCCTTTTGTAATTGCCTCTAATCTTTGTTTGGATAAGAATTCTCTTACTACTCATAAATGTGCAAGTTATTTGGTCTGTTCTTAAGTTTTGTATGTTATAATCTTTGATGTCCGGGTCATATATCCATTTTATAAATTTTTTTAGAATATGGCATAAGATACTGTGCTAAACTAATTTCTTCCAGACTGCTTTCTAGTTTTCCCAGCTGTCTAAGGAACTCTTAGGTAACATCTATTGAGAATTATTGTACACTGGATTATTTCACTCATTTACCCCTTATTCTTGATTGTCTAGTATGTTCAGTTATTTTTTTCTTTTAAGAAGTAAGGTGCTTTGATGATTGTTGCTTTATAATATGGTTTGAGATCTGGAAGTACTAAACCCCCTTCACTTCTACCTCTTCCTAAAATTCCCTTCATATCCTAGATTTTTTTTTGTTTTTCCAGATGAATTTTTTTTTGAAGTATTTTATCTACCTCTGTAAAGTCTCTCTATGGTAGTATAATTGATATATCACTAAGTATGTAAATTCACTTCAATAGTATTGCCATTTTTATTAAATTAGCATGGCCCAGCCATGAGCACTGAATACTCTTCCAACTAATTAAGTTGGTCTTTATTTCTTTAAGGAATTCTTTTGTAATTGTATCCATACAGATATTTTAATTTTAATGGGAATTAACTACTAAATTAATAAACTACTAATTTTTACATTTTGCAATTATTTTAAATGGAGCTTTCTTTTTTCTTATTCTTTCCTGGGTCTTTTTATTATTATAAAGAAATGCTTTTTTTGTGTGTGTGTGTGAGTTTGTCTCAATGTTTTTGCTGATTCATTAATATTTTCTGAGTACAACATCACATTATCAGCTAATGGGAATAGTTGAAACTTATCTTTTTACCAAGATGGTGCAGTAGATAGATCACTGGCCCTTAAAGGTAGGAAGACACGCATTCCAATCCAGCCTCAAACACTTAGTAGCTTTGTGATTCATGTCAAGTTACTTAATACCTGACTGCTTCAGTTTCCTCAACTGAAAAATGAGAATAATAATTAGCACTTACCTACTAGGATTGTTGTGAGGATTAAATGAGATATTTGTACAACACCCAGCATAGTCCCTTGTACATTATAGGCATTTAATAAATGCTTTTCTTATTAATATGCTTTAATTTCTTTCTCTTAATTTGCTATTGCTACCATTTCTATAACACCTCTCTTCTTTTTTTTTTTTTCAAGTTTTATAGCAAAGTGAAACCCATCATTTCCTGAGACAGACTATTCCACTTTTTAATAGCTGTAATTGTCAGAAAAGTTTCTAATAAGTTTTTACACCAAGCCTAAATCTGTTTCTCTGCAATATTCATTCCCCCATCCTGGTTCTGCATTTGAGGATAAAGTAAAACCAAGTCTTTTAAATACTTGAAATTCACTCTCATATTATCCTTCCCCACCACAATCTTTCACACACCAAATGGGCTTCTCTTCTCTGGGCTAGACAGCCCAATTTCATTCAACTAATTCCCACATGGCATAATCTTTAGACTCCTCAACACATTCTTACTCATGTCCTCTGACAATATATCCAGATCTCTTTCCACAATACCAAAGCTTGTATGTAAAATGATCTTTTGCTGTCTTTCCTTTCTCTCCTCGCTCCCACCAACTACTGATTCTTTGCAATCCAAAGAGAGGATGGAGACTCTATTATCCTCTTCAGCTATATGGGTCATGTCTCTGCTAAGGGAAGAATAATTCTTTATTGTTCTCCAATAAATTGTTGCCATTTCTCCCCTTTACAAGATGACAGCAGAAACTCCAGAGGTTCTCTCCTACCCCTGCCTTTTTTTTTCCCCCTGGGGATGACTGGATTCTTCTTTCTCAAGTTCTTTTACATTTTTTGTTTTCCTCCAGTGACCCAGAGCAAGTCACAACCCTTCAATGTCCCCAGGCAAGTCTCTGAGACTATAAATTACTGAGCAGTTGCAGATCTGCATTGGAGAAGGAGTTTCCTCAGAGTGAATTCCCTATAACAATGAAATCTCCAGGCCAGATGTCACCACCCCACTCCAATAGAAAAAAAAAATTCCTGGAGTTATTAGCTCCACCTATCATCGTGCTTGCTCTGTGGCTAGAAATCTTTATTCTCCCTACTCACTGAAACGGAAGAGTAAGGCTGAAGGGGAAAGGATCCCAACATCCACTACACTAAACAGTGTGACCAAATGATTTAACAGTCAAGATTATGAACATTTCAATGTTTAGGATTTTACTTTATTTTGACCATATTAATTGCTTACATACCATTTGCAGATTGAAAATGACTACTTAGAATTTTGGAGTAATAATTTTTAAAGTTTATATTTTAGGGTTAAATTAATACCATTGAAATATCTAGAAAGTAGCAGAATTTTAAATAAGTTAAACATTTATTTTGATATTAATAGTCAAAGCATATGTTAGAGTACAAGAGTAAATAATTTTTATTTATAGACTCCTTTTGGCAATTTTGTGAAGTCTATGGGCCCTTTCTGAGAGTAAATTTTTTAAATACTCTAAAGAAATGCTAAATTCCAGATAAAGGTGAGTAAAAATAAATATGTGATTTCCCCCCCATCCATCACAGACCCTCTGAAATCCATCTAACCCAGGTTAAAAACTCTTGCTCTTAATATAAACAAGGAAAAGGGTTTGGAAGTATGAGACCTCAGCCTTCTATATCAAAATATGTTATTTAATCACTATTAGAACTTAACCAACTAGAAAATGGGGGATTAGTAACAGGTACCACTAGAATTTCATTTAGTCAAGTATCTTTTTAAGTACCATAAGACACAAAGACTCTATTTGCTGTGATGTGGGAGAAATATAAGATTGACTACCTGAATGTTTTACTTAGGATGATATTTAAATAACTTTTAATTCCCTTGTACTCAGATGAATGAAGAGAAAACAATCCTCAATGTATCTTCAGTGGCAAAGGAAAAATAGCCCAGAATTTAAAAGCTACCAGATATAATTCACAAAATAATTACCGTGTACATTTTTTTCCCTTCAAATTCCACCAGAAAGAACATACTCTTAAAATCTATGAAAGGAAAAAAGAAATTTGGTCACTGCCTTATTCTCAAAAGTCACCAGGCTCAGGTCTGCATACTGCTCGTCGTATTTCTTGACTGTAAAATAGCCAAGTATAACCACTGATTGTTAAC
Organism: Antechinus flavipes; assembly: GCF_016432865.1. NCBI lineage: Eukaryota > Metazoa > Chordata > Mammalia > Dasyuromorphia > Dasyuridae > Antechinus > Antechinus flavipes. The sequence continues at coordinate 85,764,115 of NC_067401.1, read as the reverse complement.
AGGAATTGAGAAAAGTGCACAGAACATCCAGGCAAAAACAAACAGTTCTTGTCTCATGGAATTTATATTCTAGTGTTACAATGTGTCCATCATTTTAGCAAATACAAACTATATACAAAAATCCTTCAGGAGAATTTATGGTTGGAGAGGCTGTGGAAAGGGTGCATATAGAGGGCTGTGGAAAGGGTGCATATAAAGATCATTTCAGACCCAATGGATACCCAGAGCAAAGGCTAAGAGGTAGCATGATGGAGTGTCATGTTCAAAGATCATTTGACAGACCAATTTGACTGGAGCAGAGTTTTTGAAGAAGTCCTATGAAATAACCCTGGAAAGGTATTTTGTAGATTATGGAAAGCTTTAAATGGTAGGCTGAGAAGTTTGTATTTTAATCTTTCAGGCAGTAGGGAGTCATTTAGCATATTGTTCAAAAACTTTGGTTTATAGAAATTCCATTTATAAATTAGACAATTGCTGTGATATACAACCCACTTTATTGAATGTTCAGGTCTTTTGGACTGTTTTAGTGGTAATAGTGCCCACTGTTTAATTTATTACAGTGTTAATTTAAGATTATATATACTATTGTTTCTGTGCTTTATTTTTTTCTCTTCATCCCAAATCAACCTATTACTCTCTGGAAACCAGGAATTTTCACAAAGGAATTAGGATCTGGGTAACTTAAGAGAGCTGTAGGGTGTTTTGATACAGAATATTGAGAAATGAGATTGATGGACGTGAAATTATTTTTCCATTTCATCTTCCATTCCATTTCTTTCTATTCTATCCCATTAAAGTGTTATTTCTCCTTTACATTCTAAATCTTGCTGCGTTGGGTTTATTTTTGTCATAGAATAATTTAAGTTAGAAGGAATTTTTGAGTTTAGGTAGACTGACAATGTTGTCTTACAAATAAGAAAACTGAGGGACAGAGAGATTATATGATTGCCTAATGTCACAGAAGTTAGTAAGTGATAGAGCAGGGATCTAAACTCAGGTCCTAGGATTCCAAGTACAATACTCTTGTTTACTATATGCTGTTTATGAAGCATACATACATAAATTAGCTTATAGGTAACTTTTCAAAACCTCTATCTCATAAGGACATATTTCAAGTGTTTAAGTGAGACCTTTATAAATATTCCAATATTCCTCTAAAACAGTCAAATTTAATTTATTCCTTTAGTCTTTTAATACAAAATTGTTATGAACAAAACCTATGCGCTACTTAAAAATATATAACTTGCTTGCTGACAAGGTATTTAGTCACTAGATCCACCTGAATTTAAAATCAGGATTTCCCCGAAATTCATAGTTATGGCATAGGGCATTCCAAGATTTGCCCATTACTAATATATCAAAAGTGGGTCTTGTGATACAGTAAGAAAGATATTGAGATACCGTTGACTCTGAAAATAGAGGGGCTGAATTTGAATTTCTCTTCTGATGTTTATTGACTATGAGATCTTAGACAACAACTTTCCTAACTGAGCCTCAATTTTCTCATCTATAAAATGTAGAGATTTGGCTGGATGGCTTCTTAAAAAAGTTTTAGTTCTAGAGCTTTGATCCTATGAAGTTGTCCTAACATCCCCATGCCTGTATTTCCTTATCTGGAACAGTTGGGTGAGCTGTAATTGAATGTTAGGAGAAAAAACAGCACCTTGTAATCAGATTAAAAACTTTAAAAATGTTCGTTACCTCCCCAATAGTCTATGATTTATCTGATCTCCTGTGACACTGGTGATAAAGCTATTCTGCCTCTAAGAGAGTACGTTAAAACTTCATGCCCATATTTTCTGCCTACCACTCATGTTCTGCATTCCCATACTTGGGTTCTGCTAACCTGAATTCTGCCCTTTTCCTCCTACTAAACTATTTTACTATTTATTTAGTGACCCATAGTTTATTTCTGGGTATTATTTTAAATAATTCTTAGTGGTTAAGCTATTTCCTAGCAATAAGGACCATATCTAATCAAAATTACACTTTTCTGCTCTGAACAAACAGATGCTTAATGAAGTTTTATTAATGAAATGTCTTTCATGTATTAAATAGTTGTATAGGAGTCTATTAAAAATGAAACTTTCCACCAGTATGTCTAGGACTCTTCAAAAGTTCTACCAGGATTAGTATAAAGTTGTATGGACTAAAAACACACACTAGTGTCTTCATAGAGAGCATAAAAACTGGTTAAGGATTTAGTCACCTTGGCCAATAGTATAGAACATTTCTCCTTAAGCTCATTAAATTCTGATAGAATAAGAGGCTGGGGTCTAGTGAAAACAACATTGAACTGCAAATCAGTGCGTGTGGATTCCAGTTTCCATTCTGTCAGCTAGTGGTGGAAGTTTGGAAAAGCTAATTTCATTGTGCCTCATGATAAGATTTTAAAGTCCCCCGTAGATCTAATAATTTTTTAATTATTAAAATGACCAAGTCTAATAGTATTTTTGAAAAACCTTAAAACCTCTTTAACAATCTGGTTAATTGAAAATAGTATATTTAAATTATCTTCACATATCTAGTCAAAGCCAAAGTTAAACCACATTAAAAGTACCGTTGGTCTCATGTAAAGCCTCTAGATGTGTCCCCAATTGGCATAGGTGATACACAACCATTCATTTAGAGATTAATTATTGCCTTGTGCCATGTTTCTTGCTTTAAATTATACTCCACTGTTATTTTTTACTTGTGTTGTCGTTCAGCAACAGTATTGTAGATATTTGAGGGCAAATGCTTTTTTTAAAAATACTTTTAAACAAAATCTCCCTTGAGGCCTAGCCTAATAGGATGTCTTAAAAATAGCAGGGTAAAAAGACTAGTAAGTGCCTATGTGGGGAAATAGGAGGGCACTCAAAATCGTTGGTTTTATTTTTCAAAAAATTAAACAGAAAATATATATTTTTTAAACTGTTAGGTAGCAGTTAGGGAATCTAAAGGAAAGTTTACATGTGATTTGTAAGAGAACTTAGAAACAATTTTAGTAGTAACTAGCAGAATCCAGTCACTTGAGAATGCATTGGAAAAAATGTGCAGCAATGAACTCACAAATTCTGCCAAAAATACAAGAGTTCGCATAACTGAAGTTGGATTCGTGACTATTATAAAGACCGTCTCTAGCAACTTCAGCCTCTTCTCTGAACTAAGACTGGGAAACTGTCCTTCGGGGTTCGATTTAGAAAGCATGGAACTAGATGTCACCATTAACATTGCAAAGGAGGAGAAACCTGTACAGGCTGCTGCGACTCCTGTGCATCCATGTGGACGCAATGACACCTGCTTCGCCCGCAGCAGCCAACACTAACTAAATAAGAGTGTATTTATTGTTCCCTTTGGGAACAGTGAAAGCCTCCTTCGGCACCCCGAGAGGGGGAGAAACACAGCAGTCTAAGGCTGGGAACAAAGCTCCTCCCAGAGCAGCTGTTGCCGCCGCCTGCGGGTTCCTTTCACTTTCTCACGGCCAAGTCACCCTGGAGCGCCTCTGCCGCCCGGGCCGCTGCCTCTGCCGCTGCTGCACCGAAGAACTCCACCCCACACGGCATTGCTGCGAGCCTCCACGCTCGGTCCCTCCCACTAGCCCCCGCCCCCGCCCTCCCTCGACATTCCCACCTTCCAATTGGCCGACGCGGACGACTGCTTTAGTTCGCCTCCTCCATTGGGGGGGGCACACTGTCCATCGTCCGCTCGCCCTCCACCCTCCTGTAGAGTCACTTTCTTATTGGAGGAAACGGGATTAGGAGGGGTACAGAGAGAGGGGCGGGCTAAGAGCACCGGTCCAGCCGCCGTCTGTCAATCGCGGAAGCCGGCGCTGGGAGGAGGGAGAGGGTGCCGGGAGGAGAGGGGGGGTGGGGGGGTCGGATTGGGGAGGAGGGGGGAAACATCTGGCCGGCGCCGCCGCGTGCGTGCGTGGTGCGTCCTCCCACCCCCTCCCTCCCCCGTCCCCCCGCCCGCGCTCCCCTCCCCCTCCCTCTCTCCCTCTCACCCCCTCCCCCTCCCTCTCCGTTCCCTCCCCCTCCCGCCCCCCCCACCCCCCCACCCCCGCCCGGCGCTGCGCTCGCTGTGTCTCTGGCTGGCTGCGGCCGCCGCTGGGCTGCTGCCATGGGGAGCCGTTGAGAGTGGGGCCCTCTTCGCTCCGCCGCGCTCCTCCGGCTGCCAACGGGGGCGGGAGTGAAGGGGGAAGGGGGGAGCGGGCGACGGAGCCGGGGCTGGGGGGGGTGGGGGGGGACGGGAGGGAGGGGGGCCGGAGGAGGAGGAGGAGGAGGAGGAGGAAGCCCACCAAGTCCGGGAGCGGCGGCGGCGGCGGCGAAGAGGAGGAGGAGGAGGAGGAGGACGCGGACGCGGCGGCAGCGGCGGCGGAGACGCGGTGACTTAGGGCCGCTCCAGGGTGTGAGTCCCGGTTACGGCACGTTTCCCCCTGACCCCGGCCCCCCTCTTTCCCCCTCCCCCACCGCCCGGCCCGGGGTCAGGGAGTGGAGGGCGGGACCGGGGCAGGACGGGGCGGGGGGAGGGCGCACCAGCTGTTCGAGCCCCAGCCCCGGGAGCCGGGGGGCCGGGAGAGAGTGAGCCCGAGGTGAGGGAGGAGGGGCCGGGCCGGGGGGCGCGGGCGCGGGCGGGTCTCGTCTCGGGGGAACGGAGTTAGTTTGTGTGGTTCGGGCTGTTGGAGCTCTGCGCCGGGGGGCGGTGCAGCTGCGGGGAGGCCCCCGGGGCCAGCGGGGCGCCCTGGGGGCCGCTGCAGCTGCGGGGCGCCCCCCCTCCGGGGGTGCGGTGCGGGGGCTCGTCTCGCCTCTGCTCGCCTTGCCTCTCGGGGCCGGTGCAGCTGCGGCGGAGGGGCAGGGGGCCCGTGCAGCTGCAGAGCCTCCGGGGGTGGGTGGGAGGGGGGTGATGGAAGTAGCAGGGGGGAGGCTGGGGAGCCGATGCAGCTGCAGCGTCGCCCGGGACGGACGAGGCTCCTCCAGGGAGCGGTGCAGCTGCAGTGGTGCCCGGGCAGGGGGATTGGGGGGGTCTGGGTGCTGGTGCAGTTGCGGAGAGGCCCCGGGGGCCCGTCTAGTGGGGCGCTGGGAAAGCGGTAGCAACCACTCTGCTCCCTTTGGCTTCTTCTGGCGACTTTTCTTTTGTTGTTGCTGTGACCCGGGTCTGTTTTCTTTTCTGTTGTGGAAGGTGTTTTCTCGTTGGACTGGCTGCGAGTCCAGTTTTTTCCCCCTGGCTAACCCCCCTCTCCTCCCCTTTTAAAAATTTCCTGTCCAAGACATTTTACATAGAATATGTTTCAGAGAGATTCGAATCTTTCTCTCCTTCCGAGCCCCCTCCCTGGCTCCTTTTAAAAACGAAAAGTAAAACCTCCAACAGCCTCTCTGGACCAGCGGCAGGGAGAGTTAACGGGGTCGATTGTCGAGTAAGGAGTCACCAACTCCTTGCGGTGCTTGGGACTCATTAAACTGTCACTTACCCCCACCCCACTGGGTAAGTGGGGTGATTAATGCCTGAGCACTTGGAGCAGGGAGAGGACATTTGTGGAGAAGTGGCGAAGTTGAGGAGCGTATCCCTTGGACTACTAAGTCTAATTGACTTTAGTAATAAACTCATTGTTAGAAAAAGTTAGTTTTTGAGGGGTGGAGAGAAGGGAGAACTGTTGACTTTGCCATTCATTTAACATTCCACACTTTATTTCTAACGAGGATGCAGTTCATTAACATTTAAGCTGGGGTACTTAGAGTAGAGCCATAGGCCCAGTTTCTCTCCCCACCTCCGCCCCCGCCCCCCTCCCCTTCACACCTCGCCCTTCCAAAGGTCTTTGGGGATGAATCTGACATTCACAGATGTCAGCAGCACCACGCACAGCACCATTCTGTCCAGCTGAGGTTACACTTCTATTTCATCAGCCATTAAAAAACTCCCACAAACCAGTTAAAAACTTGCAGAACTAACTGGACTTCTGTATGTGACCTCTTATGATCATGAAAATTACAGGGTGACCCAAAAAAATGTTGCTATGGGAATCAGATTAAGAGAAAGACAAGGTTCTTTTCTGGCCAGAAAGTCAGATCAGATATGCAGGTGCAATGGCCATTTTAATCCTCTGTTACAGATTGTGGCCGGTTTATTAGTTTGTTTCACTGAATGAAATCACTTTTCAGCGTTTTAAGAAAAGTACACTTTCAGCTTGTTGATATTTGGAATTGAAATTGATATTGATTATGACAGTATGAAAAATTATACTTAGAAGTAGTTGGAGATAAGTAGTTAAGTATGAGTGAAATAATTGTGGTGAACCAGGCTGAAGTAATAGTTTCCAATAAGTCTCCTAACATTCTTGTGACATGTATATTATTATCTCAGCAGAAAAACAAGTGGAAGTCCTATGCTAACATTAAAATGGGAATATAGATTTAGAGTCAAATGGATTTGATTTAGAAATATCCCCAAGGAAACTGCCTTTGAAACGAAACCTCTCAGTTGAATAAAAGTGAATCTGTGGATTTCCTGAATAGCACTGTGGCTTGAGTATCCTGTCAATATATAAGCCAGTCCACCAACTTAAGACACAAGTGTTGCTATTCCATAAATACAGTAGAGCTCCATATGTTTAGTTTTTCAATTTCTTCTGTTAGAAAGTTTGGGGGAAAAAAGGAGACTTTGAAGTATTTTGTTTATACTAACAGAAGAGAAAAGTTCTCCTAAGAAAAAGCTGGTGGCAGGAGTGTAGAGGAGTAGCATATGGCATTAAAAGGAGCACAGCTGGAGGTAGCATTTCCATCTGAACATGATGTCAGAGCAGCTGACAGCCTGCCATCCCTCAGCCTTTTATTCTAACACACAGACAGGGAGTTAGTGTGTGCAGATCTGTGTGTGGAGAAGGTATCTCATTCCTCTCTAACATCATCTCCACTTTGCATCTGTCTCTCTTAGTCTGCTTTTTTTCCACCGATCTAACAGACCTGGAGCCAGCAAGACTCAGAGGAAAGGACTTAATCAGGTTTATGTGTACTAAAGGTAGGAGTAGCAATAGATTAGATTCAGCATATTTCTGTTTTGGTGTTTTGTTTATTTAATTTGGAAAAATCACATTACTTTTCTAACCAAGTTTAGGGATTATATATGAAATTGAGTATTAAATGAACATCTTACTGTAGTCAAAAGGCTTGGGCTGCAGCATTATCCCTTTACACTTGAATCAGTAACTTTTAAAAAATACATACAGGTATTGCAAATTTTGTAATGTAAGTAGGACTTTGAAATATTGTTTATGGAGCTCACTTTAAGTTAAATTGCTTTATTTTTTCTCACTGACATTTTAGCTCCCTTTTGCTTTGAGAAATATTAAATAGAAAAGTATATGGAATCAAGTATTCAAACTTTTTTATTGAATTATTCTAGTTAAGAAACTTAAATTGATTGTATAATGAATTATACTCTTAACACTTTTACACTCTTAAACTTTATTCTTAAAGGTTCAGCAGCACTACTACTGTAAGCATACAGCTGTAGTGCTTTTGAAAGAGAACAGTTGTTTTTGTTTTTTAAGCAAAAAAAACTTTTTGTCCCCAGGAGAATAGCTTGACTGGTTTCCTCTTTTCTCTTTCAGATATATATTTAAGAGATCTTTTATTTCAGCATAACAATAATTATTTGAAGGAGTTTTTGTGTTAGCGACTAATTTAGAACTTGTAGATTTGAGCTGCCTGAATTGGCCAGACAGCTGTAATCGCACTCCTCTATTCTTAATCTCTTTATCTGGGCAGCAGCTGCCATATGGCCACAGTCAGCTGGATCAGATGTTTATAAGCTTCCTTCTTCGTCCCTCTCTGTCCTCTCAGCCTCCTAATTTGATCACAGCTACCTTGTGAGCTGCCCTCCAATCTTTATTTTTAGCCCTCTTAAGGATTAGGATTGATGTTGGCTGTGGGGCACTTAAAGTGATTGTATTGTAAATCTTCTTGGGTTATTCCAGCAGTGGTATTTTGTAGAATATATTTAGGGGTTGAATGGAAGTTTTAATACAACTTGGGCAAAGTTGGAGGGGAGGGAAATATGAAAAGGAATTTTTTGGGTACAATATTAATATACTCTGGTCCCCAAGATGCACATTCTAAAATGAATACCATAGAATTTTGCATCTGGTCAGAGGAAAGGGGAAGTAGAACTTGCTAGTTTGCCTATTTATTTATTTATTTGTAAAGGCATTACATATTGCAGTTGAATTTTGACCCTTTGTACATTCCTGCCTTCTTCCACCCCCTTCTTTCTCCCAGAAAACAATGAGAAACAATGAATGTTTGAAAGAATAGAAGTTAAGGAGGTAGGGAGATGAAATATATCATGTCATGTTGGAACAAAACATTTCTTCTGGATATGGTAATACAGAACAGGCAACAGAACAGTTTATCTCCCTTTGTAGAAATGAGTTTTCTATATGAATTTACCTTGCAATCATTTTTGTCTTAATTGAAAGAGATAGGATTTACTTCACAGTTGAAATGAATTTTAATATAGAAGTTATTTTGCTTTTGCAGGTAATGAAAGTTCAGTTGAGAATTTTCAGAATTTAAAGTCCTTCTGATAACTGAAAAATTAGAAGTACAGTTTCTACAAAAAAATGCATTTATTTTTCTTTCTCTCAATTCACTTCCAAAATCTTTGGATTTGTTCATAGTAAAAATGATCTTTTCCATCTGTTAGTGTAGTCCCTTCTGATCTCATACATGTGTGCTATACCTGCAAATCTTAAGGTATTAACATCTGTTTTCATACAGTAGGCTTTTGTTGTTATAACACTCTGACTTTAAAAGTAAATTGTTTGCTAATTTCTGAACTAATTATGCTTTTTTTTTCTTGTTTCAGTGAGAATTGTCCTTTAAACTTAATGTGTGTACTGAAGCTATTGTGTGTAGTTTTAAGTGCAGTAATGGAAACATCAAAAGTAATAAAATAAAAAGGGCGGTTGAACTAGTTTCCTTAATTTTAATCAGCATTAGTTAGGCTGTTCTTTGTTCATTGGCATAAGGTTTTGTCTTAGAAATTAAAGCCATTTTGGATGTTTTATAGGAAATAATTTGAGCAAAGTTAATTAAATTTCTTTTGAAAGTGATTTAAATTCTAGTATTCTCAAGAAGCGATTATAGTTAAGCATTTTCAAACTTCACTAGAAGTATGGTGGAAATTAGACAATTTTTGTGAAATAGAAAAAGTTGAGAAACTACGTTTTCTTTTCACATCTGTAGTTTAGTATAGTGAGTTGATGGTTCTTAGGTCGCATGCCTGATTAAAATTCAAAGAACTGTATAATAGCAGCCAAAGTTACTTTTTTTTTTTTTAATGTCAGGGCTTTGGTATTTAAAAAGTTATTTCCTACACAACATTAATGAGGAATTTTTCTGTTTGTAGGTTATGAAGACAGTATGGAGTTTCCAGACCATAGTAGACATTTGCTACAGTGTCTGAGTGAGCAGAGACATCAGGGTTTTCTTTGTGATTGCACTGTTCTGGTAGGAGATGCCCAGTTCCGAGCGCACCGAGCTGTACTGGCTTCATGCAGCATGTATTTCCACCTCTTTTACAAGGACCAGCTGGACAAAAGAGACATTGTTCATCTCAACAGCGACATTGTTACAGCCCCAGCTTTCGCTCTCCTGCTTGAATTCATGTATGAAGGGAAACTCCAGTTCAAAGACTTGCCCATTGAAGACGTGCTAGCAGCTGCCAGTTATCTCCACATGTATGACATTGTCAAAGTCTGCAAAAAGAAGCTGAAAGAGAAAGCCACCACGGAGGCAGACAGTACCAAAAAGGAAGAAGATGCTTCAAGTTGTTCAGACAAAGTGGAGAGCCTTTCTGATGGCAGTAGCCACATGGCAGGCGATTTGCCCAGTGATGAAGATGAAGGAGAAGATGAAAAATTGAACATCTTGCCCAGCAAAAGGGACTTGGCGTCTGAGCCTGGGAACATGTGGATGAGGTTGCCCTCAGACTCAGCAGGCATTCCCCAGACTGGCGGAGAAGCAGATACACACGCAACAGCAGCTGGAAAAACAGTAGCTAGCCCCTGCAGTTCTACAGAGTCTTTGTCCCAGAGGTCTGTCACC